>NC_050574.1:89011098-89328776 GCF_011100635.1 Trichosurus vulpecula | reverse complement strand
ATCCAAATACAGAGTAGTTTTGGAAAGATGATGGTAGCTGTTGGGGGAATCAGGAAAGGCTTCGTGTAGAAGATGGTGCTTGGGCTCTGTCTTTTCTTTTTCTTTCCTTTTTTTTTTGTTTTTTTTTGTTTGTTTGTTTTTGTTTTTTGAGGCAGCTGGGGCTAAGTGACTTGCCCAGTGTCACACATCTTATAAGTATCTAAGGTCACATTTGAACTCAGGCCCTCCTGACTCCAGGGCCAGTGCTGTATCCAGAGCACCACCTAGCTGCCCCAGGCTCTGTCTTAAAGACTCTGTGAGGCAGCTAATGAGAGTGCATTCCTCACATGGGGGAGAGCCTGCGCAGGAGTGTGTCTAAGAGACAGAAAGAAGGCCAGGGGCCATAACGTCTAGGGAGGCAAGGAGGATAGGTTGGGTCTAGACTGGGTAGGCCTTTAAAAGCCAAACAGGAGTTTGTTTTATCCCAGAGGCTTCCAATAGGAAGCCACTAGAGTTGATTGAGTGGGAGAATCACATGGTCAGCTCTGCACTGAAAATGACCATGGCAGCAGTGGTAGGATGGACTAAAGCAGGGAGAAGCTGGAAGCAGGAACACCACTTAGGAGGCTCTTGATATGGTCCAAGAATCAGTGGTGCTTTCTGAGTAAGGATCCTGGTGCCTTTGACAAAAATAGGGAAATATGGAAGAGAGGGAGGGTTTATGGGGAAAGATGAAGAGTTTCATTGGACATGTAAGTTATCATAATAATTAGGGGCAGCTACGTGGTGCAGTGAATGGAGCATCAGGCCTGGAGACAGGAAGACTCATCTTCTTGAATTCAAATCCAGCCTTAGACACTAGCTATGCGACCCTGGGCAAGTCACTTAATCCTGTCTGCCTCAGCTTCCTCATCTGTAAAATGAACTGAAGAAGGAAATGGAGAACCACTCCAGTGTCTTTGCCAAGAAAACTCCAGATGGGGTAATGAAGAGTTGGACACAACTAAAATGACTAAACAACAACATCATAATTTTACTAGTTATCTGAGTTGGTCCTCAAAAGAGCCTTGCGAAGGAATTAGGGCAGGAATTATTTGTATTTTATGGATGAGGTAAAAGCAGCTCAGGGAGGAGGAAGGACTCCTCCAAGGCCACACAGCACATTAATGGAGGAGTGGAGTTTGGAATCAGGTCTCCCCACTCCTGGCCTGATGTTCCTGCGTCGTCATCATCCCCATCACCACCCTCTGGTGCCACCACGGGCCTCCCCCTCCCTTTTGTGAATTATGTTCCCCCATCAGATTACAAGCTCCTTGAGGAGTGAGACTGTCTTTTCTTTTCTTTTTTATATTCCCCAGCACTTAGCACAGTACCTGGCACATAGTACATGCCTAGTGAATGATTATCATATTGTATCATATCCTTCCCTGAAACCAGCCTCAGTGAATTCTGCTTGATAGCAAATAGTCATATAGTCAGGACCTGGCATAGTTCCCATTGCTAAAATTAATTTTTTCATCATCCATTCATTATGCTCCTCTGTGAAGTCCTGTGTTCAGCCTTGGGAGAGCTTGAAGTCATGACATCTACTTGTTGCTCAGCCATTCATTCAAACAAACATTAATCACTTGCTGCATGCAGAGCCCTGGACTTGGTATTCAGGAGGAGTCCAACTTCAGATGAAACAGTGCTTGCTGTCAGAAAGCTCACAGTCTAGGAGAGGAATAAGGCACCAGGACAGTGACAATAATATGCAGATTATACGGGGAAGGCCTCCAGGAGGTATAGAACAAAGGGTTTTTTGTCTTCTAAGGAGGAAGGAGGAGAGCTAGGAAGCAGTAGCTCCTATCACCAGGGCTTTGCCAGGACTGTTTGAAATTCCCCCAGAGAATCCCCTCCCTTCTTCCCTCCCTCCTGGGCTGAGGACCAAGTGGCGGCCCATTTCATCAGCCTCCGAAGGGCCCAGTTCCCGGCATTGTCCTCCCTGCCTGGCCAGAGTCCCTGGAGAAGCTAGCCTAATGAGTTGATAACGTGCACTTGCCAATCCCTTCCCGGATGTAGTACCTGGAGCTTGTTAATGTGAATCACAGAAACTACCATTGGCTGAGGATTTAATTCTCCCTTAGACCATTCATGTAATTTTAGTGCTTGTCTCTTCCTCCCCCTCCTCTTACTGATGAGCCATTACATCTTTAATCACAAGTACAAAAAAAGCCCTCGTCAAACAGCAGGACTGTTTTTCTGCCCTTGGAGGGCCCAGGCTTCTCTGGCCTTTCATTCCATGCCAAGACAACATTCTTCAAGTGTCCTTGGCTCTCAGGGTCCCTGTGACTGGCCCTCTTCCTGCAGGCCGAATGTCAGGATCACAAGCTGACTCTGTGGGTCAGGCCAAAGTCAGAGACCTCCCCTGGGCTGGGGGAGGAGGGCAGTATGGACCGGTGTTTGCATAAGCCTGGAGGGAAATCAGCCCAGTCAGAGCTTTGGCCAAACCCTCCCTAAAGCCACAAGCCTCTTTCACCTGTACTCGTCCAGAATCCAGCCCAGCCCAGAGATAATGCGTTTATTCTTAAGTGAGGCAGGGTGATGAGGTTGAAGAGACTAGACGTTGGATCTGAGTTTGAATTCCATTTCGGTCACTTCTCATTCATGGCCTAGGTGGCACAGTGGATAGAACACTGGGCTTGGAATTGGGAAGACCTGAGGCCTCAGACACTAGCTATGTGACCCTGGGCAAGTCACTTAACCTCTGCCTCTATTTTCTCACCTGTGGAAATAACAGCACCCACCTCTCACGGTTGTTTTGAGGATCAAAAGATATTTGTAAAAAGTGCTTAGCACAGTGCCTGGCACATCATAGATGCTTAATAAATGTGTGTTCCCTTCCCCATCTCAGAGCTTCAGTTTCCCTGTCTGTAAAAAATAGAGATGATAATGCTCAGCTGCTGCCCTCACAGGAATGTTACTAGCATTAAATGAGAGAGTCTGTGAAAGTGCTCAAAACTGCACAGGACTAGATTAGCAGGAATTAGAGAAGCCAAAGCTGGGAATGACCTTTGAGATCCTCTAGGCCCCGGGCTCTTAATCTTTTGTATACCATGGACCCCTTTGGCAGCCAGTCTGTGGACCCCCTCTCAGAAGAATTTTTAAAACTGTATAAAAGAAAATCTGTGAGATTGTAAAGGAAACCAATTATACTGAAATAGTTTACCCCCCCCCCCCAAAGAAATTTTTAAACAAGATTATAACATCTTTGTCTTGGTCTAGTCTAGTCACCTCATCTTCATTTTTTTAAAAATTTTTTCAGTTAACAAGCATTTATTTTTCTCTGTTTCCTACCTCTTTTCCCTCTGCCCCCCATTGTCGGGGTGGGGGGGAGGGGAGAGAAGAAACAAAACCTTTGTGACAAATTTGCATAGTTAGGCAAAACAAATTCCCACATTGGCCATGTCCAAAAATGTATGTGTCACTGTGGATGTTGATCCTGGCATCAGCCTCTCTGTCAAGAGATGCAACCCCCTCATTTTCAATATTGCTTTTTTCTTTCCTTCCTTTTCAACTGTGTGCAAGGCCAGAAAACTCTGCTTTTGACTCCTGTAACCTTTAGGATAGTCCATGGGTGACATTGGGCTGACAGGGAGGAGCTGGGCCTGGGCAAGGGCTCTGCCAGATGTGGAAGGGCCAAGCAGGCAAGGAGGCAAGTATGGAGAGGTCAGCCATTAAGTGTGCCGTAAGTGCCATCACACAGGCTCCAGAGTCTGGGAGATCAGAGATCATGAGCATGCCCAAGCTCTGATTTTAAATCAGAGACTGTCTGTATGGAGTTTTTGTTTTGTTTTAATTCTGCCTGTTGACTGTGGAAAGGCCTGTTCTCCTACCTGTGGCTACAGCCAAGAAATTAGAGGCCTGTGAGTGCTGTCCTTGATTGAGATAGGGGTAGAAGTCTGAGACTAGGTTACCTTGGTGACCCTGGATGACTCAAAAGATGTAGGGTTTCCAGAATTGAACATCATTAAATGTTAAAGCAGGAAAGAATGCTAAAGACCATGTGCTCTTCACTGCTTCATTTTACTGAGGAAATGGAGTCCCAGAGAGGTGAAGAAGGGCTTCGCCTGATGTCACAAAGCAAGTCATTTGTAGAGTCCAGGTCTCCTTACTTCCATGTCCAGACTTGATTTCTCTTATGTCACACCAAGCATGGAAGGGCACATGTCCTCATCTCATAGCATTAGCTTTGGTACTCACATCTTCAGGTACTTTCTGTCCCTCCAATTAGAGGGCAGAGCAAAGAACTCATCCCAAAGTCTCCGTTTAAAGAGGGCTCACCAACCAGGTAATTCTTCATTTCCCACCAGCTATACTTCTTGGACTAGACTCCACTATGCCCCTTTGTCAGGGAACTTCTTTCCCCCCCACCCCTCTTTTCAGCTTTCTTTGGTAAACTCCTTGAGGCTGGGGACAATCTTTTGCTTCTTTTTATATCCCTAGCACTACAATACTTGACACATAGTAAGCATCTAATAAATGTTTATTGGTTGATTGAGGGAGAAGAGAGCATAGGGAGGGGTGGGGTAGAATATAGAAGAAAAGTCCTAGAGGAGATGGGTGCTGAACTGATTGTGCCTTGAAGGAAGAAAAGGATCCTGGGAGGAGGGAGAGGAGGAGGAGGGAATGTATGCCAGGAGTAAGGCTGCTGATGCAGGCAGTAGAAATTGGGACATAAAGTAGTACAGTATGGCTGCTAAAAGCCGATGCGATCTTAGACATCAATCCCCAAATCTTTATTAGTTCCTGTTCTGTTCCAGGCACGTGCAGTTTGGTGGTGCAGTGAAAAGAGCACCAGGCTTAGGGGCAGGAAGACTCATCTTCTTGAGTTCAAATCTAGCCTCAGACACTTAGTAGCTGTGTGACCCTGGGCACATCACTTAACCCTGTTTGCCTCAGGCTCTTCATCTGTAAAATGAGCTGGAGAAGGAAATGTCACTCCAGTAACTTTGCCAAGGAAACTCCAAATGGGATCACAAAGAATCAGAAACAACTATACAACATCCATTCCGGGCATTGTGCTAATGCATCATACTGAACTAGATTAAAATACAATTGAGAAATGTTTAACAAAATAAATACAGTACCACATAGGTAATGTAAATTTGTGGTTTTCTAAGTCAGTAACTTGCTGCTGTTTCTAGGCTACACCAAGAGAGGCTTCCAGGGAGAAGGTATTCTAATGAAACTGCCTCTGGAGGGATGTTCAGGTCTGGGGCCACAGTTTAGGGAGGGTGTTGATAAGCTAGAACAAGGCTTCTTGAACTTTTTCCCCTGAAGACCGCTTTTCGCATTTCCCCCAGTATTCAATGACATTGCGTGGCCTGAGGGCACATACAATGCAAAGTGGGCGTGCTTTGTGTTCAGAACCAAGGCTGCAGTGAAGTGATGTGATGAAATGCAGGCAAGCACTGCCAGAAATACTTCAGCTTCATTATTCATTTGATTTTCAATTAATTTTTGGTCATTGTGTGTTCAGAAACCTCTTATTGTTACCAAATTTTTTGTGACCCAGGTTGAGATTCACAGTTTAAGAAGCACTGAGCTAGAGCTTGTCCAGTGGAGGGTGTCCCTGTGGTGAAGATCATGCCATACAAAGATCAGTCATTTGACAGAACTTGGGATTCTTAGTCTTGAAAAGTGAAGACTTCTTGTGTGACAGGGGCAGTATGATGGCTATGTTCGAATGTTTGAAACGTTTCTCTGTAAAAGAAGGGTTAGACTTTTGGTCCTTGGCCCCAAGGTTATAACTAGGAACAGCAGACAGAAGTTGTAGGAGTCAGTATGAGATTCAACTGCCTAACAACAAACTTTCTGTTCTCAGGATCACTATACCCTCTTAAACGTGATTGAGGGACTCCACCCACCCACCCAAAGAGCTTTTGTTTATTTGGGTTATATGTCAGTGTTTATTGTATTAGATGTTAAAAAATTTTAGTCATATTATGAAAATAGTTTTGATATCATGGTCCCCCTGACATCAGGGGATCCCTAGGCTGCACTTCGAGAATGGCTTACCTAGAAGTAGAAGCAACATGGTATAGTAGGGAAAAAAAAAAACCGTTGACTTGAGATCCAGGAGACCTGGGGGTGAGTTCAAGGTGCCACTAAATAGCTGTGCAACCACAGCAAGCCATTTATTAAGCTCTTGCTTACAGTAAGCCAGGCACTGTGCTAAGCACTGGAGATACCAAGATAAGCCAAAAAAAAGGCAGTTCCTTCCTTGCAAGGAGTTCACATTTTAATGGGGAAGAAAATATGAAAGGAAGCTGAAAAGGGGAGAAAAAGAGTTACCCACAAGTGGGGGCATGATAGAAAAGGAAGTAGGGAGAAACAGGAGCAGGGTCGGAGAGGAATGAATCACTAAGCATGACTGGCCTGAAGACCCTTCCAGAAGGAAAAGACAAATGAGAGGAAGGGGCCCTTTAACTCATTTGTTTCCTTATCTATAAAATGAGTAGGGAGTATATGGGATGTTCAGGAGGACTAGCACCTCTGGTGTGAGGGTTTGCCAAGCCTTTTTCAAGGCTGCTCATCCACCTTTTATGTACACCTGATTCACCCACCTACCTCTCACCTGTGGCTCCAAGAAGCTCTAGCATGTACAGCGGCCACGCTCTGGTAAACATCTCAGCAGCTGGACTAAACCAGGTTGAGGGTAACCGACAGGCTGTCTTTCCAGCAGAACAGGCAAGTGAGAACAATTTGTTCTAATGGCCATGAAGGTAGCTAAAACAGACACTGGAATACTCAGAGCTTAGTTAGACGTCAGAGGTGCTGAGGTCATCCACAGCAACCCAGGCTATAGCCAGTTGTCTTGCCTTTTGTCCTGCCACCAGACTTGGATAATTCAGGAAGAAAGAGTGAGGCTGATGACTCTGTGCTGCCTAACTGAAATCCAATTCGTGGGCCGGTCATGACACCACCCATTGTATCCTGGTGTCTTTGGTTCTCTTCAAAACAACAACAAAATGAGTCATTTATACTAATTGACCTACCTACCTACCGTTCCTTCTAGCTTTAAATCTATGATCCTGTGGCAAGATCTTCATATGGAGTATGGAGGAGCCTAAAGACGGAGGACAAAAGCTCTGTCAGGCCTCAGCTTGTTTCCTGGAATCCCCTCTCCAGCGGAGATGTCCGTGCTGCTAGAATACTTAGCCTTCATCCTTTGCCTGCCTTAAACTTTTGCCAGCCTGGTATTTGCTAATACCCTCACCATCCCCAAGCTTCTTTCCAGCCATGGTCCTTGGACTTCTTTAGAACCCTCAGATTGGGTTGTGGGTTTTTTTCTTATCAACTGCTTCACAGAGCCCATCTTGTTCCCCACCCACCCACCCCCCCCCCCACCTTTTTTAAATTTCTCTCTTTTGTTTTTACATCATCTTTAATTTCCAAATGTGTCTCTCCCCTCCCTCCTACCATCCCCCATAACAAAGAAAAAGGAAGGAAGAGAGTAAAAAAGCAATTCATCAAAACTGTCCAACAACACATCACGTGATCCTGCTGGCATAGGCAATATTTGCTACTCATAGTCCCCCATCTCTGCAAAGAAGGGAAGGGAGGCTCACTAACTCATCTCCTCTGTGGGTCAGAGCTTGGTTGTTATAACTGCACAGTAAGTCAGCAGGCATTTATAAGTGCCTACTGTGTGCCAGGCACTGTACTAATTGCTCAGTTTTTTGGTATTTATTCCATTTACATTATTGAAGAAATGTCTGTCTTGTTTTCCTAGTTCTTCCTTCTTCACAGTACATCAGTTCATGTGTCTTCCCATGCTCCTCTGTATTCTTTATTTCTTGTGGTTTAGTAATACTTTCATTTGTTTAGCTATTCCCCATTCACTGGAAATCTACGTTTCCAGTTCTTTACCGCTACTACCAAAAGCAAAAAACAACCCTGCCCAGTGATTTGTTGTTTGAAAGTCTGTTTAAAGCCACTTTGGGGAATTCACTTTTTCTTTTTCTTTTTTGTCCAGTTTTTATTTTTCTTTTCCTTCAAGTTTTTCTTGCCATTTCACAGTGTCAGAAGTAGAATTTGAACCTAGGGCACCTTTTCTTGTTTGGGGTCTAAGTCCTGCCCGTTATCTTTTGTACTACACACACCCACCCCAGTATTTGTGCGTTTTATTTCATTACTACTAAATTTCATTTTAATATATTTATAATCATTAGAAATTTGTATGAGTCTCCAAGAGTTTGTGACTTATTCGTGGTCAAACAACTAGTAAAATTCAGAAGTCCCAGATATTCCCAGAAGCTTTATCCATGCTCTGCCTTTCTCTTGTCTAATAATCTTGAGTTAAAGTAGAGAAAATAAAAGCAAAATGAGAATAGAATGGTCTGCTTTCTCTCCATGATTTGTTATCATGATCTTCTCCATCTTCCAAGCAGTGGACCTGACCATTTTTTGATCTTCTTTGTTCTCTAACAGAGGTTTAAAAGTAGTGTGCTTTTTGTTGTCCTTAGGATTCACCTGGCCTCAGTGTGTTCTGAGCTTTCTCATTTCTGGTGGTAACCTTAAAGTACCACACCACTGTTTTATGTTTGTCCTCAATTGTTTCCATCTCTTATGAATGTTGTCTTTAAACCCAAGCTTGTTGGTGAGTTGGTCTCTTTTGAAACTACTCCCCTTTTCTTCCTCATCAGAATCATTTGTGCCTAAATCTTCAGAATGTCTTTCTCAAGAAACTCTACTCCCTTGAGTCAGAGATTCGCAGCTTGAAAAAGGTCAGAGAAATCATTTGTTCAACTCCCCTCTTTTTACAGATGAAGAAACGGAACAGTTAAATGATTTGTCTGAAGTCAGAGATAGTAAGTGGCAAAGCTGGGATTCGAACCCAGATCCACCAACTCCACACCTAGCACATGTTCTGTCTGCTCCATACCCTGTAGGGATCCTCTCCGTTCTTTGTCTTAGTTCTTTCCAGTTTGATCTCCTAAAATCTAACACACAGAGCAGCCAAATGAAGGAGGGCAGTCCCCTCCTCATCTTTCACACATTCTAGTGATCACTCTTTCCTGTAGTTCCCATCATTTACACTTCAGCTAGTTCTTTGTTAGTCTAAACCAGGTCCAGGCTTGCTTCCTTTGCCCTGGTTTAGCACTAGCGAGACATCAGGAGTCATCTCAAATCTTTAGGTATCTTTAGATAGCTTTTAAATAGGTGCAGTGGCCTGCCTTGAGTCAGAAAGATCCGAGTTCAGATTTGGTTTCAGATACTTGCTAGCTGTGTAACCCTGGGTAAATCACGTGACCTCCATTCCCTTCACTGTAAAACCTCGAAGGGTTGTTGGAAGATCAAATGAAATATTTGTAAAGCACTTAGCACAGTGTCTTGCACATAATAGATTCTATATAAATGCTTATTCACTCTCCCCTGCCCATTTTACAGATGAAGAAACTGAGACCCAGCAAATAGAATGGATTCACCCAAAGATGAAGCCCCGAGATGCTAGGGATTAAATCCAGGGCATTATACTTACTAAATATGCTAAATGTTATCTACTATAAAAGTTGAAGTGATTAGCAAGACCAGAATCTATCAACTGTTCTGTTTTTAGCAGAAAGAGATCTTCCATAGATATCCAAATAGTTGAAGTCTTCCATCACAGTTATTACTTATCTGTGCCAGGTTTGTGATTTCCATCAAAATCATGTCATCGGATTCCTTCAGCTAGCTGCCTTGTGACAGCTGTTATTATCCCTCTCATCAACATGCTGCCTCTATTTCTCTTTCCTTCAGTCATGCTCTCTCTTTACGTCCTCCTCAGGTTCTTTGATTTCTGTACAGATAACTGTCTTCTTGGTATATAGTGTTAGTGCTTCCCTTCTACCTAATCTGTTCATAAGGGACCTTTCCCCTGTGGTAGTCTTGTGCCACCAAGTCATAGCAGTATGTGTGGGATCATGTTTATGTCCTTAAATTTAAGGTCTCCCTTTCACTTTATTACTTCTGCTTTGTTCTTTAGTGTAGACACATCTGAGGCCACGAGTATCATTTCTCAGGTCAAGGTCATTCTCCGTGGCCAATTCCAGAACTGATTATCCCCTGTGGATCTATGATTTAGGATAGTGTGATGAGGTTGGGAGGTCATGAAATCAGAGAACATTAAAGGTAGAAGGGTCTTATCAATCTTCTAGCCCAGCCCCCTCATTTCAAAGAAAGGGCCAATGAGAGGCCCAGAGAGAAGAAAGGATTTGCCCCATGTAAGTCAGCTAATTATTGGCATCTCCTAGGTGAGGGCTCTTCCAATTCCTGTTTTGGAGTCATAGGATTTAGAGTAAGGGACCTTAAAGTCATTCCTTACCTCTAACTACCCCTCCACCCCCAGTCATTTAACATTCATCCCCTCTCAAGTCCCTTTATCCCTTGGGAGTGGGAGGAACAGGGGCATGAACTTTCAGATGAAGGTTTCTGAGATTCCCCTACTGAATGATAGAGCCTTTATTTCTCAGATCCCTCTTCCTGACAGAAAGATGGGACGGCCTGGGAACTGCTCATGGAGCAGGCTTCAGTTTCTTCATCTGTGGGCTGAAGGGGCAGGGTACAGAGAGCCCGTTCAGCTGGGATCCCATGACTGCCCAACCTCTTCAGTCTTTTGCCAAGGCAGTGGGAAATCAAATGATTATTGGTAACCATTCAGTGCTTTGCATTTGTCTGGCACTGTGTACTTTTCCAAGTGCTTTCACATCCCTCATCTCATTTGATCTTCACAATATTACTAGCTGGGTGACCTTGGGCAAGTCATTGAACATCCCTAGGCCTCAGTTTTCTCATCTATTATGCTAGATGTTTTCTAAAGTCTCCTTCTTCAACAAACTATGATTCTGTGAACTACCCTGTGAGAGAGAAGCAGTGTTCTGACCAGCCACATTTCCCACAACCAAGAGCCACAGTGCTTTGTTCCATGCCAGATTTCTTTCTCTCTCTGTCCCCCGAGGTCTGGCAGATTTGAGGTTTGGTCTTGGGGCATACCCCATACACACATACTAGAAGATATCCAGTATCAGGCAGCTCTGCATTCTCACCAAGTTTGCATCAGGGAAAGGTGGCATACCTGCAGATGACATGGGTTTCTAGCAGACCTCTGTGCTCTCCTCAGCCCTTCATGTTTCCTTGCCTTTGCCCTGCCTGTCCCCCTACCTGGAATGCTCTCCCTTCTCACCTTTGCTTCTTAAAATACCTGGATTCCTTCAAAATCCTTTTCTACCACCTTCTTCTATGTGAAGCCCTTTCTCATTGCCTCAGCTGCTTGTGCCCTTCTTCTTCCCCCTCCAAAAAAATTTTCTCTTGTATTTATTTTTATTTATTCATGTACATATTGTCTTCCCTCACCCCCACTGAAATTGCACAATAGAATGAGAATGCCTTCTTTTGTGTTCTCCGTGGAATTGATGGTGCCTATCTAATGTTCGTTGTTTTTTCAACCTAGTGGAGGAGAAAAGTGTTCTCCAAAATGTCATATTGTATTGAGAATTCCTTTGTAGTGAGATAATTCCTCTTCAGACTTTTCTGGCTGGAGCTACATTCAAGGCTGTCACTATCACACACAGGGCCCAGACCAGAACCTGCATGTAGAGCTGCCTTTCTCTGAACAATAGACTGTATCTCACTCCCTTCATTTTGTGTTCAGGGCAGAAAGTACTTACTGCAGCTGACTTAACTCCCTAGTGAGCTGTGGCCAAGCACTGCCCTTGGAGTCAGTGGCCAGATGAGTGGTCCCTGCCTGTGATCCAATTAAAACCCAATTGGCAAATTAAACCCTGGCCCACTGAGGCCACCAACTCAGGAAATGCCTACAGTCCCAGAAGCCTTCACACCCCATCCTGAACACATGGCAGCCTTTCTTACCACCCTCCCAGCCACATATGCTTTCTTCTCAGCCTTGCCTGAGAGTTGTTTGATTCCTAGACATTAGTTTAAGTGCCTACTATGTGCTAGTCACTGAAGACATAGACAAAAGGAAAATAGCCCCTGCTCTGAAGGAGTTCACATTCATTCTTCTGGGAAGACAATATGCACATCAATAACTAAATAGGAAACATACAAAGCAATTCCGGGGGCAGCCACAGGTGTGATATGAAGGGCAGTTTGTTAACGATAGAACGGACATTCCAGAGTACACAATAGAAGGGTAGGATAGAGGGAGATGAGACTGCCATGAATGGGTGTGAGAGAGTAGGGAGTGTACCTAGCTGAAAAAGCTTCCTCGTAGGCAGCCTACCGGTCAATAGCTTAAGGGTTCTGAAAGGATTCATAGGGCAGTGAATTGTGGTGCCATGGTGAGCAATGGTAATATTGATTTGACAGTCCTGAGCAGTAGGTGGAAGTATGTTCAGCCAAAGGAAGGCAGATACTGAGTCCCTGGCTGGTGGAGCCTGTAGGTCGAGCTAGTTTGTAGAAGGATTGAGGCTTGTTTGATATATTCACTGTCCAGTCAATGTGATCAGTTCTACTCCAAGGCCCCATACACCCTCAGTAGATTATCTCCCTCAAGGTGGTATGACAGCTTTAAATTTCCACTGGCCAATGAAGAAGACCTCATCCTTCTCAATTTACAGAAGCATTTGACACAGTTGACCACCTTTCCTCTCTGGGTTTTTGTTTCACTACTCTAGATCCTCCTCCTCCTTATGTGAAGGTATCTTGTTAGTCTCCTTTGCTGGTTCATCCATATCTTGCCCTCTATACTTTGGGTGATCCTCAAGACTATGCCCGAGTTCTCTTTATTTTCTCTGTCTACACTCTCTTGGTGACCTCATCAGCCCTCCTTGGATTTAGCAAAATTAAATTACCATCTCTATGCGGATGACTCACAGATCTAGAGATCCAGACTTATTCTCTCTCTTATGCTCCAATCTCACATCTCCAACTGCCTCTTGGATATTTCAAAATGAATATCTGGTAGTTATCTCAAACTCAGAATGTCCCAAACTGAAATCATTATCTTTTAATTTGTTAATCAGATTTCAGATGGATTAAAGGTAAGGACTATTCTTCTTCAGGATTAATTATAAGTCTTCTCTGACCCAAAGTCCACCCTTCGTCTGAACTTCTCTTTTTAATTAATCAACAAATATTTATTAAATGCCTACTATGTGTCAAGCACTGTAGTAAGTGCTGGGGACACAAAAAGAGGCAAAAGATAGTCCCTGCCCACAAGGATCTCACAACCTAATGGGGGAGAAAAAAATCCTCTCTGGCATTTAAAGTTCTTCTGAATTGGGCCCCTTCCTTCCTTTCTCCTACATATACACTACAGTCCAGCCTCCTAAATATTCTTCACACACAGTACACCATCTCTCAGCTCCATGCCTCTTCGCCGTCAGTTCCCTGTGCTTGGAATACTCTCCCTCCTCAACTCCACCCCTTGTTTTCCTTGACTTCCTTCAGGAGTTATCTCAAAACCCACTGTCTGCAAGAGTCCTTTCCCATCCCCCTCTACTGCTAGTTCAGTCCTTCTGAGAATAACTTCCCTTTATATTGTATGTTTATATCTAGATCTATACATACACACACACACACACACACAGAATGTAGATCATTGTTTGCATGTTTTTCTCCCATTCGACCATGAGCATCATGAGAGCAAGGACTGTTTTTAATTTTCTTCCTGTCCTCCAGAGCTTAGCTCGGTAACTAGCATATGGCACATAGCAAGCACTTAATAAATGCATGCTGATTGATTGCATTTTGGTAACGATGACCTCTGACTTGGGCTCTCAAGGCAGAGATTGAAAGACCACTTGTGGAGGATGTTGTAGAGGCTATCCATTTTCAGGTAGTGGGTAGACTAGATGACCCAAGGTCTGGTACCACCCTGAGATACTGTGTAACGGGTCGTTCTGTCTCTTCTCTCTCCCCCTTCCAATCCATTCCTTCATATTGCCACTTAAGTAATCACTGGCTGACTCCTCTGTTCAGAAACCTTCAGTGATTTTCTATTACAAAGTTTAGACTCCTTTGACTAGCATTCAAAGCCCTCTACAATCTGGCACCACCCATCTTTCCAAACTTACCTTTCACCTCTACATCTCCTACATTCCAGCTAACTAGACTATTCTCTCTCCTACCATCTCCCACCATAACAT
Source organism: Trichosurus vulpecula (assembly GCF_011100635.1). Classification (NCBI taxonomy): domain Eukaryota; kingdom Metazoa; phylum Chordata; class Mammalia; order Diprotodontia; family Phalangeridae; genus Trichosurus; species Trichosurus vulpecula. Next base: position 89,314,662 of record NC_050574.1, on the reverse strand, counting down.
GTGTAGCACACTCCATCCCTTTTTTCACGTTTTTTTTTATGTCTGAAATGCCCTTTCTCCCCTCCTTTGCCTGTTGACTTGCTTCCCATCTCAAATATTATCTCTTCCCCAAAGCACTCCTTTGTCCTCTTAGTTGATAATGATTCTCCCCTCCCCCAGTGTTAAATGGCACTTTGTTTTGCATCCCTCTAATGCACTTAAATATTTGTTGAATTGACTTTTTCGAGTATGCAGTAAGGAATCAGGAAAGATATGTTAGAGGCTTACTAGTCTGGGTAGGCACTTAGTCACCATCATTACAATTGGATGCCCATAGTTACCCAACTTCTGTCATTTCAGCAATTCCAGCCATCCCTGCCATGCTTTAAGTGCCTGAGGATATGACATGAACCCCAGAGAATATAAACGGTCCTCTCTGAGGCTGCATGATGAGTCATTGGCCTGGACAGAGCCCTTGGGGTCCATCTCATAGGTCCTCTTTCCTAGCTTTCTGCTTTAGAAGGTGAATTGCATATTTCTTGTGATTGGGTTAGCGCCCACGATGATGAACCAAATCACTTTTCCTTCCCCATCACACTGGGCCATTCTCTGCCCTCCGGAGCCAAGGGGACTGCACTTGGTTGCTTGGACACGTCCTGCTGCCTGCAAATTGGACAGAGACGATCAATACCTCTGAACCCAGAAATGTCTGGAAGAAGAAATCGGTGCCATGAGCTGCCCAGAGGGACAGCCTGACATGAGACTCCAAGGCGCAATTGAAGGGTGATTGGATGGAACAGCTAAATATTGACCAAATTATTGTCCCTTTGAGTTTAGACCAACACATCCTTTTCACTTGGATTTTAAATCAGCCTGATCTGGAATGGGTAGGATTGTATGGCTGTGAATGCAGAAAAGCTGGTTTCCTTTTTTGAAGCTGCTAGGAACCAGGCAGGGCTGAACATTGTGCTCAATAAATAGACTACCAGCAACCTAGATTTCAGGGAAAGCATTTGTCAAAGGCTCAGATGCTATCCTTGTAGGCTAGTTAGAGATGCAGGCTGGACAATAGCGTAGTTAGGTGGACTTGATATGGTTAAAGGATCAGACCCATTAATAAGTCCATGTCAGCTTAGAGCAGAGTCTCTGATGGACTGTGTCTAGGATCTTTCCTTGGGCCTGTGCTGTTCAGTGTTGTTATCACTGACTTAGGTGAAGGCAGTAGGTAGGAAGTTAACAGACTTGCAAAGGACACAGGTAGAAGGATTAACTAACACTAGATGACAGGAGCCAGATCCAAAAAGAAGGCTAAAACAGCAGGTCTGACCTTGAATAAGAAATGTGATAGAGATAAATGTGAAGTCCTGCCCTTGGACTCCAGAAGTCAACTTCACGGGATGAGAAGGGAGAGAGGTGAGGTTAAACAAAAGTTCATGTGGAAAAGATCTTCAGGTTTTAGTGGATTGTTAGCTCACAGAATCTAGGAGCCAGAAGGGAGTATGGCAGTCACCTAGTCCAAACCATCCCTGAATGAGAACCCCCTCTTCACCAACTCTTAATATACCCCCAGCAAGGTGAATTGAAGACAAGACATTCTGTGGATGGTAGCTTTCCCTCCCAAGGTAGCCCATCCCGTTACTGAATATCTCTTAAGTTTTTCCTTGCATCCAACCTAAGTCTGCTTCTCTACAACCTTCAGTAACTTAGCAGTCATATCTGTGACATCTTTCAATGTAGTGCCTATTAGAATGAATGTAAATAAAAATCAGTGCGGTGACAAGCCCCCCTCCCCAAAAAAAGGCTAATACTGTCTTATGCTTCTTTGAGGAGCATGAATAGTATACAAAAAGAGGGAGGGGAAAGTTCCATTGTCATTGTCATTTGCTCTGGCCAAGTAATGTCCAGCATTCTATGTTGAATCCTGGGTACCATATTTTGGGAAGGATATTGATTTACTGGATCATATCAGGTGGGGATGGGGGGTGGTATGAAGATCACTGGTACTGTTTAAACTGAAGACATGAAGACTTAGAAGCAGCACAATATAGTTTTTCAAATATTCAAAGGGTTATTGTGTGGAAAGGTTGTGGTCCAAAAACCAAAGGTCTGAGGTCACTCAGCTAGTAAGTAGCAGAACAGGTTATGAACCTTGGTCCTCCAACTCCAAATCTAGCAGTTTCCATTGTCCCACCCTACCTCCCACCCCTAAAAACGTGCTTTAGTCATACCTAAGGGAGCCCCATGATATTGTGGGAAAAACGGTGACTTTGCAGTTAGAGGACCTGGGTTCAGACACCATCACTGTCACTTAAGAGCTTTCTAACCTTTAGGAAATCACTTACCTGTCTGAGGGCCTCAATTCCCTCATCTGTAAAACTAGGGGGAGAGAGCCCTGTCTCCCTTTGACATTCTGTGATTCTGTAGGTGTTGTGTGAATTAAAACAAGCACAGCTTTTCCAGGTTACTGAAAACCTATCCCTTCAAGCACCAAAACCTTTTTCTTATTTTAATTATGTTACGTATAAATATTTCTAAAGGATATTCTACTCTTTGATGCCTTCTTAAGTAGAGAATATGGGACATTGGTTAGACTTCTGGATGAGGAGTCTTGATGACCTGGGTTTACATTCTACTCCCACCTGAGCTGTTTGACCATAGGCAAGCCACTAAGCTCTGTGAGTCTCGGACAGCTCTTAAGACTTATTACTAAGTTGGAGGTGGGATCAGTGGAGAGGGTTTCCGTACCAAATAAATGACTGTATCTGATTATTATCACTTTGGCAAATTAGATGTAGTACTTTTCTAAAGTCAGTTCAGTTCTTTTCATATTATATACTGGGATTGCACAATCACAGAGTTGGGTGGTTTTCCTCTTTTTTGGAGACAGTCAGGGTTAAATCAAGCTCATGGTCTGAGCACAGCACAGAGGGACTGTCCAGATACTTATTCCAGGAAGCTCTACCTCTCTTAATGTACCCCTAAATCATATTAGCTCTCTTAGCTACAGTAGAACAACTGGTAACATGTATTGAGCTTTAGTCTACTGCTTAGATCCCCAGATCAGTTTCGTGCAAACTGCTGTCTTAATTATGACTCCCCCATCTTGTATTTGTCAAGTCATTTAACTCCATTTTATACTAGGCTAGGCAAAAACATAATTAGGACTTTGTCCTGAAGTTATTGAAACAACATCTTCCACATTGATTATCCTTTGCCATGATATAGCCTGCCTACTAGCCCACCCATCTCCTCTGCCCTAGCAAGACCACCAGACCAGATCCCATCTAGAAAGACCAACAGAAACAGGCACCACAAGAAGCTGCCTTGCCCCACCAAAACCTTCCTCCTATTATGCCCTTCCTCTTCATCCTGACTGAATGGTGACAGCCCTCTCTCTCCACCCCATTTCAGGAGGAATCTAACAGTCTCTGTTCCACTGGGACCCTCAGGCCTTCTCCCGTTTCCAGTAGTGGTGGGTTAGACCTCTCTTTTAATCTAGGACAACATGGCCACTCAGGCTGCTTGAATGGTAGTCACTATCTATAATCCTTCTGGTAAGATGGAAGACCACCAGGCCTTATTGTCTGCCCTGCCACTAAACCCTCCAGATGTCTAGGCATTGCCATCTGACTTGCTAACACATCCAAGGGTCCACTGGGCCTCATCATCCACTTGCTTCCAGGTGAATTTAAATCACCCATAATAAGACTCTGATTGATACAATGATAAACCGTGAGACCAGAGACCTGAAGAAACACACCAACCAAAAAGTACAGATTGAGACACATTTCTGGACACAAATTTGTTTTGCTCTAGACTATGTGTTTTTGTTATGAGGGTTTTCTTTTTCTTTAGTCTTCTTGGTGAGGAATAGAAGGATATCATTAATGTTTTTAAATAAATTTATCTTTTTCGGAAAAATTTAATCCCCCCCATGTCATTAGAAAACAAAACAGCTCCTAACAATTCCATCTCTTGGTCCCCTAACCCCACCCTCACCCCCCATGCCCTGTTTTTTGATCTTAACAAGATTTTTTTTGTCAATTTTTTTAAGAATTAAAAATTTTTTAAAAAAATTCAGTTAACAAAAAATATATCTTCTCTCCCTTCCACCCTTCATTGGGAAAAAGAAAGAAAAAACCTTGAAATAAACATACATAGTAAAACAAAAGAAATCCCCATATCTCTGCCCCTACTAAAGAAGAGTTATCTGAATCATCTATTCCTGGAGAAAGGAGACTTGCCAATTAAGGGGGACTTGAATCATTTCCCTGAACCGTATAGAAGAATCTCAGGGTAGAAATCTCAAAGCCCAGGCAATTCCTCAAAGACTGAATAAAGAAGGACCAGAGGGGTTTAACTGGGATTGTCTAAAAGTAATCATCCTTATCAGATTTAGTCTTCCTGGAGGCTCAATCCAAGAAATGATGAACCAGAGAGCCCTCCCTCTTACTACGATTCAGTTGTTGTTGTCTTTCAGTAATTTTTCAGTCATGTCCGACTCTTCATGACTCCATTGGGATTTTCTTGGGAAAGATACTGAAGTGGTTTGCCATGTCCTCCAACTCATTTTACAGCTGAGGAAACTGAGGCAAACAAAGTTAAGTGACTTGCCCAAGATCACACAGCTAGTAAGTGTCTGAGGCCAGATTTGAACTTGGGAAGATGAGTCTTCCTGACCCCAGGCTGGGCACTCCACCTACTGTGCCACCTAGCCACCTATATTCGTAGGGTTAACACCAACTAATCGCAGATATAGATTTTAGGGAGGGAAGATATCCAGCCTTAATAATTAGGGATATGATGATGAAGCTTCAGTTTCAAATGTCCATTTCAGTCGTCAACAATGCCAGCTTCCTGGGGGAGTAATGGAGAAGGAAAGTCCCACAAAATATGGTGGTAGTGAGCCCAATCTTGGACCTCCTTAGTGAAGTGAGTACCCTGATCAGAGGTGATAGTGCAGAGGCGTCCATAGGGAGGAAAGATATGTTCTGGAAAAGCTTTGATGTGTGCCACAGTGGCAGACTTGAGTAGCACTGCAGTGCTGTGTCCTGAATAAACTGCAGTGATGGCAAACCTCTTGCTCTGAAGTGAACGAAGGACATTGTAATCAAATTTCAAGTCAGAGACAAGTCTGATATCATATAGGATCTTGCCATGCTGGTATTATAAAGTTGTATACCACATTCTTAGTAAAGGGGATCATATCGTTCTATGCCCAGTACCATATAGCATCATAACCATCATGCCTAGGTTGATGATAGACCAAGTCCCCAGTATCTGCTGTTCTCATAAAGAGCAATATCCTGATAATTGAGTTCAGTAGAGGGTGTATGATGTCTCTAATGGGCTCTGCGTCTCTCACAAAAAGTTAAATGGGACGGGAGGCGCCACATGTGGCAAAATTCTTCCACTAATCCTGATTCCAAAAAGGTGAAATTTTGAATGTCCAGTCTGTTCTTTCTAGGTCCCAAACTACTCAGCCAGAACCATTCTCACTGCCCAAGAATTAGTATAGATGAAGATCTTATCTGTCCCTTCTCATATGCCAACCATGTAGCTTTCAGTTCATCTTACTGGGAAGTCATGCGAGGACTCTATCCCTCAAGGAATTCCCTGTTATTGAATTAATGGCCACCAGTGTCTGAATGTGCATGCTCCTCACATTGGGCAGAGCCTTCGGTAAACCAAGCAGAACTTTGTTTTTGAAGAACTAAATCCTAAAAAGTGGGGATCCATTGATCTATCAGAGGAAGCAAAGCTTTGGGGATAGAAAAGGTCTCAGCCTTCAGCAAAGCCACAGTCTGTTCATGAAGGGCAGTAACACACAAAGGCCCTGGGTAAGCACAGTTTTGACTATCTCTTTTCCATCTGACAATGGAAGCCTCTCATTCCCTACATATCTTATTAGACAGACCATCATGCATTACCCAGCTTATCATGGGTGACTGGATGCAAGGAGATAGTATTCAGTAGGAACTCAGTCTTGTTAATAGGCAGATTTTCAAAAGTCGCATCAGAGGCAGCCAGCTAGCCCAGGTGACACTCTGCATCATCAGTATAATGGTGGCCATCAGTGTTCTCAAGAATCAAGGCACCATACTATGGAATTAAGAAGGAGAATTCAGGTAACTGAGAAAGAATGGTAATCCTATACAGAACTCCAAAGAAAGCCAACTGCTCCTGCTTGTCCTAGCCACAGGAATAGAGAGAAGTGTTGTCAAGATTGATTATACTCTACCACCCACCTGGTGCCTAGACTTCAAGTCCACCACACTGACAAGGTCAGGAACAGCCTTGACAGTTGTTAAAAAATTTTTATGATCACTCTGAGCCGCCAGGTACAATCCATCTTCTTCCCAAGCCACACAGGGTTATTTATATGAGGAGTTTGTATGGTGCAGTATGCCAAACTGTTCCATCACTAAGCAGGAGCTGTCTTTTACCACCTACTCCACTCCCACATGTGCACCCGATTATTTAATATTAATGACATAGGATGATTCAGGCAACTTCAATATTTTCCATTTGGCCCTGCCCACAGTGACTTGGTATAGAAGTTGCATGTACGGGGCAAGCAGCCATGCATGTGCTGACGTGCAAGAGTCCTATCCATTCCCACGTGTACTCATCCTGACTAGTCACCACACCTGCTGCCTCAGCCAGGATACCCCAACAATGCTCTTTCCCTCTGTAGTCTTCCCTCTAAACTCCCAATGGAAACTAGTGTGCCCCTATGAAGCCATTGAAAGTCCTTGGCATAAAAGAACCTGGCTTCCTCTTGTTCCATGTCACTGGGCAATCAGTTCAGCCCATAAAGCCAATTTAGCCCGTCTAATCTTTGACCAGATCTTGTTGTTCCTACCTTCATGACATCTCTCCTCTACATTTATACTGCCATAATCCTAGTTTTTGCCCCCTTTCATTTGGAGTACAGCCACCCTCTGCACATCAGTCCGTCCTCCTCCATTCAGTTGCCAAAGTGACTTTTCTAAAACCTAGGTCCTGATTATGGCATTCCCCTGCTCATTGAGCTCTAAGGGCTCCCTGTTATCTCTAAGATCAGATATTAAGTCCTCTGACATTTAAAGCCCTTCATAATCTGGCACCTTACTACTACCTTACCAGCTGTCTTGTACCTTATTCCCTTCAACGGTATTCTGTAATCTAACTTCACTGGTCCACATGCAGTTCTTTGAACACAAGACTACATCTCCTCTCACCATGCCTTTGCACTTACTGGCTGTCCCCCATGCCTGGAATGCTCTACCTCTTCACCCCCCACCTCCCAGTTGTCCTGACTCCTTTCAAGATTTGACTCTGATCCCACCTTCTGCAGAAGGCATTTCCTATTACCCTCAGCTACTAATGTTCAAAAAAGGTTTAGGTTACCTTCTTTTATGTGCCTAGTTGTATATGTCTCTCCCTTGAGATTGTATGTTTTCTGAGGGCAGCTACTGTTTTTTTGCACTTCTTTGTATCCCAAGCACATAGCAGAATGCCCGACACATAATAGATGCTTCATAAATGGTTTTGATTGATTGATTGACAGGCAGTATGATGTAATGAAGAGCACTGTGAATGGATTAAGGAAACCTGGGTTCAGGTCTTGATTCTGATCATGGCATGGGACAAGTCACTTTCTCCTTAGTTTCCCCCTCAGTAGAACGAGATGCTGTTGGCTCACAACCAACAACCAGAGGTGATGCTGAGTGTGGTTTACTCTGTAGAGCTCCAGGCTGTGACTGACCATACCCAGGCAAGTTTGCAGGCATTCCTTAGGGAGAGTGTTGTATATTTCTGGTCCCCTTACCACTCACTCCTTCCTCATGTGCTTCTGTTCCCTCTCAGTGTCGTGCAAGTCCTGCTGGCTGCAGGGGCTGATCCCAACCTAGGGGATGAATTCAGCAGTGTCTACAAGACCGCCAAGGAGCAAGGTGTCCACTCCCTGGAAGGTAAGAGGGTCCCCATGAGAAAACAGCTTTTCAGGGATGGTCGCCTCTCCGTTGGGAAGGTCGTTTGGGATGAAAGTGGCCCAAATGGTGCCTTAGTTACCCACAAGATACTGAAAGAACTAAAGGAAGGACTCCAGAGTATTAAGTGAGTCTTTTATGGAGGCTTTATGAGAAGACACAAGCAGGTCTTCTAGTGTGTGAATCTGCATCTGCCCCTTATCACAAGGGCCATAGGACCAGAGGACAGTACTTTCCTAGGCAGACTGGCAAATGAGGCTGCGAATAAATGTAACCCAAGGGCCAACCCAGCTTGGGCAGGAATCTGAACTTCTTTGGAGCACTGAAAATGAGTTAACAGGGATGGCGTTGAAAGTCAAGTTTTGGAACAAAGGTTCGAGCTGGATAGGTCCATATCCACTCAGCAAGGTACAGGAAGTATTGGAGAGCTGTTTGTCTGATTCACACCACCTTCTCAGACCTTCCTAAAGGCAGCACTGTATATACACTGTTGTGTCCAAGTGTTCATAGGCAGGATTCCTCCTGAGGTTGGAGTCGGGCTATAGGACTAGCACTGTCCGAGGATCCATACCAGTGAGATCACAAGCACAAATGCTGTGCATTCATTTCCCCTGGAGGTTGCAGGCACCTGCCACTACCCTTGTGTTACAGAGCAACGCTTTTGTAGAAAAATCCTTAGCCTCAAGACCCATTCGTTGTTTTCTTGTGACTGACAGTCTTTCTCCCTTCCTCTAGTACTCCACTGGCCCCACTTTCCCTCCCCCATCCCTAAATGAATTGAGAGGGGAAGAATGCTAGGAGAAAAGATAAAAAAAAGTAGGAGAGCCAGGACTGGGACAGGATTTAGGGACAAAGAAACATGGTTTTTGTAACTTATTGTCTAAGCATTGTGCCAAGCATGTCCTCTGTTATTTCTTACATATCTATCCTTTTCATCCCAACTTTTTATTCCTGTCCTCTAGCTAGCACAATGCTGACATACAGTAGATGCTTAATAAATGCTTGTTGATTCATCGACTGACTTGTGGTTTCATGGTGTGGGGAATCCTGGATGAGAAAACTCCTGCCAGTACAGATCAGGGCTTTCCCTGCAACATAGATTCTTAGAGAGTTGCTCTAGAGCCCTGAAAAGTTAAATGACTTTACCAGGGACACATAGCAAGTGTGTGTCAAAGGCAGAACTTGAACCCAGGATTTCCTGTCATTGAGGTAGGTAATTTCAAAATTCCTTAGTAGAGCCAGGCTAAAACTTGTGATTATGGTCATGTGACTATCCCCAGATGTTAAATTAGAGAGACTGCCTGCTGGTTATTTGGTCCATGCTGTTTCCTTACCCATCTCCCACCACACTACCCTGTTTCTTTTCTGGTACTCCCTAGATTGTCCCTTTTGTTCATCTGGGCTGAATCAGGGACAAGGGCCATTCTGAAGTCTTCCCTACTGTTCCCCATACCCAGGGCAGTGATTTTTAGTTTACTTTTATTCACTAAATGCTTATTATTATTATTGCCTACTGTTTATGATGTCCTTTGCTTAGCCTAGGGAAAATATAAAATTTGGATAAGATGTGATTCCTTCATCTAGTAAAGGGAGCCAGCCATACTCTGGCTGTGTAGTTTATGTACTCCTGATTGGTAGTCAGGCTTATAAACAGATAACAATGGTATACAATAGTACATGATTAGTGTTTTGGAAAGGAGCAGACGAAGTGCTAGGTGATGTGCCAGGAGTGAGGAGTTCTCCAGAGATTGTCGCCAAGACCTGAGAAGGCTTTCTGGATGGGGAAGGAGACATTGGAGTTTGGCTTTAAAGGATAGTTTGGAATTCATCCAACAAAGAAAGAATATCTTCTAGGCATAGGAAATAGCATGAGAAAAGACATGGAAGCCGGGAAGTTTAGTTGTATTTGGGTACAAATAGGCAGCATAATAAATAGAATAATCACTACATTTGGAGTCAAAAGACTTACAGTTAATCTGAGCCTTGCTCTAAACTTTGTGACCTTGTACATGTCATTCGAAGTCTCTGAGGCTTAGGTCCTGGTCCCACCCCAACCCCCCCACCAAGTCTATAATTTGGGATGGTTAAATGAGGTGGCCTTTAACATCCCTTTCAGCTCTCAATCTTGTAATCCTATGAGTAGTCCATTTGGGCTGCACTATGTATAAGTAGTAGTTTGAGGTCATTCTGTTAAGGTTCTCTCAAATTGAAATTGAATTGCAAGGTTCCATGAGCCCCTGTGAGCTTCATTTTATCCATTCCCCAGAGTTTGGGGTTCTGCAACATAGGATTGCCATCACCCAGACTTAGGAAGCTCCCACCCCACTGTTGTAGTAAATTGGTTTTGCTTCTTCTCTTGGTTGGTAAAGTGATATTTCCTCCCTCAGGCCAACCTCTGACATATTTGCCATGTGATCAAAGATGTTACTTATCCTCTTTCTGCCTTAGTTTTTTTTTTCATTGGTAAGATAGCAGGATCATCTTTGCCCCATTAAGGTTGCCATCAGGATGCATGAAATTGTAGATAGGCTTTGAGTTACACAAAAAGAGGCAGTGTCCAGAACAATAATGAGAGAGCGTCCCCCATAGCCACTCTGTGAGCTAGGTAACCCAAGTACTGCTCTCCCTGGGTCGCATCCCCAGTGAGTGAAGGAGCCTAGAATTCAGGTCCGATCAGTCTAGGTGTAGAGCTCTGATGTTCCATGCCATCCCTCATCTCTATCACTGCAGTAGATACACTCAGGCTCTTGCAACAATCCGGCTAGCAGCTGCTGTAGGGGTGAAAGACCAACACAAGCCCAACAATAAGAACGCTGCCAGCACAGGTTCTTTTGATCTGCCTTACTAAGGAAAGTAACATTAGGGGGTTAACAATCTTATTTCAATCCAACATACAAATATCATTCACTTAGTTCAGGGGAAAAAGCCAGCACCCTGAACTTCAGAGCAAATATAAATTACAAACATACATTATAAACAGACCAAATACAATTCATAGTTACCAAGAAACCATCAACATCTGGGTGAGCCAGGAGGCTTTTAGAGCAGCTGCCCAGAGTCCCAGGCCTTCAGGAATGAGAACCTCAAGCAAATAGCTCTGTTATCTCTTTTTATGCACTCTTTAGCCATCATCAAATGTCATCTGAGCCACCAGAACTTAGGCTCCTACTATTGGCTCTGGTCTTAGCAACTCCCCTTAGGATCCTGAGGGCTTCATGCCCACATAGGCTTAGCACATAGTAATTAGGGTTTGGGTCTGGGGCTTTGCACCTAGTAAGGCTCAAAGAGACTTAATTAATTTATCATTCTAAAACAGTAAGAAAGTCCCACCTTAGTTACCAATGCACAGGCTGGAGAGCCATAGGCCACCCACCACCCCCATGGGGCTTTTGTAGAGAAAGAATATATTTAATAAAAAAGTGGATAGCCCTGGTTTCCAGAAAATATGGTGCTTGGATTATACAGGCCATCCTTAAAAGCCAAATCCACCGCCACCCTACTCCTCACTCCCCCCTCCCCAAAAAAAAAAAACATTAGCCTGTATAACCCAGAAGTGGTCATATGTTCTTTGAGTGTTCCGGGTTGAGGAACCTCGAAAGCAGCAGTAGCCTCAATGGTGATATAGTTTTGCTGGCTCCCAGAAGGCAGGAAAGGGATAACAATGAGGGAAGGAGAAAGCTGCACTCCTGGCCCTTAGTTTTCAGCCAAGTCCCTTAGAATCAAGATTGTGTGATGGTCTGTAGGACAAGATCCCTGCTGCCCAGGGACATAGGAGGTATGTCCCTTGAGGCATGAAGTCACTTTCCAAGCATGAATGGTTAGGGAGGGAAGAGGAGGAGTGTACAGACTCTTAGGCTCATCTCTTCACCTAGCTAGGTGCCAAATAGGGATGATAGACTGACAGTGTTGCTTGTACATCATAGGGCTATTGTGAGGGCCTCATTATTAATCACATTTCTATAACATTTCAAGGTTTACAAAGCACTGTCCTAGCACTAACACAGTATGGTTAAATAGGTAGAGCAAATATTATTAGCATTTTACAGATAAGGAAGCTGAACTTCAGAGTGGTTGCCCAGGGTCAGACTGCCAGTAAATAAATGCCAGTGCCAGAAATCAAACCCAGGTCTTTCAACTCTTAAGAACACAGGCATTGTATCTTAGATGCTGCCTTAACTGATAAGAACAATATACTTCATGCTTCCAGGACCATGATGTAATTACTCTCCACTGATGTTCCACAACCTGAAAATAATAATCTAAACTACTACTACTCCCGGCATTTATAGTAGACTTTAACATATGCAAAGCTCTTTATACAACCTCTAGTAATGGCCCACATTGTCAACATCCTTCCTAAAATGTGGCTTAAATTCCTCCCCCCTTCAAGAAAGCTTTCCCTGACCAAACCCCACCCCTGTTTCATGCACATGCATCCACACGCTTGATTAATCCTGAAGTCTGGTTTTGTAAGTACAGGGACTGGCTTATTTACCTCTCACTCTTACCACCCTTAGCACAGATACTTACAAAAGTTTGCTGAATTTCTTCACTAAGCAAATATACAGGGAGCATTTATTAAGTACTACATGCAGAACACTGTGCTGGGAGCTGGAAATAGTACAAAGTCCAGCTAAGGCATAGTCCCTGCTGCCCTAAAGGAATTCACAGTCCAGTTGGGGGAAGAGGTTGAATGTACAAGTCAATAGATATTTATTAAGCACCTCCTATGTGTCAGGCACTGAGTTAAGCACTAAAGATACAAAAAGAGGCAAAAGACAGTCCCTACCTTCAAGGAGTTCACATCTAAGAGGGGAGACAAGAAACAAATATGTACTATGTACAGAATAATGAGGAAATAATTAACAGCGGGAAGGCACTAGAATGAAGAGGGGTTGGAGAAGGCTTCCTACAGACAGTGGGATTTATTTGGAATTTAAAGGAAGCAGAGAGGTCTGTAGTAGGAGTAGAAAAAGGAGAACATTCCAGGCATGGAGGACAGCCAGAGAAAATGCCTGGAGCCAAGGGATGGAGTAGCCTGTGTCACTGGGAGTAAGGTGTAAGAAGACTGGAAGGTAGGAGGGGACTAGATTATGAAGGTCTTTGGATGCTAAACAGAGTATTTTCTATTTGATCCCTGAGGCGATAGGGAGCTGATGAAGTTTATAGAGTAATGCAATGGCATGGTTTTTTTAGGAAAAACTTTGTTTTAGGAAGATCGCTTTGGTGGCTTAATGGAAAGTGGATTGGAGTGGGGAGGGACTTGAGACCCCCCAGCAGGCTATTGTAATAGTCCAGGTATGAGGCAATGAGGGTCTGTACCATGGTGGGAGCCAATTCAGAGGGGAGAGATGATGAGGGCATTTACCAGGGTCATGTCAGAGGAGAGAAGGGGATGTAGAAAAGAGAAGTTGCAAAGGGGAAATCAACAGGAGTCTAGAATGACCTAGGTTATAGGATAACTCCTACACATGATCTTATTAATATACAAGATCTGTGATCACATCAATTCGAGTTCCCTCCAGTGATGCAGGTTGCAGACCATCCATGCCTTTCTATCTTCTGTAGTTCCTGTCCATGTTTTTGCACAAGTTCACTACAGTGTGTCCATTCAGCATATTGGAGGTAACAATAATATCATGATAAATGTATTAGGTATCAAATGCTATATATATGTGAGGTTCTAGGACAGGAGTTTAAATATTTTGTGTATTATGGATCCCTTTGACAGGCTAGTGAAACCTATGGCCCCTTCTCAAAAATGTTAGTTGCACAAAATAAAATATTTAGGATTACAGTGGAAACCAATTGTATTTAAATATAGTTCTCAAAATAGATTTAAAATTTCACAGACCCTAGGTTAAGAACTCCTGTCATATAGGGAAGGTTGCTAAGGACTGTGACCTGAGGAATTATAAGAATGGTAAGAATTCACATGTAATGCTCTAAGATCTGCAAGAGATTGCAGAAGACTTCCTGGAGAAGGCAGTCATGGGGTAGTGGGGTAGACATTCACAGGGGATGACAGCACTCCAGGAATAGGATGCAGCGTGAGCAAAAACCTGGAGGTCGGAGAGTGCTGATCATGCCTGGGGAATGGCAAGTGGTCCAGTCTGGCGCTGGTTAGAGTGTGCACAGAGGGCAGTACTAAAAGGTACGGCTGGAAAGATAGGAGAGTGCCAGATTGTTGAGGGCCTTGAATGCACAGCAAGGACATTGTCCACTCTTAGAAATGGCAGACCACCCCAGTATCTTTGCCAAGAAAACCCCAAATGGGGTCACAAAGAGTCAGACAGGAGTGAAACGTGACTGAACAACAGGCAGGAGGGAGCTATGGAATTGTATAGAGCAGGGCTTCAGCATCACCATCATCATCATCATTGGCTCAGACCTGGAAGGAACTTTAGAGATCCTTGTAACAACAATGCTACTTGCTGCTACTATGGCTTTGTAAGGCCAATAACACCAGCACACAGGAGGGCTGCTCGCCCAGGTTCTTTGATCTGCTTTTCTAAGGAAAGCAACTTTAAGGGGTTAACAATCTTACTTTAATTAAACATATATATATATCATTCACATAGTTCAGGGGAAAAAGTCAGCACCCTGAACTTCAGAGAAAACACAAACAGAAATTACAAGCAGAAATTATATAAACAGAGCAAAATAACACAGATCAACAGAAACGCCTCTAGCTGTCTGACCAGGACATTACGTACATAGTTACCAGAGAGAGAAGCACTAACATCTGGATTTTTCAAAGCTGGGAGACTTCTTAACGGCTACCCAGAGTCTTGCCTGGTCAAATCACACGACACTCTTCCAGTGAATGAGCCCCAAGCAAAATGCTAACCTCAAAGTATACATACCCTTCTTCAGGGTCACAGGGTGTCACAACTATGTGACTCAAACCTATGTGACCTAAGCCTTCCTGTGACTTAAGGAGGTCATCAAAGACTCATGATTCAATCAAAGACTCTTGATTGAAACAAAGGCAGTACTTAAAGGCACGTGATTGCCTTAGTGCTGAGAAGCACTACAAAACAAAAGACAACAAAAAGTCCCACCCTGCTTGCCACCACAGTCCTCTAGTCCCATCCTTTCATTTTACTAATGAATAAACTGAGATCCCCTGTAATAGCACAAGGTGCATGCATTCAAATACAGATTCAGCAAGTACCTTCTGTGTACAAGGTACAGGGCAGCTAGGTGGTACAGTGGGTAGAGCCTTGGGCCTGAGACAGGAAGACTTAAGTTTAAATCTAACTTTAGATGTGCATTTGCTGTGTGATCCTGGGCAAGTCACTTTCCCTCTGTCCACCAGTTTACTCACCTGTAAAATGAGGGTAATGATAGCACCCACCTCCCAGGGTCATTGTGAGGATCAAATGAGGTTATATTTATGAAGCACTTAGCACAGTGCCTGGCACATAGTAGTTGCTTAACGTTCATTCCCTTCTCCTCCCGCTAATCTCCCTGCTCCAGTCCTTCTCTAATCCATGTTTCACACGGCCTTCAAAATAACTATGCTAGTCCCCAGGTCTGATCAGACTGTACCTTTGCTCAGAAACCTTCAATGATTCCCAGTTACCTATTCGTTAAAACACAAATCCTTAGCCTGGCATTTCAGGCCCTCCACAGAGTATTTCACTTTACTCCCTTATGTTCTAGCCATATTGGACCACCATATGTTCCCAATCTCATCCCATCTTTCCCCTTCTCCAAGCATTCACACAGGCTGTCTGTCTCTCCAGCCTTAAATGTCATCCCAAAATCAGCACCACCTTTCCTCTTCCTTCAGGGCTCAGCTCAGGGGCCACCTTAGCCATGGAGACTCCAGGCTAAAAGTGGGATTTCCCTCTTCATTTTCTTATGCTGCTTGGGCTGGAGTTCTTTGCTCCTGTCACATTGTACCTTGTCTCACTCAGATTTAGGTATTTCTATTAGGTTGCCAGTTCCTTAAGGCTGGGACTATGTAGTATTTCCCATCTTTGCATTTTCAGTGCCTAGAATAGTAATAGTAGCTAAGAGCTAACATTTTTATAGTGCCTACTATGTTCCAGGCACTGTGCTAAGCACTTTACAATTATTATCTCATTTGCCTTATGATTATTATTATTGTTTTTATTATTTGCCCCTAGAAGAGGCTATTAATCAAGGTGCAGGGTGATGAAAGCTTGAATTAGAGCAGTAGCCATGGAACAGTGAGGTGGGAGCAGAAGAGAAAGCTCTCTGAGGTAAAATGGACAGAACCTGGCAGGTGCCTGACACTGACAAGGTCACAGCTGTCTGGGGGTTTGTGCCTCAGTGACGGGCAGGATTGCAGTCCCATCCACAGAAATGGGGAGATTAGGAGAAGGGTTTAGAGAGTAGTCGATCAATCAAATATTTCTCAGTTAAATACTATGTACCAAGTGCTTTTAGGTGTTGAGGATATAATGGCAAATTTGTGACAATTTCTACCATCAAGAGGCTTAAATTCTCTTGGCAGAAGCATCTTGTCCTCGAACATCAGGGCTGCCCTCAGAAGACCCTCTTCCACCATCTACCTAATACAGACCTGGCCCAGGCCCTTCCCCTGCCCCCTCAGCCAAAGCCAAGCTCATCTCATGAAGTTATAGAGCATTATGCTGTTTCTAAAGGCATTTGCCTCCATGGCATTTGATGTTTTGATAGATGGCAAGTGATCAGCCTGTAAGGTGGGATTGTTTAGGTCTCCTTGAGAAAGGACACTTCCCTCTGCTGTCTCCTATCTATAATTTGTAATCCAACATACATTCCAATGAGTCAGCTTAGTGAGGTGGGGAGAACACTGGCTTTGCAGTCAGAAGACTTGACTTTGAGTCCCTCCTCTGCTACTTATTAGGTGACCCTCGACGTGCCTGTTAACCCTGGGCCTCAGTTTCCTCACCTGTAAAATAAGAGGGTAGAGCTGGATAAACTTGAGATCACTTCCACCTCTGACAGGGATTCTCTGAATCTGAGGGTGCGAGGATAGGGAGCCAGAAGGCTGGCCTGGCCCCGGTGAAGGGGCTGGTAGCACAGAGAGATGGGTGGTCATTTATCCTGAACGAGTCTGGCCTCCTCTGTGGCAGGGAGCCAACCACCACACCACTTGTGGCTGGTTGCTGGGTGTCAGAGATCCCAGATCCTCAGGTGGAAGAGGCAGTAAATCTGCAGTAACAGTAAACAAGTCTCCAGGCCCAGCAGCCAAAGGCTGCCTGTAAGCAACCATTATAAACACTGAGTGTCTGGGGCTGTCATAAACGACACCATACCCTGCGCCTCTCTCATGTACAATTAAAACAATAAAACAAAGCAGAATGTGGCCAAACCCAGCTGTAAATCAGCTCTCCTCTCGGAGGAGCGCCTGAATAAAGATGAGCCTCGAGGGGCACAAGCCTGGCAAAGTCCCTTTTTGCTTTCCCCCTCCCCCCTCCTCTGCAGCTTATCAAAGGTAACCAAATTGAGGGCCCAAGCTGTCCTGGGAGCAGGGGGTTAGTGACCCCTCCCTGCCAATTCCTCTCCCTGCCTCCTGCTAACCAAGTTTCTGGTCTGCTTTAGCTGAGCAGCCCCTCTCTGTGTCTTCAGATAGGGGGAAGGACGATGCAGCCTCGAACATCCTTTGCCAGTGGA
The DNA here is from genome assembly GCF_011100635.1 of Trichosurus vulpecula. Taxonomy (NCBI): domain Eukaryota; kingdom Metazoa; phylum Chordata; class Mammalia; order Diprotodontia; family Phalangeridae; genus Trichosurus; species Trichosurus vulpecula. The sequence goes on along the minus strand of NC_050574.1, from coordinate 89,297,077 downwards.
CAAATGCCCTGGAGTTCGGGAGGTGTCTGGGAGCCCCCACTAGTGGTAATGGAACTGCTATTTGTACCATTCCTCCCCTCCTAGAACCCTTAGCACTCAGCCACCCATTCACCTAGGTCAGTTCAACCCAATACAGGTCAATTCAACAAACCTTTATTTTATACCTACTGTATACAAGGCCCTATACTCATTGTTATGGAAGTAGATATATAAAAGGAATCATAGGCTAGTAGAAAGGGTTTTAGACTTGGAGTCAGAAAACCTGAGTTTGAATTCTGGCTTTGACAAGCACTAGCTATGTTACTGAATCTCCATTTCCTTATCTTAACATGGGAATAATATTTGTACTATCTGTCTCATGCTTTGTAAATCTTAAAGTGCTCATAAAAATTTGAGTTTTTATTATTGTTCCTCTCCTCAAGGAACTTACAATCTAGGGCAAAAAACTCGCCATACATCCAAGTAACTATAATATTAAACAGTGACATAGTCACAGAAGAAACATACAAAGTGCCGCGTCTTTTGCGAGTAAGGAAAGCTGCTTTCCACCTGGAAAGCTATTAGGGAATGCTTTGATGGAGAAGTTGAGTCTTGAAAGATAGATCAGTTTTAAGGAGGGGGAGAGGGCTGATCAGGATCTTCCAGACACAGGGAACAGCAGAAACAAAGTTTTGAGACAAGAATGTGCAGGGTGTGGCCAGAGAGTAGTACAGTTTGAGTATAAGAATAGAGGGCATGGAGAGAACTTCTGTATCAAGGCTAAAAAGGTACATTTGTATGAAATCACAGAGGGCCCTAAATACCAGGCTAAAAAGTCTGGTTCTTTTCTTGTGGAGGGAGAACAAGAAAGAACATGATCAGGACTAGATTGACCTCAGGTGCAGATGGCCAGTAAGAAGGCTACTCCAATTGTCTATGTAGAAGGAATTGAGACTTGGGGTTGAATGGGGACCATGGAGAGCATGGAGGGTATGAAAGCAGAATCAGAAAGAACATTAGAGATAGGGTACAAGTAGGATAGGATTTAACCTAATACATTCTTTTGAGGACTCAAGAAGAGAAGATGATCTGAAACTGCTACTAGAAAGATTAGGGTTAGATAGAGGATGCATTTTATATATGTCACCTACATATCATATATATGATATACATATGCACACGTGCGCGCGCACACACACACACATCTACAGAGGTATTAAAGAACCAGGGAGCCCCATCTGTCTAGAATACCTTCATGTAGCCCTGGGGGCCTTCTTTCTTACTCTGCTTTTCCTAAGATGACCACCTTTTCTACAATTTTAGAGTGGCCTGCTCACAATTCTGACAACACAGCAGGCTCATTCCTTTTGCCATCCTTTTGCTTAGACTGTTCACTGTCCTGAAATGCACATGTCCCACCCCTGTCCTTCAAGTACAGTTTGCATCCAACACCTCCTCTGTGGAACTTTTCAGTAAGTTGTCTCCACTGAATTTCTATCGTACATTCTCTATGAGAGCACTGAACTGGGAGTCAGACTTGGATTCCTGTCCTGGTTGTAGTCCCAAGATCACTGGAAAGGTGATCATAGGCAAGTCTCTTTCTTTTTCTGGGCCTCCTTTCTGTCACATAAAGGGGTCCTCTGTGCTGATCAGAACACCTGTAGGGAGTTGTGCTTGGTTCTGGGGTCATATTTTAGGAAGGATGCTGACAAACCAGAATGCATCTTAGAGGAGGGGGACTAGGACCGGAAAGGACTGAAGACCATGTTAGCAGAAGACTTGATATTTGTCTTCTAGAATCTGAAGAAGATAAAGCAATTAGATGGCTTCCATTTGGCCACAAAGGTCAGAACTAGGAACAGTGTGCTTGTGGTGGTTGTAAGGAAAGTTGCAGAGAGACCGAACCTAGTTGTGTCACCATGAGCAAGAACTTGAGTGTCAGGGCTGGAAGGGGCTCTTAGAGTCTATCTAGTTTAGCCAGTCAGTCAACAAACATTTATTAAGCACATGTGTCAGGCACTATGCTAAACGATAAAAGATAGGACAACCAAAAAGTCTCTGCCCTCACAAAGAACTTAGACTCTATCTGGGAAGCCCCACGTGTACAGACAAATAAACTCAAAATATTTACAAGGTATTTGCAAAATAACTTTACTCACAGCTTTGGAGATCTGGTAAGGCCCCAGATAGGAAGTGATTCTTGAACAAAGCTGTGAAGGGAGTTATTAAGAATTCTAAGAACAGAGAGGGCCTTCCAGTGGTAGGGGATGGCCCATGTCAAGGCACAGAGATGAGAGATGTGGAAAGAACTGCTGCTAACTCCAGGGCTCCTGTCCTTTGACCTTTCACTGTTGCTAATGAATGACCAAGGGAGAGTGAGCCATTCATGTCAGTACTTCCCTTGCTAGAGTCACCAGTGACTGGTATGGAACCCTTCAAATTCAGCTCAGAGTGGGGGAAAAGCCTGCTTTGCTTTCCCAACCATAGCTGTTGGGCTATACAAATACTACAAAATGAGTGGCCCACTTAGACCAGATAGGACAGGAGGGAATGTTTCCAGGAGGAGAGTATGGTCAGCAGTGTCAAATATTACAGAAAAAGGTCAAAAAGGATGAAGAGAAACAGCCATCAGATTTGACAGTTAAAGAGATCATTGGTAACTTTGGAGAAAGCCACTTCAGTTGAGTGATGAGGTTGGAAGCCAAATTACATACAGGAGGTTGAGAAGGGAGTTTGTGGAAAGGACATGAAGGAACAAGTGTAGAGAGGGGTAATAGCTTGAGGGAATGGTAGTCATATGATGGTTTTTTGAATTTGGTTTTGGTTTATCTGTTTTGTTTTTTTAACTGAGGAAATTTGCCCATATTTTTAACTAACAAGGAAGAAGGAGACCAGCATATAGCGAGAGATCAACAGAAAGAAAATGATTATAATCTGCCAGAAGAGGCAGGAGGGGATAGGGATAGGATCAAGGGTACAAATAGAGGGGTTGACCTTGTTGGAGAGAAGGGCCCTCTTTTCATCAGAGATTGAAGCAGAGAGAGATGGGGGAGGGGAAAGTAAAGGAGGGCAGAAAGAGATTTAAGATGTAGAAAAGGGCCCCTATTTTCTCAGTAAAATATAAAAGAAGGCCGTCTGCCAAGAGGGATTGAGAAGTAAGAGGAGAGAAAAGTTTTGAAATGGCCACTATGAGAAATGTGAGCATCATTTAGGGAAAAATTAAAGGTTTGCTTTGCGGTAGAGAAGGCCTGGTTGAGATGAGATCATTGGACCCAGTCAGCATGGTTATGATGTCCAGCATCACTGAGTAGCATGTAGGGTAAGAGGAGGTGGGTGGTAGGTAGTGGGAAATAATCTAGGGTTGAGGTTTGGCAATAGAACAAGAAGCAAAGGATTTGAGAGTAAAGGACAGTATACAATTGAGCTGGTTAACCATGGTATCGAGATTAGGAAGGGAAGAAAATGAAGCCAGAGATCAGAATGATGACTGAGGGGTGCAAGGACAAAAGGTTATGGTGAGGATGTGACTCCTCTCTAATGGTTTTACAAACAGGGAAACTCCGGCTCACAAAGTAATTTGGCTGAGGCCACACAGTAAGTTGAACTGGGGAAGAGTTAGCCTGAAGAGAAGACTAGACTTTTGGAGACAGAATCACCGACTTCGAGTATTGGAAGACTTCTTGTAGAGAAGAGGGCTTGGGCTTGTTAGACTTTGTTTCAGAGGGCAGAGCTAAGAGCAGCAGTTGGGCTTTAAAGGCAAACTCTCTGACCGTTACAAATATCTACCAGGATGGTACCTCACTTCAGCAGGTAGTGAGGACCTCACCATTGGAGATCTTCCAGAAGAAGCTGACTGACTTCATTGGGAATGTTAGAGAAGGAATTCTCGCTCAGACTAGATGATGTCTGAGGACTCTCCGAGCCCTAATATTATGTGACAGTCTGTATTCCATTTAATTGGCATTTGTCTGGCAATTTTGTATTTATTTTATTAGCATGTATTTTGTCTCCCTGATGGGAATTTTCTTCAGTCCTTGGATACTTGATCTCATCAATGTGGTTACTCCCTCCACTAGTGCTGCCCAAAACCTCCCCATACCATTTCCTTTTAATCCTTCACAGATCTACTCATCTCCATTGTTTGCTCTTTGTTGATAACAATTCAAGTTGTGCATTTTTTATTCCTCATCCTTACCTTATCTCCGCCTCTTTTAGTCATGCATAGGTTAATAGAGCTGAAGCTAAAAGGGGACCTTAATCAAATCTAATCCAACCTCCTTATTTTGAAGACCTAGTAAAGTTAAATGACTTGCCCAAAGTCACATAGCTAGTTAAAGTCATAAAGCAAGTGATCTGAACTCAGGTCCTGTGACTCCAGCTTTGTCCCATTCTGGGCCCCAATTCCCTTGATATGCTGTTTCTTACAATTCTTCTACACGTCATTGGTCCTACTCAAAAGGCAGCTTTCCCTTTGAGTCATCTCTCATTTTAATTCTCATGATAATGTTATTTATGGCTGAACAGCATTACCAGGAACATATGGGTTTTAAAGAATTGGGCCATTGCAGTGAAGATCATTGAAAGCATTACAAAATTCCTCCAGTGAATTCCAGCTCAAGCTCTTCTCCTCATTGTCCATTGTAGTACCTGGGCGAACAACGGATAGAGTGCTGAACTTAGAAAGACCCGAGTTCAGAAAGATAACAACAGCCCCTACTTCCCAGGGTAGTTGTGAATATAAAATGAGATAATTTTACAAACCTTAAAAGCACTATGGAAATAAATGCTAGCCTTCCAAGATAAAGACTCTGATGGGACCTGTGATTAGTACAGTATTTGTTAAGTATAGGAAACTCTCTCTGCCAGTGCAGTTTGACACCTTCTCTGCAATTTGCAGTCTTTGAGAGCTGCCTGCAGCACCAAGAGATTAAGTGTCTTCTTCACGATCATATGGTCAGAATGTGTCACAAGGAGGACTTAACCAGGAGCTTTGGGGCCAACTTGTCATCCACTATGCCACACTGACTCTCTGCCCATAAAATGTGAGGTTAAAATCTAGTCAATATGCATTCTTCATCCACTTGGTTTTTTCTGTATAAATTGCTGAGGATCTTGCGATCACTTTCTTGTGATTAATACAAATATAAAACCCTGAACAGAGAAGGACATGCCATACGCATCTCTCCTGAATCCCTCACAGCATCCAGCAGAGCCCTCCCAGTACCTACTTGTAAATTTGTTATTTGAGTGTGTGAGTTCCCAAGTCCTGCCCATAAGTATAAAAAAGAAGTAAGGGAGAGAATTGTAAAAAGAAGGCAAGAGTTAGCTGGGTTTGCCTCAGGCCTGGGGACCTTTTAAACAGACTCTATGAGCTATCCAGTGTAATAAATCTATACCACTGAAAATCCAAGGCAGGACTGTGAACAGAGTGTCAAGGGAGATAGCCAGGTCTCCCAGGCCTTGGTGAATCCCTGGAAGACCTAAGATGACGACTAAGAGAACAGATTCAGATTTAGCCTTTGTAATACAAGTCCGATGTCCAAAGCAAGGTAGGTGGCAGGACCTTCTGATCAGACCCTCTCTGAAGCAGAGTTCAATTCTGAGTGCCATATTTTAGGAATGATGCTGACAAACTATAGTGTGTCCTGCAGAGGGAGGGTGTCTAGGCTGAGAAATTAATGGGACATCATGCCCTCTGAGGACTGGTTGAAAGCACTGAAAAATGTTTAGCCTGGAAAACAGGGGACTTGGGGGTAGGGGTATGTGTGGCACACTAGCTGGCTGTCTTCAAATGCCTCAAGTGCCATAATGGGAAGAGGGATTGGAATTGTTCTCCTTGTCCCCATAGAGCAGAGCTGGGAGCAGTAAGCAAACGCTGCAACACTTTTTTAACTTAGTGTAAGAACAGCTGTCCTAACTAACCATCAGAGATGTCCAAAAGTGGAAGGGGATGCCTTGGGTGGAGTAATGAGCTTCTGCTTCTGAAAGCAGTCGAGTACAGACTGGCTGATCACCTGGTACAGATGTTACAGAGGGAATTCCTGCTTTAGGTGGGGGTTAAACAAGATGAACTCTAAGGCCCCTTTGAACTTGGAAATTCTTTGGTCCTCAATAGGCCTCTGTGGTACAGAGAAATCAACACTGACCTGAGGCTCGAGCCAGGCATGGCCTCCTGGTAAGAAGTCCTTCATGTCTGTGTGAGCACCGTGGGAAGCTAACCTCTTCTCCTCTATTTCCCCATCAGTACAACAGGAACACCTGCTTCAGAGAGTAATTGTAGAGATCAGATAAGATGATGTGTAAAGCACTTTGTAAACTATAAAACACTAAAGAAGTGTCACATATTACTATATTAATGATGAAGATTCTCCCATTTTAAGGCTTCCCACGGAGTTGTGGTTTGGAGTGACTCCTGGTCCAGCCCTGCCTACCCAGTTTAGCTGGACTTTGGGGCCCCTGCCCCACTCTCATCCTTCCCTGTGGCCAGTCCCCTTTGTAACTGGGACTGCAAATGAGTCCAGGTTTTATGGTCATGAGAATCACTCACATTGTTAAAAAATTGTACCTATATTATACACTCCCGGTGAAGAAGGTGGTATCCCCATTTCACAAATAGGAAGGAGATTCATTTGTCAAATGACTCACTCAAGACATATAACAACTTTAACTTCACCTTGTGAGGTGAACCTCACCCCCCTGCCAGCTGCACAACCTTCATGAAGAATTTGGCCAGGCATTGGATGAATATTCCCCAACGTCCCGCTCTCTGCCTGGTCCAGCTGGACGCTGTACAGCACATCGGGCCCTACTTTCAAGCTCATGGTCTGACTGGCAAGTTCAGTCCTGAGCATCACATTTTAGGAAGGACACTGGAAAGCTATGAAGGGTCCTGAGGAGGAGGGCATTTAATTAAGAATCAAATACTGACAGTTAAAGAACAGTATAACATCATTAAAAAAAAACCAACAGCAGCAAAGAATAAGGAATCGAACCTGAGTTTGAATCCCAACATTGCACGCAGGAGCTGAATAACTCCAGGCATATCCCTTTTCCTCTCAGAGCCTCAGCTTCATCATATGTAAAATGGGACAGTGATGCTTACTATTGCCTACCTTGAGATGCAGAAAGGGAAAGAAGGGCTTTGAAACCTTAAAGTGCTAATTTCGTGTGCAATATTAGGCTTCTTTCAGCCTGGGAACCTGTAATCTCATAGTTGGAAAGGAAGACAGTTCTGAGAGCATTTTGTCCAACCCCTGAGCCTCTTCCAACAGATGGGATTTCAGAATGAGCATCTGAGGGATCTCGGGACCTTAGAGATTTAGTCCAACCCCATCATGTTACAGATGAGAAAACCAAGACTAGGAAAGATGAAATGATTTACATAAACTTACTGTAAGCTTGGGACTTGAACACAAGTCTTTAGACTCTAAGGCTGGTGTTCTTCCTCTTGAAGATCTCCTTGAACAGGGAATTTACTTACTTCTATCATGGCCCATTCTATTTTTAAATCACTCTAATTATTAGGAAAACTTATCACTCCTGTCCCCCCTCCCCACATTGCTGACCAAGTGTAATCCCATCTTCCATATACAGCCTTTCACACACTGTAAGACAACTATAAATTTCTTTCTTGTTTTAAACTTTATTGATGCCTTTTATTTTCACATCCGTCATTTCTAGATATACCACACTGCCCATCTCACACACATACCCTACTCCTACCCTTATTGAACCTTCCCTGATACAGAGAAAAACAATTATGAAAAATCTACCTACACGTGGACCTTGTCTGGTGATGTATGCCACATTCTAACCCCATAGTCTACCACCTCTCCAGGGAGAGAAGCACTTCTATTGATTTGGTCTAAGGTTACTATTTGATACTTTATTCACATCAGGCTTGGAATGTGCTTTCCTTGCTCGCCCATTTTATATATTGGGGAAACTGAGGCCTAGAGAGAAAAATCATGATGACATATACATACGTGGACACACATATATACATATATACATACACACACATTTTTATATAATCTTTTTTACTTACTAGAGAGTAATCTTTAAGGTTTACAAAACTCTGTTACATACATGATGCCAGAAATCAAAGCCAAACAGTGAAATCAGTCATATATTTAGGCTGGACACTTGGCTGGACCAGTGGCACAGAGTGGTTTCTTGAGCTTAGTCACAGAACCCCACATTCCTCTGCAAGCTTGGTGGCAAAGGGAGCCTGAATCATTGCTGTATCTGCCACCTTTCTGCCAGGTTGGGCAAAATAGATAGCAGGCACCAGCTCACATAGAACCTTGGCCAAACCAGCAGCAAGCTTAGTTCAAGAGTAATTTGGACAGCTACATTCTTTCTTTTACAAAAATATTGCACTATTGTTCGTGGCCTTTCCTTCCCCCAAAATCAGCACTGTAACCTTCTCCAATAGGAGCCACATGACTGTTCACTGATGTGCCAATGAACAATAGAATGTCAATGCATAATGCATGTTGGTCGACTTTTAGACAAAATATATCAGCCAATGAAGTTAATTGTTTCTGTCTCTCCTCAGCTTCTTAAACCAATATGTTTTTGTTGGGTGGGGGAGATAGGCTAGGGCAGTAAGTTGTATTAATTCTCTAGTTGACATGTTTTATTAAAAAGAATAAATTCTGTTGCATTTATAAAAATAAGAAGGAGAGGGTAGGAATAAGTAGAAAAGAGTCTGTGTTGTGAGTTGTCTTTTTTTTTTTAAACGATTTACATATTTTGTGTATAAATATTTTTTCATCAAAAGTTCCAAATCAGGCCTGGGTCCCACACACTGAACAAAATATATTAGAGACATTTATATGGATAGCAGGAAGGGAGACAGAGGGCTGAAATTTTCCAGGCACCCGGTGATTGATGGGGGCCGAGGCTCCCCCTGACGCTTTATTGAGTTTCCGATGATTATCTCTCGCCAAGACATTTTTTACAGATGACGGCCGAGCTGTCACAGTGGACCATGGGGGAAAAAAAAACCAACAATAATAACACTTTAATCTTTTTACTGCACTGCTCCCTAGTATCTCAGATTCATCTTCCCTGACGCACGCAGTTCATTATTCAGCCCCTCCCTGGATGGGAAATAAAGGAAAATACACACACACGCGCGCGCGCGCACATACACGCACGCACACAGATGCATTCACATACATGAGCATTCACACACACACAAGCGTGCACAAGGGGTGGGGGGGTGGGGGGGGTGTGTAATACATATATATATATATATATATGTTTGTTTTTTTTACACACACCCCACCTCAGACCTGGAGAGGGGAAGAATTTATTGTTCTTTTTGTATGTGTTGAGGTTTATTAGTAGCAATGCTGGCTTAGCTCGGAATTGGCTATTAATTACAGCATTTCATATTTGTTTTTTATGGGAAGTTTTTAAACCTCTTCAGAAGGAAACAGAAGAGAGGGAGACAGGTCAGGCGTAGGGAATCTCTCTGAGAGCACAGGAACCAAAGCTGGCCAACCATTACTATGACCACAGCAGAGAGGTCTGAGGCCTCCCTCTGGTTATGGAACTTCCTACGAGGATGCTCCTGAATAGGGAGAGGGATTCTTTGGTTAAAATTTGGAGATAGCACCAGAACCCTAGAGTTGAAAGAGGAAAAATGGTTTGAATGATGAGGAGATTCCTAGCCAAATCAGATTGAGGTTGAACATAAGCTTACTTCCCACACCATCATATTTATTTCTATAGCCCTTTATGTTATAAAATGCTTTATACATTTTTCATTTGCTCCTCATAATAAACCCGTAAGATAGGAAGTACAAGTAGTCATCTCATTCAACTCTTACCTTTTCCATATGGAGGAAACTGAGGTCCAGAGGTTAAATGACTTGTGCAGGGTCATATAGGTAGCAGATAGCTGAGTTGGGACTTCAACTCAAGTTCTCTAGAAGAAAGGACACATAACCAGTTAAGAGAGCCCGCTAAGACAGCTTGGGGAACAGGCTCAGAGGAGCCCAGTTTTCACACGCATGCTATAAAAAAGATTTCTTTTTTAAGAGCATCAGACTGAGTAATGATCAAGAAATTCAAAGAGAGAGTGCAGTAAGTGCCTTTCTCTGTGCCTTCTTTCATCCCAGGACTGTACAGACAATGAGAAGTCTATAGAAAAGGGTTCTGCCAGAAAAGCCAGTACAAGTGAGGTTAACCAGCTAGAAGTCTACTATTGAAGACCAGAGACTCCAAGAGTACCTGAAGCCTGCAGCACTTTGTACCTAGGGGAAAAATAGTATACCTGAATAAGGAAGCTCCAAGGCCATCAGAAACCCACAGGACTTGGATCACAGACATAGGGCCAGGAACCACCCACTTCAAGAAGTGGCAGTCAGCGACAGGAACCCAGGAAATCAAGGTCAGAACCAAAGAGTGCTTATCCCCACTCCACCCCAACTCTCCATCGAAAAGTGCAGGAGGAGATAAGCCTGGCACTGGAACAAAATCCTAAATCAGGAACTGAAATTGAAAATATAAGTAAACAAAAGTAAATACAAATCCTATAAAGAAATATTATGGATCCAGAGGTACCTAAGAGAGAAACCCAGAGGAAGAGAATAACTCTATAACAACTTCAGACAGAACCTGAGAGAGAAAAAAAATGGCTTGGCCATGAGACTGTGAGAGTACCTAGAAGAAAAAAAGCAAAAGAAAAAAATGAAATAAAAGCTAGGTTGAAAACTTTACACAAGTAGTAGATTCCCTGAAAATTAGCATAGGTCAAACAGATCAATGACTTCATGAGAAAAGAAATATTAAAACAAAATCAATAGATTGGAAAAAATAGAAGAAAATATAATCTATGTATACTGCCAAAAATAATTTAAGGATCGTTGAACTTTCCAAAAACTAAAATTAAAAAGAAAACCTGGATAACATATTTCAAGAAGTTATAAATTGAAAATGCCCAGCTCTATTAGAACCAGAAGACAAAATGAAGCTAGAAAGAATCCTCTGGTTACCTCCAGAAAGAAACCCCAAAAGAAGAAGTACCAGGAACTTCATAGCCAAAATAGATACCTTCCAGATCAAAGAAAAAGTACTTCTGGCAACCAGAATATGTTCAAATGCCAAAGAATCACACTAAGGTTCACCCAAGACTTTATAGCTACAACTATGAAAAAGAAAGTCTTAGAATAGGATATTCCAAAAGGTGAAAAATGAAGACTTATGATGAAAAATAATTTACCCTACAAAACTGAACATATTGAATAGGTTAGAAAGAAATATACTCAGTTGTTCATGGAAAAGTTATGAAAATTGAACCTGTGCTAAAGCATAAAAAGCATATAAGCGCAGACAAACAAAAATATCAAGCACATCTTTTACTGTCCAAAATTAAACAGAAAGGACTTTGAAAAAAGTATTCAAAGTTAAATAGAGATTAAATTGTTTAATCCTAAAGAATTGGTGGGTTAAAGAACAAATTATAGAAACAATAAAAAATCTCATCACAGACTAGCATATAGAAACTTAGGGGATGCATCCAAAGCATCCTGAAAGTCCAGAGGGGAAAATTGATATCTGTATAATTTATATCACTTTTATCAACGAAAAAATAATAAAAAGAACAGATCAGTGAATTGGGCCTGCAATTTAAAAAAAAAAAAAAAAAACAGAAAAGCAACAAACAAAAAAACCCCAACAAAATGGCCAAAGTAAAAATTCTGAAAATCGAAAAAGAGATTAACAAAAGTGAAAGCAAAAGACCCATTGAACTGACAAGTAAAATTAGTAATTAAAAAAAAACTAAACCATTAGCTTATCTGATATTTTTTAAAGAGAGGAAAACCAAAATCATAAATGAAAAGGGAAAATTCACAATAAATGAGAAAGTTAATTAGAAATAATTTTGCCTAATAATGTGACTTAAATGTGTGAATATTTACAAATATATAAAATATTCACATTAACAGAGCAAGAAAGAGAAAATTTGAATAATCCAGTCTCAGAAAAAGAAACCGAATAAGCCAAAAATGAAATTCCAAGGTGGTGGGGAGGAGGAAGACCAGATGGTACCAGACATTCAAAGAATAAAACAATTAATTCCAGCATTATGTAAACTATTTGAAAAAATGGGAAAAGATGAATAAAGCAAGCATTTATTAAATGTTTGCTATATGCAAAACACTGTGCTAAGTATTGGGAATATAAATAGATAAGTAAGACATCCCCAGCTTCAAGGAGCTCACATTCTAATGAGAGATGCAGCACATAGAAAATTTCAGTTGCAAGTCAGATGAAGAGGTCCCATGGCCCTACAGTTCTTAGAATATAGTCGCAAAGGAGATGACAGTATCTATTCTTTAATACCATTTCCACTGATAAAATCATATCAGTTTCTGATGTTGACTATTTGACAGTGCCAAGGACTTGGATGGCAAGAACTTTTTTCCCCCTGGGTCTTCATCAGCTGTAGCTGTAAGACTTGCAGGAGTAGTTTTCAAGCTGTATCTCCAAAGCAGTTGCTACCCAGGATGGTGGCTTCAAGTACTTGGTCTAGAAATATTGCTATTCCCAAGACTTTTGGATTCAGGGTGCTGGGCTATCTCTGTTAGGATCTGAGGGGAGGTGATGGTCATAATAGTTCGACTTGCCTGGCACATGTTCCCTTCTATTTCTCCCTCAGGAGGGAGAGACATGCTGCTTCAGCTGGGCTGGCTTACTTATCCCATGGGAGGCATCATTGGTTGACAGTTAGTGAGGATGGCTGGCCCTTTTCCATAAGAGTGGAAAGATAGTAAAGAGAAAGAAGACTATATTCCAGAATTCTCCTTAATCTTTTTTGTGTCGTGGACCCTTTTGACAGTCTGGTGAAGCTAATGGACTCTTCAGAATATTTTAGGTTGGATACAATAAAATACATATCAAAATATAGTTATCAGATCTTTTTAAAAAAAAAAGTCTGTGGACCCCCAAGTTAAGAATCCCTGTTGTAAACCAATATCTTTAACAAATATTGATGGAAAAATATTAAATAAAATATTAGCAAAGAGGCTATAATATTTTTTTAAATTATGAACTATGACTAGGTTGGATTTATAACAACAATACAGAGTTCAATATTAGAGAAACTATAAACCTAATAGATCATATTCATAACAAAAAAAGACAATTAAAATCACATTATTATATCAAAGAACCCAAAATAGGCTTTTGACAAAAATACAACACCCATTTCTATTCAAAAATACTAAAACCAAAGGAATAAATAGACCTTGCCTTAAGAACCAGCATTATAAACTCTAGAGGGCTTTACAGTGATATTGGGGTAAAGCAAGGATGTCATTCCATTTTATTCTTTTCTTTTTTAAATTTTGAGTTCTCTCCCTTGCACCTCTCCCCCACCCATTGAGAAGGCAAGCAATATTATATCAATTATATATGTGAAATCGTGCTAAACATATTTCTATATTAGCCATATTTCAAGAAAAGCAAGAAAATTATACTTCATTCAGTGTGCACTCATAGTTCATCAGTTCTCTCTCTCTCTGGAGGTGGTGGATAGCATCTTTTCGTCATGAATCCTTAGAAATGTCTTGGATCACTGTATTGATCAGAATAGCAAAGTCTTTTACAGTTGATCATCATTACAGCATTGCTGGTATATTGTGCACCATGATCTCTCAGTTCTTCTCACTTCATCAGTTTATATAGGTCTTCCCATGTTTTTCTGAAACCACTTATCACTTCCCACAGCATATTAGTGTACTCCATCACAGTCATATGCTGCAACTTGTTTAGCCATTCCCCAAATGATGAGCATCCCCTCAGTTCCCAATTCCAATTTTCCCCCACAAAAAGAACTGCTATAAATATTTTTACACATATAGGTCCTTTTTCCTTGATCTCTTTGGGTTACAGACCTAGTAGTGGTATTGCTGGATCAAAGGGTATGCACAGTTTTCTAGCCCTTTGGGCATTGTTGGATAAGGGAAGAATTTATTACCAAACAAGAGATAGAGAGCACTCTGGGATGTGAAATGGATAATCTTGTTTACATTAAATTTAAAAGTTTTTGCACAAATAAAATCAATATAGCCAAGATTAGAAGGAAAGCAGAAATTGGGGGGGGTGCCTTTTACAGCAAGTTTCTCTGCTAAAGTTCTCATCTCTCAACTATATAGAGAACTGAGTCAAATTTATGTGAATATGAGTCATTCCCCAATTGATAACTGGTCAATGTATATGAACAGGCAGTTTTCAGATGAAAAAAATCAAAGCTACTGGTTGTCATATGAAGAAATGCTCTAAATCACTATTTTTAATAGTATTTTTTTTCCAATTATATGTAAAGACAATTTTTAAGTTCTTTTTTACAAAATTTTAAGTTCCAAAATTTTCTCCCTCCCCTCTCTTCCTAAAATGGTAAACAGTTTGATAAAGGTTATATATGTGCAATCTAGTAAAACATTTCCTTGTCATGAAAGAAGAAAATAGACCAAAAGAAAAAACAAAAAAAGAAGTGAAGTGAAAATGATGCTTTTGATCTGCATTCAGAGTACAATTCTTTCTCTGGATGTGAATAACACTTTCCATCCCGAATCTTTTGTAATTGTCTTGGATCATTGTATTTCTGAGAAGAGCTAAGTCATTCATAGTGTTGCTGTTACTGTTCACAGTGTTCTCCTGGTTCTGCTCATTTCACTTTGCGTCAGTCATTTAAGTCTTTTCAGATTTTTCTCAGATCTGCCTGCTTATCATTTCTTATTGCACAATAGTATTACATTCATATATTGCAGCTTGTTCAGCCATTCCCTAGTTGATGGGTATCAATCACCTCAGTTTCCAATTTTTTGCCACCACAAAAAGAGCCGTTATAAATATTTTTATGTCTGTTGGTCCTTTTCCCTTTTTTTATGATCTCTTTCAGGTAGAGACCTAATAGTTATATTGCTGGATCAAAGGGTATACACAGTTTGGTTATCCTTTCCCCCTCCTTGCTTCACCATTTGAATTTCTCCCTATCCTTTAAAGCCTCCAGGAAGCCTCTGCTTCCCCTCACCTTCATTTGTACCTCTCTGAGGCATTTGTCATGTAATATTACTTTTGTCATGTAATGTTACAGGCACTTTTTTGTCTTGTTTTTGTTTTGTAGGCAATTCGGGTTAAGCGACTTTCCCAGGGTCACACACTAGTAAGTGTGTGAGGCTGGATTTGAATGCAGGACCTCCTGACTTTAGGGCTGATGCTCTATCTACTGCACCACCTAGCTGCCCCCCACCTTTTTATTGCTCATGTAATATTGCTTTTGTCATATAATATTGTTACTGTGACATATATGTATATGTCTATCTCCATTTATAATATTTTTCTCATGTAATAGTATATTTGTCATGTAATACTGTTATTGTGACTTGTTTCCTTATATATAAGACATATACATACATATGTATACATGTGTGTGCGTGTGCATGTATGCATATGCACATATACCTTATCCCAAACTAGTCTAAAAGTTTCATGAGGGCAAAGAATCCTGTCTAACCTAAACTTTACTGTTTCCTCAATGTTACTCACAATGTTCTGCACACAGTAGGCTCTTAATAAAGGGACATTTTTATTTTTATTTTTGCAAAAAAAATCCACAGGATGTAATCATAGAAGGAAAAGGAAGCGTCAAAGATGACTTTTAGATTTCAAACCAGTATGAATATCAGCAGAAATAGGCAAAGGAGGAGAAGGCCTACATTTGGGGGGCAAGATATTGAGTCCAGACGTGGAATCAGGTCTATTAAATTTAAGGTGTCTATTAAATTTAAGGGTGGTCTCTCAGAACATGTAACTTGGGCGTGACATCAGAGACTGGTAATGTAGCATCTTGGGCTTGGTCAGAGAATTTCCATGCCTGTTCTGCCACTTGATCTTCCTAAAAGCCCAGTGACACAGAAGGAGCAATAATCCCTGCCCCTACTTGACAAGAAAGAAATAGAGACCCAGCGAGGGTCAGTGACTTTCTATGTCCTGTAGGAAGTTAGTGACAAAGCCAGGACTAGAACCGAGGACTTCTGAGCAATCCTCCAAGCTGCTTCCACAGAACCACCATCTATCAGTCACTACTGGGGCAAGTAGGAAACAGACTTAAGGAATATTTACAGAGGATGACATATGTACAAATCAGTGGGCATGTAAGTAGTAAATACTATGGGGAGGCCTATAAGGGGAACAGCATACTGAATTAGGGAAAGGTGGGTTAAGTATAGTCACAGGACTTGTTGCATTGTGGCCCCCTATACACACATCTGCTAGCATGTTCTAGGCAGGCCATGATGATGAATCCCTACAGCAAATTGTTCACTAGTCAGAGCCAGAGTAATAATCCCTGCAGAAGTCAGTGCAGAGGTCTGAGGCTATTCAGCCTACCCTCCTCTTCCTTCCCTGAGTCAGAATAGAAGGAAAAGCATATATGAGCAGAATGAACCTAGTACTAGAGGCAGAGGCAACCAGCCCACATTGCCATGCACCAGTTAGGGGGTGGGGAAGATGTCTTTTTTGGGAGGCCCTGTGAATGTGGTTGAGCAGCCAGCTGGAAAGGCTACTGAGATTCACTAGACCCTCCCGTCTATGTCACCAGATGTCCAGGGATCTTGGATGATTTACTTTACCTCCAGGGTAGGCCTGCTTACTCAGCTGAAGCAAAGCCAGACTGCTAGCCCACCACTTCATAGCTACCCTAGGATCATAGCAGTTGGGCCATTAGAGACTCTAGTCCAGTGCCCTTACTTTACCAAGAGAGAAACTAATACCAGGAAAGGCTTTGTCCATGGTCACACAGCAGGAAGAAGCAGATCCAGGATTCAAACCCAAGACTTATGCCTCCATCTACTAGTCCATTTTCAACTGTTCAACTGGGAAGAAAAAGTACAAACCAATGAGTCATAGGGGAGCCTAGCCAGAGGAAACTGTTCAGACTCAGAAGCTGACCAAAATAAGAGTAAAATGAGATCTCTCAGTGCCTACATAGGGCAACTTTTTTACGTGCCAGCACTGGGGAAGGAGTTGTTCCCCAAAGTGAATCTTCTACATAAAGCTGCTCTCTTCATGGCATCATTCTAAAACAGCTTATATAAGAATAGTAAGACCCATTCACATTTCTACAACACTTAAAAGTTTGTAGGACACTTTCCTCAAGACCTTGTGAATTAAGGCCAAATGTCATGATTTCCAAAAAAGAGAAGGCGGAGTTTGCCCACTGTAGATTGGTGAGATTAACATAGATATTAGGCACAATTTTGTCTCTTTATGGATAAAGAAACTGAGGCTTAGAAAGATGAAGTCATTTGCCCAAGGTCACACACAGCCAGTGTAGTTCAAATAAATCCCTATAAAAGCTAGGATCCAAATTCCCTTCTCCTAACTCCTAATTCTTTCTGCTACTTGTGCTACCTCTGCAGTCATGCCATGATGCCTCGGTGTGGCAGAGCAGGTAGACCCCTGAAACCAAGCCCCAGCTCTCACATTAAGTCACAGAATTATGGCCTCACTGAATCTAACTTGGAAGGGACCTCAGAAGCCATGTAGTCTAAACTAAACCAGTATGGGAATTTCCTTTTCAATGTCCCCAGCAAGTTGCTGAAGTCCCATCTTGAAAACCTCTAGTGAAAACTGTTATTTCCTTTGACCCAGAGCTGCCCCCCCATTTCTGGAAGCAAGGAGGCCAAAATCAGGGGGAAAGGTCCCATACATGCCAAAATATAGCAGTACTTTTTGTGGTAGCAAAAAACTAGAGGCAGAGTGAGCCCGCATCGATTAAGGAATGATTAAACAAATTGGGACATTTGAATGTGATAGAATATTACTGCTTTGTAGGGAAACAACCAATAACAAGGAATTCAAAAAAACCTAGGAAGATTTGTGTGAACTGATGTAATGAGGAAGCAGAACCAGGAGACCAGCATACACAATGACTACAAAAATGTAAAAGAAAATAATACTCAAAGGCATTCAAACCACGGTTAAATTTGGGGAGCTACTAGTGAAACAGGCCTTCCTCTTCTCCATCAAGAAGGTGGAATGTGATATATGTTGTGAGACACAGTGTGTCCATCGGTTTTTGCTAAATGCTCATGTTTGCTTTAAAGACAGCATTGGGAGAATAAGGGTTAAGGGGAAGAGGCTGGCATAAAAACAAAAAGTAACAATAAAATTTCTATTTAAAGCCCTTTAATAAAAAGAAACACACTACTTTCTGAGACAGCCCACTGAATAGCTCTAATTGTGAGATTTTCCTTGCATCAAGCCAAAACCTACCTCTCTACAACTTCCGCCCATTGCCCATAGGTAACATGACATTTTTTACTGTCACAGTGCACCACTGAGTCTCATTGTTCTTTTTCTCAGTGCCTGGCACATGGTAAGCAATAATGAATGCTTGTTGATTCAACACTGACTATAATCTAGTGACTTGTGCCCATTTTGTATTGCGAAGTTCATTTTTTTTAACCCAAGTGTAAGTTTAAACCCTAACCTTGCCCTTTACCTGTGCGACCCTAGACGAGTCATATTCTGAACCTTGTTTTCCTCATCTATAAAAGGAGCATAATTTCAATCTCCACCTCCCAAGAGTGTTGTGCAGAAAGCACTTTGTAAACCTTAAAACTCTACAGAAAGAAAGGTAAGCAATTAGAACCACAGAGCTGGAGGGACCTTAGTCATCAAGTCCAGAACTTCATTTGGTAGGTGAGGGAAAACGGCTTGACCCCAATCCCACCCCCCATCAGTGATAGAACTGGTGCTAGGGTCTTTCACTGCAGTGTATTTTTCCCTCCATCATGAGGGCTTTCACAACATCTGTAAATGCCCATAGAATCTCAGTGTGGGAAGGAACCTCAGGGGCCATCTGATCCAAGCATCACCTGAACCAGAGTTCCTTCTATTTTATACCTGAACAAATTACCCTCCAGTCTTTGCTTGAAGACTTCCAGTGAAGAATAACCAGCCATGCCCCAAGGCAGCCTGTTTTGCTTTGGTCTAGCTTTGAACTCTAGGAAGATTTCCCTTGCAGTAAGTCCAGATATGTCCCCCACAGCCTCTACACTTCCTCATTCTGCCCTCTGGGGATGAACATGTCTAATCCCTCTTCCACATGACAGCCCTTCAAATACTTCACAGCAATTCTCATTCTCCACCACCACCATCCCCATTCATCCATATTCCTGATAAAACACCCTACATTTCTTCAGCCAGTTCTCACATGGCACACTCTCCAGGTTCCGTGCCATCCTTGTTACCCTCCAGCTCATCAGTGCTTTTCCTAAAATGTAGCAACCCAAGCAGAACACAATACTACAGATAGGCTTGACCAGGGAAGGGCACAAAGAAACTAAACCTCGGGGCAGCTAGGTGGCGCAGTGAGCAGAGCACCGGTCCTGGAGTCAGAGGGACCTAAGTTCAAATCCTGCCTCAGATACTTTTATTAGCTGTGTGACCTTGGGCAAGTCACTTAACCACAACCGCCCTGCCTTCTCCCCTGCAAAAAAAAAAGAAAAAAGAAAAAAAGAAACTAAACCTCCCTGCTCCTGAACACTGCCTCTCAGTGCAACCTAAGATTCCACAACCTTTTTGGATTGCAGTAACACAGTATTGATGGATATTGAGTTTGCAGTCCACTAAGACCTCTTTTTCAGACAAATTGCTATCTAGTCATGCTTCCCCCACCTTGTGATTATACAATTAATTGTTTTAACTCAAGGGTAAGACTTTACTCTTTTTTTTTGCTAATCCTTTACATTTATCATTCTTAAATTTCATCTTAGTAAATTTGGACCAACATTCTTACCTGTAAAGACCTTTTTGGATCCTGATTCTATATCTAGAACCAGTTCTCTTTCCATCCCATTCGGCACAAGACCCTGCACCTAATAATCGCTCAGTAAATATTAGGTTGAATTAAACAAGAGTGATATTGTACAGTAAGCACTGAGAGGATGTATATAGTGGGAGGCACTGTGAGACAGTGGGTGAAATCCTGGATTTGGCGTCAGAACTCGGATTCAAATGCCGGGTTTCTCATCTATGGAATGAAGAAAGGAGTTGGTCTGATGACCTGAGATCCTTTACAAGTCTAAATTGAGGATTGCTGTGATCTAAAATGATAGGCATCCCATCTATGCCTTTAGTTAAGTCTTTGATAAAAAAAAAATATACATATGTTAAGTAAGAACCAAGGACAGATCCCAGGAAGCGCTCCACTAAAGACTTCTTTCCTAATTGACAGTAATGAATATTCTTTGGGTCTGGCCATCAGGTAGTCCTGAGTCTATGTTCCTTTGTGACTATCTAGTCTACATTTCTACATCTTCTCCACAAGGACAGCACAAGAGACTTTTTCAAATGGTTTGCTTAAATCTAGGCAAACTGTAGATAGAGCATTCACTTGATTGACTAGTCTAGTTACCTTGTACCAGTACTTCTCAAGTGCGGTCTGGATACTTGAGACCCTTTT
Organism: Trichosurus vulpecula; assembly: GCF_011100635.1. Lineage (NCBI taxonomy): Eukaryota > Metazoa > Chordata > Mammalia > Diprotodontia > Phalangeridae > Trichosurus > Trichosurus vulpecula. The sequence continues at coordinate 89,276,607 of NC_050574.1, read as the reverse complement.
GGGAGTCCTTGAAGTCAAAACTAGTTTCATAATAATACTAAAATGTTTTAATTTTTAATATGTAAATACCAATAAATAAAATCCACATAAACAAAAACTCCTTGCGGGAGAGAGGGTCTTTGATAATCTTTAAGAGTGTATAGGAATCCTGAGGCCAAAAAGTTTGAGAACCATTGCTGTATGAAAAGGGAAAGTAATTTAGTCTTGCATTACCTCTTCTCTTTTTTTTTTGGAGGGGGGAAGGTAGGGCATTTGGGGTTAAGTATCTTGCTCAAGGTCACACAGCTGGTATGTCAAGTGTCTGAAGCAGGATTTGAAGTCAGGTCCTTCTGACTCCAGGGCTGGTGCTCTAGTCACTGTGCCACCTAGCTGCCCCTGCATTACCTCTTCTTAATGAAGCCATGCTGACTCTTTGTGATACTCCCTTATCTCTTTAATAATGTGTTCTAAAATTTTGCAAGCATCTTAGTCAAGTTCACTGACCTGCACTCTTTTCTCTTTTTTTGAAAATCAGAATAGGGCAGCTAGGTGGCACAGTGAGTAGAGCATCAGCCCTGGAATCAGGAAGACCTGAGTTCAAATCTGGCCTCAGACACTTGACACACTTACTAGCTGTGTGACCTTGGGCAAGTCACTTAACCCCGATTGCCCTGCCTTCCCCCTTCCAAAAAAAAAAAGAAAAAAGAAAATGAGAATAACATTGACCTTCTCCAGTCCTTGTACTTCTTCCGTACTCCACAGTTTTTCAGAGATCAATTACAGTCAGATTCATCAGTTCTTTCATTACCCTGGGATATAGTTCTACCAGCCTAGTGACTTGAACTCATAGGGTGGCTGGATATTTTCTGTCTCCCTCTCTATTTGGCTTTGGTTCCAACTCCCAACTAGCCAGTTTTTATTCTGTTCTTAAAAGTCCAAAAATTCTTTTCCTTACCTTAGCAGAAAAAAAACAGAAGCAAAATAAGTCACCGTCTTTACATCTTCTGTTATCATTGTTCCGTCTACTCCAAGCAGTGACTTTCCCCTTTCTATTTTCTTCTTTTCTGATACAGATCTACCAAAAAAACCCACCCTTTTCCATTGTCCTTAGTTTTGTGGGGTGATGGTTTTTTTTTTCACTAGCCCCATTTTGAGCTGTGTGACCTTGAGCAAATCCCTTTTTCTCATCTGTCTAAAATGAAATTTTCTAAAGGCTTTCCTGGCTCTGATATTTTCCATTCCCCATCCCTTCAGACTCTGACTTTCTTGTAGGTTCTAAGTTCCTTTTCAAGTCTGATAGGCTATATGCGAACATTCCTTCCTGCTATGGCATTCTACATTCTAGTGTCCTTTGCTTATCTGAAATTCTATGGTTGTAGGTTACTTCTGTTGACATTGACCTTCTGGGGTCCATTTTGAAAGAAAGTGAATGTACCAGTAAGGCAATAATAACAACGTAGATGATAACTGTCAAAACGCCTATGTGGTTCTGTATCGCAAAGTATATGCGACTCCCCACATAGAAGGAGAAGTGAACCATTCATTCAGACACCAGAGAACCATATCCCACAAGCCATTTATCCAGTGTATCACAGCAGTAAAACATTCCACACACAATATAACAGCCAGGAGCCTCGCCATCCCAAAACCTCTCCAACCCCGTGCTGGGGTCTTCCCAAAGACAAACTCACAGTACAGCTAAGTCAGCCTGATCAGTTCCAACAATCACAAGGGCAGCCATTAGCAGCCATAACTGCTCTCTCTCCCTCGGTCCCTCCCTCTCCCTCCCCTTCTCTCCCTCTCCCACTCTCCCTGCCCCCTCCACCTTTCTCCCCTCCCTCCCTCTCCCCCAACCCTTTCCTGTGACATAAATTCCTTTTCCTGTCAGGAAGCTCCTCCCACCACGCATGTCTTAATGCTTCCTGTGACTTAAGCAGGTCACATGGCCTATTAATGGTTGGGAAAGATCTTCAGATCTAAATTACTACTACAGTGAAAGAAGCAGAGACAGAGAGACTTGCTTATTTTGGGGAGGGACAGAGAAGAAAGATCTCCCTGACACCATGGAGGAGGCAGTGAGACTCAAGTTTCTTGCCTTGAGGTTGGAGGAAAGTCTTAGTTAGCCATGAGGTGGTTTATATGTCCAAAACCCAACTAGTTCTCAGTTATCCATTGTGATAGATGAGCAAGAATCCATGAAATTGAGCAATATCATTTTCACATGCTTCATCCCACTGCAGCTTCCCCAGGCTTGTCTACCAGCACATTGGGAATCACTGCATCCCATTGTCAACCCCTTAGGGATTTCTGTAACAAAAGGCTTGTGTGCCCATGACCAAGAATTCCCTCTACCGTATCCCTAGCCAACAGTCATCCACCTTTTGTTCAGTGATCTCCAATAATGTGAAGCCCATTCTTTGTTAAAATACTCATCATTTAAAGTTTTTTCCTTTATATAGAACCCACATCTGCCTCTCTGCTCCTTCTCCTCCCTACCTCCACACCCTGCATTGATCCTAATTCTGATATCAGAGAAGAGGTAGAATCAAAACTAATGGAAAATTAGTAATTCAGAGATTATCCATGCCAGCACCCCCTTTCCTTTACTAAAGAGATTTTCAAATGTTTTCCTGGAGCTTTCATTCCTTTAGGAAAAATTCATCATCAAACACCTCCTGTGTACAGGACTCTGTATCAGTGGAAACAAGATAGATAATGCAGGTATCAAAATATAGTACAAGGTAAAATAGGATATGGGCAATATGCATGGTTTACACCAAGGACAGGGTAGTTAGAGGACTGAAAACTGTGCCATCTAAGGATTGGTAGAAAGAAGTAGAGATAACCTGAGCATTTGAGGAAGACATGATAACTGTCTTCAGACAGCCAAAAGGCTGTCACCTGGAAGAGGAGATCAGACTTAACTCGCTTGTCCCAGATGGAAAAATCTAGTAGCTATAGGTAGCATTTGGGGAGGAGAGAGGCCAATCTGATGTTCTTATTAGGAAAAACTTGCTAATAGTAAAAAGAGGCTGCCTGTGGTTGAAATGAACTCCCTGTCATGGGAGGTCTACAAGCAGAAACTGAGGATGACTACTTGGTGGTAATGTAGCAGTTGATTTCCTGCTTCAGGTGGATATTCAGGTGGATTCTGTGATTCTCTATCTGCTGAATGAAGTTCAGTGAGTTGCTGTAGTCAAGGAAAACCTTTTAGAGGAGGTAAAATTTTTCTTGAACCTTGAAGAATGTATAGGATCTTACATGGCATGAGCGTAAAATAAAATATATGAGATTATAAAAGAAATCAAATATATTGAGATTATAAAAGAAATCAATTATGTTGAGATTAACCCAAAAAAAATTTTAATTCATGGACCTCCTGAAATCTAGGGTTGTGGACCCTAAATTAAGAATCCCCAATGGTTGATTTTTGTTTCTAATTGTTGATTTAAAAAAAAACAACTAGGAATTCTGAGAAATGGAGGTACATTGGATCCAGGCTTTAAGCACGGCAATGCAAAGGCACAAAAGATAGAAATGTGGAGTATCTGAGTAATATTTAAAAGATCATAGTGTGCGGGGGGGCAGGGGGGGAGGATAATGTGTAATAAGATTAGAAAAGTAGCAGGGGCCAGATTTTGAAGAGTTTCAGGTATCAAATACCATACTAACTATGCTAGATTTCCTTTCCAGGCAGAGAGATAGAGTGATCAACAGCAGTGCCAAACTCATTGCAGAATATTTGGCTAGAAGAGATGTGGGAGAAAATATGAAGGAATATGATAGCGTCACAGTATAAAGCAGTTGAAGGGAAGGGGATAAACAAGCCTCCAAAAAGCCTCTATCTCTCCAGAAATATTTTTAGATGAAATTAAGAAACAAATAAATGTGAACTAGAACAGATCTGTTGGTATTTCTTTGGCAGTCTACGAAGAGCTGGTGTGGTATAGTCCCAAGAGTACTGGATCTTAAGAAGACCCAAAACTGAACACTTGGTTTTGAATCCAGATTCTTCATACCTGTGCGCCCTCAAACAAAAAAAATTCAACCCCCCCATGTTGTAATTTCTTCAACTAGTAAATAATGAGGTTAAGTTCAGCGCTTTCTAATTCTTAATCATATAATTAGAACCATCCAGTTCTAAATTATATAATCTTAAATTAAAACCTCTCCTAAGCATCCTGACTCAATTGTTCCTCTCCCACCCTTTCTTCTGCAGTCCTGGTGACCCGAGAGGATGACTTCAACAATCGACTGAACAACCGGGCCAGCTTCAAGGGCTGTACAGCCTTGCATTATGCCGCCCTGGCTGATGACTACCGAACTGTAAAGGAGCTGGTGGACGGAGGTAAGAAGGCCTAAGATGGTAGCATGGGGTACGGGAAGAGCCAGCCCTCTGCCTTTGATTACAAAGTGTCCTGGCTCCTCCCCAAACTTCTTTAAGGACCAAGGCCAAAGATATTAAAGAATTGAAATGCCTGAATCTATGTGCATAAAATATTTGATTACAGTATCCTTGGCTTATGGCATTTGATTGTGATGAGGCCTCCATTGAAGGGAGGTTGGGTTTAATTCACTTTACCAAGGCAGACATCTAGCATGAGGGACACAGGTCAATGGGGAGCGAGAAAGGATGAAACTTTATCAACATGATGAGCAAGATACCAGCCTTGTTCCTTTCATGTTGTCCTTCATAGAACACTGTACACCAAACACCCTTTTATATCCAGTGTCTCATTTGATCTGTATGGGAACCTTGCACAGGAAGTAGAGCAGAGTTTATCATCCTCACTTTACAAAGAAAGAGGCCAAGTTTCAGAGAAGGAAAGTGCCTTGCCCAAAGTTACACAGCCAATAAATGGTGGGGTTTGGATCAAGCCCAGGTACTTTGACTTCCAGTCCTGTGTTCTTTCCACTGTAGTGTCTCAGAACAGGGGGGGACACAGTTTGGAACTCTGCCCCTCCTTCTGCCTTTTGCTTTTAACTCCCCAAAAGTACCACCCTCTGCTCTTGCAGGTTACTGTCTGTTCTACAAACACTCTGGGGATCCCACATGCTCTCTGAGAGTGTTGGTGAGCTCTGAATCTGTGTCCCTAGCCAGGGCCCAGCAACGTTTCAGCAGGAAGGGATGTCCTTAACACACATACTCCATTTCTTAGTGCAGCACATGGCCTTTCCAGGACTCTTTGTCCTCCTGTTAATCCCCCATAGTTGATCCACCAGCATGTGCTGGAGGCCTTCCTCTGATTTTCCTGATATTTCACGGGTGCCACTGTAGCTTCTCCATCTGTTATCCATCTCTTCTTGTACTTACATGACTAGCCCACCTTTTTTCATCATCTTTGACCTTCATTATGTCTTATACCACTTCTTATGCACAGGCCTACACTGGTAATAGGAAGAATAAATTAGTAATTATAAATAAATTAACATTAATAAATTAATAATAATACCTGTCATTTCCAGAATATATAAGAGTATTTTCTGGAAAACTACCCTGTGAAGTGTAGATCTCATTATTCCCATTTTACAAATGAGGAAACTGAGACTCACTGAGGCCCAAGACACACAACTAGGAAGGGTCATATTCCTCGAGCTTTTCCATTACAAAGTGCTTCCCTATCCATGACCTCACTTGATCCTCATAGCACCCCTAGAAGGGAAGTAGACTAAAGGTTTTACATTTTACTGATGAAGGAACTGGAGCCCAGAAAGATGGACTGATTTGCCTCTGATTGCATAAGTATTTGAGTGACCTTGGAATTGAAACCACATCTTCTGACTCTATGTCTAGCACTCTGTCTACCACTGTGCCATTTCCTCAGCTTTTCAGGGAAAACAAATAGAATCACATTCTAAAGGATTTGAATTTTTTTTTTAAATAAAAAAGGTCAGTATAAAAGGAGAAGGGGACACACATGACTACACAGTAGCTTATCTGAAGATCTGAGGGTGACCTGGCCTACAAAAGTGACTAAATTGTTCATGCCCTTTCACCTCAATACCACTCCCCCTTTGGAGATTCCCCAATGAGGCCAAAGATGGGGAAGGCCCTGGGTACCCCAAAATATTTGTTGTGCCACTTTTTATGGTAGGAGACAACTGGAAACAGACTAGATGCCCATCTCTTGGGGAATAGCCAAACAAATATTGGTACACAAATTTGAATATCATTATATTCTGAGAAACAGTGAATTATAAGGAGTTTGGGAGAAACTTGGGAAGTTTTTTGGTTATAGAACTAAGTAAACAAAACCAAGAGGGCAACACCAGTGTGACAAAGAAAAAAATTTTAACTAAATAAAGGAAAACAATCCTAAAAGACATCAGAATTCAGTTTGGTTTATCTTTACACTGATGATGAAACGTTCCTCTCCTCTATGGAGAGGTGGCAGGCTACAGGTGCTGAAGGAGGCGTATGTTGTCAGACATGGTAAATGTCATTTTGTTTCATTTAACTATATGTCTCATTACAAGAAGAGTTTCCATTGGAGTATTGAGTACTGAGCAGTGACAGCACTGTGTCTAAAAGCATCAGTAAAACTTCTTTTTCTTTTTTTTTTTTTTTTTTGTAATATGTATGGGTTTTGGCAGGCTGCCAGCCATGTAATATGTGATCTTAGATTGCATTTCCTTGAAGCATGGTGTCCAGGATTGCACGTGATTACCTTTCCACTTTCTGCTCTGGTCCAACAACATCAGAGTACTAACTAGGTTCAGTTCTGGGTGTTGCATTTTAAGGATACTAGAGAGTGTCCAGAACAGGGCAGCCAGGATGATAAAGGGCCTTGATTGGTAGCATAAGGGGCTACCTTTCAGGAACTGAGGATATTTATCCCAGAGAAGTAAAGATTTAGGGGAGGCATGATAGCTGCCTTTAGGTATTTGAAGAAGATGGAATAAACTTATCCTGTTGGACACCAGAGGACAGAGCTAGCAGTAATAGGTAGAAATCAAAAAGAGGCAAATGTAGGCTTGGGGTTAGGTGAAACTTTTCTGACTGTTAGTTTCCCTTTATGGGAGCTGTTCAACAATGGCCCCATGTAGGAGGGGGAATTATTTTTCAGATGTAAAGTGGACTAGAGAGCCCAACTCTGAAATTCTTTGATTCTGAGAAGCCCTTAGTGAGAGAGGGAAGGAGAAAGGGGTGAGCTGTGCAAGAGCCAGGGACACCTGAAGGTGACTTCTACCTAATAAGCAGTCATCCCTGATGGGGAAAGATTAAGCTTCAAAGAAAACCTTGCCCTAGCTAGTTGCCAATGAATATCACTTGTCTTGTTCATGATTTCCCCCACAGAGCAAGTCAGAAGACAAGATGACTTGTTCGTCTAGTCCCCTGTCTTATAAGGGGAAACCAGTTCTTCAGTCCCCCAAAGACCTTTGGGAACAGAACTGGGCACAGAACTCAACACACAAGAGGAGTTGTCAGTCAAACTGTGCCCTTCCCTCCCTCCATTTGCCCAACCATGACTTCTGAGTAGGGAGTGCAGAGACAAAGTTCTTCCTGGCACCTGCCCTGGACCAGGCCCTCTGGTCCCTGGAAACTCTTTGAGTCCTAGCAGTAAGCCCATGGTTTCAGGGGTCATCCATGTAATGTATCCAGTGCCTGAACAGTAACCCCAGGTACGGCATCCTTAACAAGTGGTCTTTGCCTTTAAAAGACCTGATTCAGTGATGGGAAATTGCAGCCTCCCAAGCCATGACATTGTCCCTAGAGGAGGCACATCCCTGGGCCAGCTCCCATCTCTCAGGCCACTCCAGATAGAGCATATATGTTGGGGCAGAGAGTACTTTGGCCCAAGACTGTTTGGCCCAGCCATAGTGTCCATAAAAGCTGTTTGAGCCCCTCCCAAAGGCAGGTGCTAGAAAAGTGTCCCAGAGTTGTATTGTTCTTGTCTTTTTGTTTTGTGGGAAGTTTTCAAGAAGGGCTTTTGTGGGTGAGGGATACCATAGCCCTTTTCTACTAATTGATGCACCCCTATTCCCCAGGGCCTCATGTTTCATCCCCTTTCACACTATCTCTTCTATCCCCTCCATTCCCCCTGCCCCCTTCACAGTATCTCCTCCTGTATCTGCCTGGAAGTTGGTTCTGAAAGAGAACCAGCTCCCCTGGGCTGAGATCGAACACCTTTAAAGCAGTTCAGCCATGGTGTCTTTTGTAAAGCAGCTTCCCTGCCGGGACCAGCCCCATTGACCCAAGCCAGGGGTATGCTTCCTGTCTGCTGACATGGAACAGATGCCCCCCAGCCCACTAGCCCCCCGGCCTTTCCACTTCCCCCCACCTGCTTTCTTCCAGAGTGTCCATTTACACACACCACCACTACCCCTCCCTTATTCCCTCCCTCTTGGCTTCCCCCAGCCCCAGGCCAAAGCCATTAACTATCCAGCTCTCTCCCTCCCACCCCCTTCCACCTCAGACAAGTGGCCATCAGTCAGAATAGGCAGGGCCACCAGCAGCCAACCTCTCCACCCTGACCCCTGCCCTCCATGACCCTGCAGGCCTCTCTTCATGTTTAAGAGAGAGGCCCTTTTCCTGTTCCCTCATCCCTTAGAGTGAGGCTGCTAGTGATATTTCCGGTGTCCTTACCAGCAAGTAGGAATGGGTGGGAGCAGAAGAAATTTATTTCAGACTTTTGAAACCATTTTAGGGATCTTAGAATCATATAATCTTAGACTTTCTAAGGATGTTAAAGGTCATTTAATCTAGAAACTAATCTTTCATCATCCTCCATTCCTCACTCTTAGAACTACAGGGCTCCTCAGAGGGCATCTGATCCAGTCTTACAACCCTTGCATACATCCCCTCAATAGCATCCCTTACAGGTTAGATAAAGGAGCGTGGTCTGGTACACTGAGTCAGGAAATCTGGATTCACATCCTGGCCCTACTGCTTAGTACTTGTGTAACCTTGGGCAAGTTGCTTAACTTCCCTGGGCCTCAGTTTCCTCCTCTGTAAAATTAGCAAGGTGGACTGAATGATTTCTGAGGGCGTTTTGCAACTCTAAAGCCTTTGGAGAGCTGAGAGTCACAGATCTGCTGTCATGCATAGATCTGGTCACATCACAGCTCTGCTCAAAACTGATGGCTCTCTATTGCCCACTGAGATAAGTTCAGACACCTGACATTCTGAGCCCTCTGCAGTCTGGCAACACCCTACCTTTCCAGTATCATCCCATTCTCATATTCCAAGATCCAGCCAAACTGCTCACTGTTCTTTCCTCATGCTCCTCCCTGTGCTTGGAAGAGAGTGCTCCTCACTCTCCTTCCTCAGTTGAATTCCTCCCACTCAGCCTTTAGAGCCCAGATCAAAATCCACTCCAAGAAGCTTTCCTTGCTCCACTCTGGTTGGTAATGATCTCCTAAGACCTCCCATGGTATTTCGTTTACCTCACATTAATGCAGTTATGTATTATCATATACTGCACATATCTCTTTATGTTTTATCCACCTCCCAGTCAAATTCTTTTTGGGCCTGGGCCAGGTCTTTACCTAAACTCTGCAACTCTCCCAGCACCAGAAACGGTGTTCTGCATGCAGTAGACTCTTATCTTAATAAGTATCTGAATATAATTGAAATGCTATTTTCAGGACCCTATGCCACTGAGGATGAAACAAGAAAAAATGGAATCATAGGATTTAGATATAGAGGGAACTTCAGAGTCCTTCATTTTAGAGAGCAAGGAATAGCCAAGAGGCCAATATCACTGGATATCAGAGTGTAAGGCTGGTAGGAGGGGGCCAGGTTATGAAGTGCTTTAAATGCCAAACTATAGATTTTATTTTTGATCCTAGAGGTAATAGGGAGTCACTAGGATTTATTAATGTTTACTTATTTAAAAAAAAAAAAACTTCACCTGTTTTTAGGGCCCATTTCAGACTCTGCCTCTTTCATCTTCCAGGATTCCCAACTTATCAGCCCCTCCCCCCCAAAAGTGATCTTTTCCCACCTCTGAACCCACATTGTCTTTTGTCTATATACTCTGACATGTATTGTCAGTTTTGTGACCATGCTTTATTCCCCACATCTACTCCCTCCCTGACCCCACCCCCCTCAAACTAGTCTATGAATTCTATAAGAAATAGGACTGTGTAGCATTCATTTCTCTCTTCCTACAGCAGACTCAAGAACAGGGCACGTAGCATACATTCATAAGTTTCTACTGACTGAATAAAACCCATGAAACAAAATAAACAATAACTCTTAGTCTTGTATGTGCCTTTTCCATTTCTAATTTGATAGTGGAAACAGAAGCCAACACTGTTTCCTAAGTTTAACCAATGGAAATCAGTTGCCATAATGAGGAGGTCAGAAGAGCGTAGAAGCCACCTCAACCAGCATATGCCCTTAATATTTTCTTGCCAAGTAGAGATATGGACAACTAAGAATTAATAACACTGTTTTAGGAAACAAACTCCAAAAAACTTGACAGAGAAAGATGGTGGAAGAATGCAATGAGTATCACCTTATAAAACAGTAAGAATAGTGGGGGGGGGGGGGGAGGGAACCCAATCTACAGGATGTTCCTAAAGTCAGGACACATAGGCAAAAATGCATATTTTCAAGAAATGAAATGAATGAAATTTTCAACCTTTTATTTAATTGGAATATTAACAAATAACGTCTTCAATATGATTTCCATCATTTGTGATGCAAAGGTTAATGCACTTTGCAAAATTGATGCGAACTTGATGCAGTAACCACATTGCCATCAGTTTAACACATTCACTCTTTATGCGTTCAATCAAGTTTGTAGCATCTGTGATTTGCACTGAGTACACCTTCTCCTTTAGCACATCCCAGAAAAAGAAGTCAAGGGGGCTAAGGTCTCTTAATATTCCAAATATTTCAAAATATGCATTTTTGCCTATGTGTCCAGATTTTAGGGACACCCTGTAAAGGAAGCTTGGTGAGAGATTCAGTTAAACCAGACCACTCAAAGAACATTTAAGGATAAGACTCTAGAGAACAACCAAGAGGAAAAATGGAAAAAATTCTCAAAGTTTGTGACTGCTAACCCATATGCCTTTTTTCTTGTCTCTTCAAAATCTTTATGAAGACACTCTATACATATATGGAAGTCATTTTTGATGAAAGTATGGACATTCAGTTCTGTTCACATGTTTATTAAATGTTCACTGCATGCAAAGTAATGTGTTTTAGCTGCTGGGCATGAGAAGACAGAAATAAAGTGGACCCTGCTCCAAGGGACCTTTCTCCTGGGGCGGGATGGGTGGGCATGGGGGTAATAACATACACAGAGCTAAGTAAGTACAAAATATTTCAGGCTGGGGGTGGGGGGGCGGCGAACAGCTTATGCAAAGGCACAGAAAGTCATAGGATCAATGATTTGAAAGGGAACTCTAAAGCCATCTAATCCAACCTTCCCATTTTACAGATGAGGCACCTGAGGCCCAAAGCAGTTAAATGCACAGTCCTCTGTTTGGTGTTCAAAGCCCTTCATAATCCGGCCTCCCACCTTTCCAGTCTTCTCACACCTAATACCCTCTATGTAGTCTTCAATCCAGTGACACTGGCCTCCCAGATAGTACATGAACAAGACACTCCATCTTTTGGAATTCTTCACACAAAAATGTTCTTCCTCCTCATTGCCACCTCTTGGTTTCCCTTGACTTCTCAAGTCCCAGCTCAAATTCTACCTTCTACAGGAAACCTTTCCCCAGCCCCCTTAATGCTAGTGCCTTCCCTCTGTTGATCATTTCCTGTCAATCCTGTATGTAGCTTGTTTGTATGTGGTTGTTTGCTTGTTGTCTGTCCCTAAGAGCATAAAACATCATTTGCCTTTCTTTGTATCCTCACTATGCTTAACATAGTGCCTGGCACATAATGGGTACTTAATAAATGCTTATTAATAAATGACCAAAGTCAACCAGGCAGTAAGTGACTTTGAACCCAGGACCTAGGACCCCAAATCTAGCACCCTTTCCACTGTACCATACGGCTCCTGAAGGAAGAGAAGGTGACAGGCAAATTAGATTTATAGGTAAGAAATTTGAGTCCCAAAGAGGTTTAAGTGGCTTGCCCAAGGTCACACACATAAGTGGGAAAGACAGAATTCACACCTCAGTTCTCTGACTCTAAATCTGGCACTCATTCTTCCAAACCCGAAAGCTCCTCAACAAGTTGGGCAGACCCTCTGTGAAGGATTTACAGAGGAACATGGACAAGTTGAGCAAACTGATAACATACATAAAAGAACTAAGAAAGGATGAATAGATCTCTTCAACTCACCCGAGACTTTCTTATGCTGTGGGGGAAGTTGAGTCTCTACTCCCCAGCACCTGCAGTTCCTCCAACTACAATATTGTGCTCTTCATATTACATAAAATTGCTTTCTCCTCTCATTTTCCCCCACCTGCCCTCTCTTAGTTCTTAACACCGTCCTCCTCACTTCCCCATAGCAGCCCCCTCACTTGGGCTTCATGAAACCCAACCCTAGCATGCCCTAGCATTCCCATTTGACTCCCTTCTCACCTGCTAACCACTAGGATCCCTCTTCCTCTTTAATCTGTCTCAATTGAGTAGGTATAAAGTTCTCAAGTTCCACACCCTTTTTATCTGGGGAAGAAGCTCCTTCTCAGTTCAGACATTCTTCTCTTTAGCAAATGGTTAGTTTGCTGTCAGGCCCCAGAATCTTCTACATCACCCTTGACCCCAAACTCTGTTTTCTTTCTCACGTTCCACTTGACTGGCTGGCTGGCTGGCTGTTCCAACAGATGCTGGGGGAATGCATCCTTCTTCTGTGCCCTACATCTGCTGAAACCTCCAATTTTCTGACTTTTACCAGCAGAGTGAGCGGGCAGAAAGACACTCGGACTGGAGGTTAGCCTGACCTTCAGTCCAGACTCTGCAGCTGACTCACTATATCAGCTCAGGCAAATCTCTTCTGCTTTCTTGACCTCAGTGTTCTCTTCTGTCAAATGAAGGGCTTGACTAAATGGCCCTCAGGTCTCCTTCCAGCTAGGATGTTCTATAATCCTATCATTTTGTCATTCACACTGTTGTCAAGGAGAACCCAGATTCTCAATTAGTCATCACCTACCTGCCAGCTAATTTAGTTCGTAAATCCAAGTTTTTCCATTTCACAGTGAACTTTGTCTCGAGCCTCCTGTCCATTTCCCTATAACTTTACAACTTTCCTGACCTGTACTAGTTCTGTACTTCAGGGCTAAACTGAATATCTCTTTTCTCTGCCACGTGACACACTTGACTTAGAGAATCACAGAATTTGAAAAGTGGAAGGGACCTCAGGATCCAACTAGTCCAAACCCGCACACAAAAGGATCTTCACTGTATCCAAGCCAACAAGTGGGCATCCAGTCTCTCCTTAAAGACCTTTGAGGAGGGGGATCCCATGGCCTCTCACATAAGCCCTTTCCACTTCTGGACAGTTGTGGTTGGTGGGAAGTTAAAGGTAACAATTATATCCCTCCTGTTGAGTCTGCCACCTTCCTCCCTCGGGGTATCAGGCCTCTACTAATATAGCCTGAGATGACATGAGCTTTTTGGCTGATAGGTCTCATTGCTGACCTTTTTTCCCTTGATATTCACTGACACCCTCAGATCTTTTTCACATATACTTATTCTAATAAAGGGGAAAGGAACAAGCTTTTATTAAGCTCCTACGGTGTACCAAGCACTGTGCTAAGTACTTTATAAATATCTCATTTAATGCTAACAACAACCCTGGGAAATAGATCCTGTTATCCTTGTTTTACAGTTGAGAAAACTGAGGCAAACACATTAAGTGACTTGTCTTGGATCACACAGTTAGTAAGTATCTGAGGCTGAATTTGAACCCAAGCCCTCCTGACTCCAGGCCTAGCACCCTGCCAATGTACCATCTAGCTGCCTCTGGTTCTGAATTAACTGAAACATGAGTAAATATCAAATCATTTAATACAGGTAGTAAATACACAACGACTGAGAAAGAGATCCCCATAGACCAGAGTACTTAGAATAGGCTTCCTGGAAGAGGTGTGACTCCAGAGGCCAAGTCAGATATTTTTGAGATCTGGAGAGTCATAGGAGAGGATATTCTAGAGAGGGGAAGGATTTCAGTAAAGCCAAAAGGTCTGGAATGAGTCTGTTGTGGTGATAGAAGCAGGAAGCAATAGGCCTGGGTAGCAAGTCTCGTTGCCTCCATAGTGCCAGCCCTCAGTGGACTCCTAGAACCCCTCCTGTCTGTTTTTTAAATGAGTAAATAAAGCTCATTAAAAGGCTGATGGTGCAACCTTATGCAGTAGTAGTTTTTTGTTTGCGTTAGAAAAAATGGGTTCAAGCTTTCAAAGTTTAAGTTTTGTCATAAATGTTGTCCAGGATATTTGTTCTAATTTTTGTCTTCATTTGCCTAATTGATAAGTATTTCTATTCCACTTCATTCATATCATAGCACTTTGTACACAGCTTTGCGTGTTACTTTGTATTATTCATATGACATCCCTTCATAACATTCACATACCACAATTTGTTCAACCATTCTCCAATAGTTGAGGACACAGTTTGTTTCCCATTTTTGTCATTACAATTGGTACTGCTGTTTAATATTTCTTTGGAGATTTGTCTTTCCCTGTTGTCAGTGACCTCTTTGGGTGGTATAAATGCAGTATTGAAGTTTTCAGATCAAGGATATGAGTAGTTTGATAACTTTTCTTACATAATTTCCAGTCATTTTCCAAAATTGTTGGATCAGTTCGAGCTCTACCAGCAGTGACTTAGTGTCTCTCTTAAGTTAGTTTCCCTCTATAGGCAGTCCTCAGTTTCTCCCCTGTAAAATGATCATGGATTCTTAATCTATAGTACCATGGTCCACAGAGGGTCTGTGGATGGATTGTATGTGGTCCGTGAACTTTCATGAGAAAAAAAAAATCTTTAATTTCACTAATCCCTAACTGAAATTTAGCATTTCCTTAAGTTATACATATATGCAGCAAAAATTATTCTGAGGAGGGAAGGTCCTTAGACTTCACCAAAGAGCTGTCTGACACCAAAAGGTTAAAGACCATAGGACTAGATCATCTCGTAGGTGCCTTCTGACTCTGAAATTATAACGCCATGACATCTATTATTGTTTAGTTATGTCTCTTTATTTGGCTTGTTTTCTAAACAAACTGAACTCTTGTAGGATAGGAGTCAGACCCCATAAGATCCTTTGATAGAGATTCAGAGCTGGAAGAGACCTTAGACGTCCTCTACTCCAGTCCCCTCATTTTACAGATCAGGAAACTGAAGGCTAGAGAGCCAAAATGACTTTTCCAAGGTCATACAGGGAGTAAATGGAAGAGCCACATTTGAGCCCAAATTCTGAGACAAAAAACTTGGCCTTCTTTTCATTTCCACATGCTATTCCCCTTCCCTCTCAGTTTTCCCTGAAGCAAAGCCCAGCTGGCCTTCATTTCTCCTTCTTCATGGTAAGGACAGTGACTGAATATTTTGTTAACTAAAAGTTCCAGGGAATTGAGTCCTCCTATATTAATATAAGGCACTGTGCTTGGCCAAACCTTCCAGAAGAATTAACCAGGTACAAGTCCCTGGCCTGAAGCTTAGTGCCTACTCACATTGAGCTCACCACCATTGTAAGACACAGTTTTCCTGGATATTCGTGGTCCCCGAGGACCATCTCCAACAAGGTCTTCAAATCAGCAGAAACTCAGAACTTCACAGGAGCTTAGAGAAGAGTAAGATTAACAGTGATAAATATGAAGTCCTGCCTTTAGGACCATCTTCCTAGATGGTTGGCATTGGTCCTCTGTGGCATCACCACTTCAGGTTCAGATCTTAAAGGACCTTTTATGTAAGCTCAGAAGCTGCCTCTTATCTGCCATCTCCTCCCATCTGCCAGTTCACCCCTATTGGGCCTTCAGATGCCACCTAACTTTTTCAGGTCACCCAAATGGATCTGATCTCTCCTCCTGAATTCCCATTTCTCTATCCTCAATAAGCACAAAACATGTATTTTACTTACTGCTTCCTATCTTACCATTGCTGTCATTTCAATTATCTTAATTCTTCTGCCTGGCCTCAGAGGACAGATCTGGGAGCAGTAGGCGAAAAGTTCACTTGTGTTGCATGTCAGGGAATGCAGTGCCGTCCCTCATCTCCAGAGGCTGTCCAGCATATGCTGGCTGAGCACTTGTTGGAGATGTTCTGGAAGGAATCATCAGATTTTGTAGCTAGGAGGAGCCTTTGAGATCACCTTATTCAGCCCCCTCATTTAAAAGAGAGCAAGAGAGAGAGCCAGCTGAGCCACAGTGATACTGAGTTACTCACCTGGAATTATACAGATGATATTTAAATAGTGGACCCAGACCTCAGTTCAGATCCTCCAGCTATAGAGCTGATGTTCTTTCCATCCTAAACCACATCCTGTCCAGATTCCAAGTGGACTAGAGTCAGAAGTGCTCCCTGGCCCCCCAGACTCTGTAAATTACTAACCCTCCACTAGAGCTTACTTTCTATAGGCAGAGTTCATCTCTGTCTCTCCGAATAGAATAGCTCAGCCCAGGGCCCAGTAAATAGTTGTCATGTGGAAAACTAAAAGCTCTGCATTTCTCACCTAGGAAAGTCCTTTCCCAGAAAGGATCCTCAGGGGAGCCAGCTGGGCCATAAGGCGAGTGCAGTGGCCCAGGGCTTACTCCCTGCAGCAAGAAGCAGGTGGGACCAGTCTGGGTCCTGTTGGGGAATTGTCTCTTAGAGACCTCCCTGGATCTCTTGCGGTTTCTTCTTTTGTGTGGTTGTTAGCATAATGTTTTTAAAACACCATTGAAAGCTGATCAGATGGCACGTCTGCCTCCTCATCTCTGTCCCTCTGTCTCCTGTCATCCCTGTAACTTGAGAAGGCCCATGTGGTAGAGCCTGTGGCTTCCAGAGCAGACCCACTAATTTCCCCTCTTAGATAAGGAGGGAAGGAACACCTTGTTACATAGATACAAAGGACATCAGAGCTGGAAGAAGTCTCAGAGATCAGCTAGACTACTCTCATTTTACAGATGAGTAAACTGAGGCCCAACAAGAGTGGGTCTCTGTCCAGAATCATACACCCTATATCAGAGGCAGACTGCTGCTTTGTGTGTTGTTGTTGTTGTTAGTGTCACCATTACAACTTTGAGCAAGGAAGGGCCACAGACATCCCTCTCATCCATCCCTTTGCCTTGCCTTAGGGGCCAACAGGCCCTAACGTATCTCTGACAGGGAGATGTCTTCCAGTTCTGCCTTTCAGCCACTGGAGCAAAAAAGAAAATAACCCAAGCACTGGAGGGGCTCCCTTTCCCAAGAGAAGCCTTCCCCCCACCCTTATACGCACGCGCGCGCACACACACACACACGCGTACACACGCATGCACAGACACGCACGCACACACACACAGAGCCACCTGATACCCAGACACCCAGCTTTCCACAGTCCTTTAATGGCCCTCAAGCAATCTTCAGAGGAGCTGGCTCTGACTTCCTGCCCAGCATGTGTCCGGCATGAGCTCACTGCCGCCAGCCAAGGCAGCTGGAGGGCCAGACAGGCCCCCTTTCTGGGTGACGAGGAGGTCAGTGCTTGCCAGCTCTCCTCTCCCTCCCAGAAGACTTAGGACAGGGCTTGAACACCGACCTGCGTGATAATAATAGCTCACATTTCTAGAGCACTTTAGAAATTTCCGAAGCATGTTCCTCATAACAGTCTGCTGTAGTGCAAGATTAGGCAGCCTAACCTAGTGGCTAGAGCAGTGGACTTGGAACCACAAAAGCCTAGGTTCAAATCCCGTGTCAGACTCATTATACGAACTTGGGCAAATCATCTAACCTCTTTGGGCCTCAGTTTCCTCATCTATAAAATGGGATTAATAAAACAGGTAGCACTTAATTCCCAGGGTGGCATAAGGTTCAAATGAGCCTAACATAGGTAAAGCACTCTGCAAACCTTGAAGCCCTGTTGAAATGTCGGTTCTTGTTGTTAGCGTCTCATCCTTGTTCTCAAAAGGGGAAACTAAAACAAGCATTGACTGACTTGCCCAGAGCCATGCAGGTCACATTGGAGCGCAGACTCGCCCCCAGCTCTCCAGACTCCCAAGTCCTGCTGTGGCCTTTCCACTGTGCTGGGCTTCCTCTAAAATCCTAAGCTTGGGCCAGATGGATCCTTCTTACGTCCCTGCCTTCTTGTGTCCCCAGCTGGCAGAAGATTCACATCAAGAGGAGCACGTAGTAGGCCTGCCAAGGCAGCTTGAGCTGCCTGCACTTTGGAGGGAGCAGAGGCCACTCTCATCCTCCACAGAAGGGCTCTCCCAAGGGCAAAAGTCTGTTCTCAGCAGCCCACAGAAATGTGAACCAAGGCCTCAGATAAACTTCTACAGACATGCTTCACTTTATGTAATCACCATATCCCTACATGTTGCATGTTTTGAAAGTAGAATTCCATTGCAAGTGTCCTAAGGAGGAAGTTTGCAATTAAGGAATCCTGTGGTGACTTCTTAGATGGAAGCATGGCACAGTGGAAATAGTGCTGGACTGAGTAGTAGAAGACCTGGGTTCTGGACCTATCTCTGTCACTGACGTGCTATCTCTTCCCCACTCAGGACCTCAGTTTCTCTATTTATAAATTAAATGAACCCTAAGGTTCTTCTTGAATAGCTAGGTGGCACAGTTGATAGAACGCCAGGACTACAGTCAGGAAGACCTGACTTTTAAATCTGGCCTCAGACACTAACTAGCTGTGTGACCTGTGCAAATCACTTAACCCTGTTTGCCTCAGTTTCCTCATCTGTAAAATAATCTGGAAAAGGAAATGGAAAACTGCTGTAGCATCTTTGCCCAAAAAAACCCCAAATGGGGACTCAGAGAGTTGGACACGACTGAAATGACCAAACAACAACAAAAAGATTCTTCTAGCTCTGGCATTCCAGGATTTAAGTAGAGGGGAAAAAAACCTTTTGCTTTATTGGCAAATCTAAATTTTGTGATCAATAGTTCTTTTTTATTACCTCCCATGTGTTCAGCCCTAGACTCCCCCTGTGATGCAGGAGAACAGAAAAAAGAGAAGGACCTTCCTGAATTCGGGGAATGCAAGAGTCAAGAACAGAAAACACAGATAGGACAAGACAGGAAACAATCTAGTTTTGACTCATTAAATGGCAGAAAGTATGGCACAGAGAGTAGGGAGAGTGGACTGTCAAAGAGAGAAACGTCCCTGTGGGTTGGTATGGTTGGCAAATTCTTCCTAGAGATTAGCTTTGAGCTGGGCCCTGAATGCTGGGTATGATTTGGAATGGTGGGGCAGGGAAGGCCTCTT
This sequence comes from Trichosurus vulpecula, assembly GCF_011100635.1. Taxonomy (NCBI): domain Eukaryota; kingdom Metazoa; phylum Chordata; class Mammalia; order Diprotodontia; family Phalangeridae; genus Trichosurus; species Trichosurus vulpecula. Next base: position 89,257,336 of record NC_050574.1, on the reverse strand, counting down.
ATATCAGGAGGGGGAGAGAACAGATATCAGCAAGGCACAGAGGCAGGATTGAGCCTGGCTGTTATTACAAGATATCAAAGAGACTAAGGCCTGACTTGAGTTGAAGAGCTGTGTAAGGGCATGAAGAAGCTGGAGTGGAAAACCCAGAGGGCCTTGAATGTCAGGCTAGGGAGTCCAGAGTTTCTCCTGTGATCTGTGAGGAGTTATGGATATGCTTTAGAAAGGCAGCTGGACCCCCATACAGGTTGGCTGGGGGACCAGGAGAGATGTCATACGCAAAAGTCTAAGGGACAGAAGACTGGACTTGGAATCTGAAAGACCCAGGTTCAGATTCTCCTTCAGACTCTCAGTAGCTGTGTAGCATTAGATGAGTGACTTAATCATTATGGATTCCTAGGAAGGAGATAGACTCAGTGACCTCTTCAGGATCTTTCTGGTTCTAAATCTGTGGTCTGCTTTGATCCAGAAGACAGAACCCAGAGCATTGGGTGGAAGTTGCAGAGACAAAGTGAGGCTCAATGTCAAGACATAATTTAGAATGATTAAACTACCTCAAGGTGAAATGGACTGCTTTGGAAAATGGTGGCTTTCCCTGCACTGGAGGCCTTCACGCAGGTGTTGGGTAGCCACTTGGTGTATGGGCTGGGCAGGCAGGATTCTCATTGTCTGGGGTTAGGTGATTTTGGATGGCCTCTAAGAAATCCTGAGAGACTAGAGTTGGGCATACGGTTTAAAGAGCTGTTAAAGTAATCTGAGTGAGAGGGGATAAGGCCTGGCTGGGGTTGGGGGGTGGGAGGGGAGGGAACAGCTTTAGGAATGAAGGCGGCAAATGCTATAGACCTTCTGCAGAGCTGGAGGCAGAAGACCTGGGTTTGAGCACCACGTTTGATACTTCCTGGCTGTGTGACTCCAGCTCCTCTGAGCCAAGAGAGTTCAGACCCTCTTGCTACTTACTTCACAGGCTTATGTTACTGTGTAGAAGTCACTTCTGCCCTGGCCCTCGGTTGGACTTATCAGGAGTATCTGCCAGATCCCTCTTTTTCCAGCAGACAGACTGACAAGCAAACAAAGCGATGTTGGTCTATGATTATAAGCAAAACCATAGCAAGAGGTAACTAGAATGCAGGAGTTTCCTGTTCTCCCTCATTCTTAACCCTTCCTTCTAAAGAATTAGGAAGTCTCTGGGCCCTTTTCATCCTGATGATCTGATCTACCCCAAGCCCCCATACTGGATATCTCTAAGAGGAGGGGAACCTGCACACTCATTTTAGGACTATTGTAAGGGCAACACTGCAGAGCAGGGAAGGGGGTTGCCAGCAACTGTGGAAACTGGATAATTTAGTATCCGAGGGCTGTTTGCCCCTGATTAAGAATAATAATTAGTCTTACTAGGGCACTTTAAGCTTTACAGAGTTTTACAATATTAGCTCATTTTATCCTCGCAACTTCCCTTGGAGGAAAGGGAATGTAAGTGTTATCATTCTCCCTTTCCCTTTTTTTTAACTGATGACGAAATTGAGGCAGTCAGAGGTTATGTAACTTGCCCCAGGGTTACAAAGCTAGTAAATGTCTAAAGGCAGATTTGAATTCAAATCTTCCTGCCTCCAGATCCCCAAACTTCTCTCATCCAACTTTGCCTCCAGCATGTATCATGGTATGACTAGAACCAGTGTTCCCTGTATGGAGCAGAGCACCTGGAACTTGGATTTGTCCTAAAAAGTTCCAGGTTCAGATCCCAGCTCAGCCACTGATTTCACTGCGATGAGTCACTTCCCTCTTCCAGGCCTCAGTTTCTCCTCCAGTGCTTCTCTTCTCCTGCTGCCTTCCTGCTACTCCTTCCTCCCCTTGCTCAGATTATTTCTTTGTCACTGTTCTTCACAACAGCAGGAGCAGAAGCTCGCAGCCCCAGTCAACAGCAGCCCCTGGAAAGAGGCAGGGAAAAAGCTTTATAAAGGGGGTGGATAAAGCAGGTAGCATTGCTGGGGTACTGAATATGGTAGAGGTGAAGCAGAAACTACTTGGATACCCAAAGAGTGAGCAGTGGGAACCAGAGAATCCAGAACAGTATCTGAAAGAAGACACTTATTACATAGAATGACCTTAGGACTGCAGCAAATCACTTCTCTTTCCTAACCCTCAATTTCCTTATCTGTAAAATAAGAATAGTATTCTTGCCCTACCACTTCCCCAGATTCCATTGAAAGTACTTTGTAAACTTGCACCATCTTGTGGATGATGATGATGGTGGTGATGGTGATGATGGTGATGGTGATGGTGATGGTCATGATGGTGGTGATGGTGATGATGGTGATGATGGTGGCGGTGGCGGCGCCATTCACTTTCTAGCATGTGGCAAGCAACCAGTCACTCACTATGTCCTGGCACTGTGCTAAGTGCTAGGGTTACAAAAAGAGGTAAAAGATAGTCCCTGCCCTCAAGGGAGCTTGCAGTCTAATGAAGAAGACAACATGCCGACAGATATATACAAAGTAAGCTATGTGCAGGATAAATAGGAACTAGTTAACAGGGAAGGCACTAAAATTAAGAGAAGCTGAGGAAGGCTTCCTGTAGAAGGTGGGATTTTACTTGGGACTTAAAGGAAGCCAGCAGGATGAGTAAATCAGTGGAGGATGGAGAGTGTTCCAGACATAGGAGCTAGCCAGAGAGAATGCCCAAAACCAAAAGATGCATCTTGTTTGTGGAACAGCCAGGAAGCCAGTGTCACTGGATCAAAGAGTAAGATGTAAGAAAACTGGGAAGGTTATGGGTTATGAAGGGCTTTGAATGCCAAACAGAGCATTTTACATTTGATCCTGTGGGCAATAGGAAGCCACTGGAGAGTGTTGAATAGTGGGGTTGACATGATGAGACCTGTGCTTTAGGAAAATCATTTTGATAGCTGGAGGACTGATCAGAGTGGGGAGAGACTTGAGGCAGGCAGACCTACCAACAGATTATTACAGTGATCCAGGCATGAGGTGATGAGGGCCTACATCTACAACGTCAGAGGAGAGAAGGGGGTACATTTGAGAGATGTAGCACAGGTGAAATCAACAGACTTTGGCATCAGATTGGGTGTGGGAGGGTGAGAGATAGTGAGGAATCTGAGCCTGAGGGACTAGGATGGTGTAATAGGGAAATTGGAAAGGGAGGAAGATTTAGAAGGAAAGCTTCAGTTCTTGACATGTTGAGTTTAAGATGTGTCTGGACATTGAGTTTGAGGATGTCTGAGAAGCAGTTGGAGATGCAAGGATTGGAAGTCAGCAGCAAGGTTGGATCCAGATAGGTAGATGTGAGAATCATCAGCAAGAGATGGTAATTAAATCTGTGGGAGCTTGATGAGATCACCAGCTAGAGACCAAGGAGTAAAATCATTATGTTTCTATAAATGAATCAATTCCCAAAACTCCCTGTAAGCCTTCTGACTTTGATTCAGGATACTAATAAATGCATTTGTGTTTGAACCTAACATGTATGACTGAAATTCACACATCTTAGGATTTATATCGAGACAGATACAGCCATCACTTTCCTCCTGTTCTTATACCCTTAATCAAAGCAGGAGGCCTTACTTAAACCAGTGCTTTGCCTTAAGAATAAAAGAGTAAACAGACTTATATTCATGATTTCTAATTCTTCTTGCCTGCTATAGTCTTTCCATTGGCCTAGGGCAGCCAAAACATCTGTCAGACTAGTCAGTTGCGGTGGTTGTTGTTACAGAGACAAAGCATCCAGATTGATAATTGGTGTCTTAATTGAATTAGCCAGATGTTTGGGCTTTGTGGGGCCCTGTATATACCCCTTCCAAACTTTGTTAGGTTCGAGCAGACTTGTGATTAGCATGTTTGGAGGGGGGGGGGACAAAGGTTAACACCCCTTGCATAGAGCCCTGCCTGAGACTCTTTTTGCCGGGTATAATTACTGCTGCTCACAAAACAGCACACTAGGATAGGACTCAGTCTTCCGGAGCCCTCAACCTTCTCTTCGCTAACCTCCTCTTTCTTTTTCTGGGTCCTAATGCAAGGGAGCTGTGGTCAGTGGGGCAGAAGGTAGAAGTCTGACTGCTCTGCCCAAATTCCCCTGAACACCAGAGTTGGCTTCTGATCTTTTTTCTGGCAGTTGGGGGAAGTGAAAAGGGGATTGCAACAGCATGTAAGGATAGCCAGATTGTGTGGAGAGCCAGCTAAGCCACCCAGAACAGTAGCAGTGCAAACAGGCATGGCCCACTTCCTCTGTGCTTCCATCTCCTTGACCTTGCCTTGTGGTAATATGCCTTGGATGAAATCAGCCCATCAGAAGTTGAGCAGCCTTCCTCTCTGAGCCTCTCTCCCAAGTGAAGGGGGCAGTGTGTGTATAAAGCTCATATTTTCTGTAGTATTTTAAGGTTTACATTACACCATTACACTGTCAAGTAAGTGGGGCAAATTTATCATAGCCCTATTTTACTGAGGATGAGACTAAGTCTCAGTGAGATAAGTGTCTGGCTTAGCAACCCACAGCTATTACATGCCAAAAAGCTTGGGTTCTAACAGGCTTCTTGATTCCAAGTCCTGTGCTACAGGATCTGTGACTTTCTCTGTATTGGTATTCTCTCCACCCACACACACAACCTAACCTGTCTACATCTAAACAGAAGGTTTTGTGAGATGCCCAAACGGAAAAATGAATCCCCTTGCTGCCACTCTGGAGAGCCTTTGGACACCCAGCTGGACATACCCTTGGACAACAGATACAGAGTCTGTTACCAGGCCTGGACTCAAATCCTCTGTCCATGGTAGAGCCTGCTCTAGCTTGCATTCCTCTGGCCTAGACTTTAAGAGGCCAGGGTCATTCCCCAGGCCCCAGTGAGTTTGGTATGAGATGGCTGGTAACTGTACCTCAGATTTATACAGCATAACACAGCTTACAAAGCATACTAACACTTGCTATCTTATTTTAACCCTGCAACAGTTCCATTGTCCCCATTTAATGAAAGAAGAAACTGAGACCCTGAGAGGGAAAGTAACTTTCACATGGTCACACTACTAATAAATTCTGAAACCAAGACTAGAACCCAGGCCTTCTGGTCTAGAATAGAATCACCTGAACTCTATTATGCTATTTTAGTACATCCTGGCCTCCTTGCTGTAATCATCCATTTCAGACTTGCAGCCTTTCTACTCTCCATAGCCCAGAAACATGTTTACAATTATGAGAAAATGTTGTTTGGTCTGCAAGGAGGTTCTCCTTGTGTCAGTTCTCTTTGGGCTGTCTTGGGATGTCTGCTTTCATGCTTAACAGCAGATATCACTGGATTATGAGGCAATGGCTTCAAATCCTAGTTCTCCCATAAAACTGCCTGTGTGATGTGGGACAAGTCACCTCAGCCTCTGGAACTTGGTGAGTAAATTGAGGTGGGGAGGTAGGGGTTGGACCTGAGGTCCCTTCCAGCTCAAAATCTGTGATCTAGTATTCAATGTATAATTGTTCAAATATCTGCCATGGTTCCCCATTGCCTGAAATCTTCCATCTGGCCCCACATCTCTTATCTTCTACTTCAGACAGATAGATCTGTGAAATTTTCCCTATACATACTCTGTCCATTTCCATATCCATACCTTCCGTCCATTTAGCTGAATTCTGCTGAATCCTTCAAGGACCCGTTTACCTCCCTACTTCCTCGAAGAAGCCTCTCTTCTTCTCTCCCTCTTCCAAGCTTCTATCATCCTTTATATCTGTAATGCTTATGTGAACTTAGCATTTATAGCCCATGTTCATTAATAATCTCTCCATGCTAGACCTTGCATCCCCATGAGTTCCTTAAAGACAAAGATACAGATGAAGTGATTTATTCCTTTTTGTATTCACAGGGCCTAGAATAGGGTTAACATTCAAAATTAGTGTTTTGTGAGATAGGGACTGGAGCTATGATTTCATTGGTATGGGAACTCCCAGTGAGGAAACTCCTTCCACCGGTACGAGTTGGCACCTTTTCTGCAACTTGTAATCTTAGAGAGTTACCTAGGCACTGAGGAGTCAAGTAGCTTGGGCAGGGTCACAGAGCCAGTTTGTGGTCAAGATTTGTCCAGGTAAAACTGTTTACTCCCATTAATGCCATCACAGACTGAGAGGTCTCGGAGCCACAGTCCCAGTTTGGAGTCTAGCCAGAGTAACCCGAGATAGTCCTCACCAGTAATGTCCCTCCAGCTTATACCAGCCCTCCCACCCAATATTCGTTCATGCCATCCACACATCAGCTCCTCCCTCTTCTGGCACATGGAAGATAAGGCCAGCCTCCTTGAACCCAGTTGTCTAGGGCTCTGAGTCAGTAAGACACACTCCTTTGCAAGGAGAAATTGAGACTGATGGCAGGAATCCTCTTAGGTCCTTCCTCTCTCTCACTTTTGACCCCCTTCCTTCCCTCATCTTTATGCACACAGGAGCTCTCAATAAGGCAAGTAGACAGCCAATTTAATCAGTAACATGAGAAGAGCCCCACTTTCAGTTTGCACAGCCTTAGTCTCACAGCTATCCAGTTGTAGGTTAATTCAGGGCCTAGTGAAAGCTGTGCTACTGACATTGATTGATTCTGGCATCATGGCGGTACTTTGGTCATGAGTTCCTAGTCATGCATGTAAAGTCCATTTTAACTTAAGTCATTCTAGGACTTTGCCACCCTTCACTTTGCACCTTTATTCACACCTATAATTGAATTTTACTTCCCTCACCCTGCAAGAAAAGGGGATCGTTTTTCCACTATTTTTGGATTCCAAAGCTCACGCCTGAGTCTAAGAGGGCAAGTGACTTCTCCAAGATTACACAGTAGCAAAGATAGGACCAGAACCCGGGTCTTCTAGATCAGTCATCTCTCTTTTAGACCCTGCCTCTGCCCTCTAGTAGAGAGACTACTAGAGAGTCTGCAGCTCATGCCAAGAAGTATAGATTTCGTTTCACCTCCTATCACCCTGTGTCGGCCCCTCCTGCTCTGTAACAAACTGCCTAGGACTTTTTCCTGGCTCATATTTACAAGAGAATGTGATAAATTCTGTATTGATCCCTCCTGTTCCACTGTAAATTTTGCAAAAGATGATTAAATAGTGCAATAGAGTCTGCAGGCATTGTGGCTCAATATGTTGTAGACCAGCATATCGACCTTCACAATCCAGCGGCAGCCAGGCCTGGGCCCAGCCGCCCCTGACCAGTAATTAAAACCCTGAGAGACTGGGATTGAAAATCCAATCATATCTGTGCATCCAGCTTCCCAGCCTCCCCTCGTGATGAGGGCAATAAGGTAACAGTATGAGCCCAGTTATGTCTGTGCCAAAACAGTCCCTATAGGAGTGAGTCTTGGGTTGTCCTCCTGCCTGCTGGCTGACTCTATTACTGTTCCTTAATACTACAGGCATTCAGAATTTAGTTTATAAATAAAGAGCCCTGTCCCAGCTAAAGACTGGTGGTACACAGTGAAGAAAACATGAACAAATTCAGCTAGCACTTTAGTTTACACTTTTGTTCCCAAGGCTAATTTTGTGGCTTGCTTTTCACAAGAGTCTTACAAGACAGGATGGACAGATAAGGAAACTGAGGCCTAGAAATGTCTGAGAGTAATGAGCAACAAAACCAAGATTAAAAATGATCATTTCTAATACTTGAAGGTTGGCAAAGTGCTTTCCTCACAACAGGTCTGTGAGGGGTAGGCAGGGCAGAGATGATCATCCCTGATTTACAGATGAGGGAACTGAGGCTTAAAGTTCACTGATTAGACCAGGATCTCACAGGTTATAGGTATCAAAGCTGAGACAAAACCCAAGATGCCTTCTTCCAAATCTACGCTACCACACAGCTTTCTCCTTGGCTCATCTCATTAACTAGTTCCAACATCACCTCATCATTGGTCTGCATTGTGTACTATCGGAGGTCTGAAATCATGGGCCTCATATATAGTAGGTACTTAAGCCAGACTGACAGAGAGGCATCGGACTAGTGTTTGCCTTGTCATTAGGGCCCAGTGAACTCCTTTACTGACCAGCAAGACATTTAATTCACCAGCCTGTTCTGCTGTATCCTAGCACATTGAAAGAGGCTAGGTGCCCAGTGGGTAGAGTGCTGGCCCTGGACTGAAGGACTGAGTTCATATCCTGCCAATGACTAACCAGCTGTATAACTTTAGATCACTCCTCCGGGCCACAGCCTCCTCACCTTTAAAATGTGCCTCATATCTGTATCTCCTACCTCAGAGTTGTAAAGAGCAGATGTAACATTATATGGAAAGTGCTTAGAGAACCATTACACATTATTTCTCTTCCCTTTCTGTCTGTTGGAGACTTTCTTATGCTTTGACTCATGACCCTTATTTATACTTACGTATTCCTTCTTTAGTCTCTGTATTCCTCGTGGAATTAAAGCTGCTAAGAGACCCATTGAATTCCCTCTTCTGCACAGCGTCTGTGGTGCTGATCTTCCTCTGGTCCCCTTCCCAGCCGTACCTCACTCTTGGACTTTGGTTTCTACAGGTGACGGAGAGGACAGAGACATCGCCCCGTGGTAGAAATTTTCCTGTTCCTGATTGAGCCGTTTGTTATTACCCTTTTCGCTCCCCGTGTAAAATGTAGGGAATCCCTAAATACCCCTCTGACTGAATCATGGATCCTGTGGTGTTATGAGAAATAGCCACGTTCTGTAGTCCAGCCCGCATCTGGGCAAACAAGTAGCCATCTAGCCCATGTTTGAAGACCTCTAGGAATGAGGAACCCACCAATTCCAGAGACAGCCTGTCCCACCCTGGAACAGCCCTCACTGTTGGAGCAAACTTAAATCTACCTCTTTAACTTCCTCCCACTGCCTACGGTTAGGACCTCTGGGACCAAGCAGAGCAAAACTAATCCTTCTTTACTTTCTACCGATAGCACTTCAGATACTTGAAGGTGGTGCTCAGGTCCTCCTTCTTCAAGCTAAACAGATCTACTTCCTGAAGTCTTCTTGTTGTTTTTAAGTTTAAATCTTGTCTTTTGTTTTTACATTATAGACATTTCCCTTTGGGGAAAAAAAAAATTCCCTCTATCACTCCCACTGAACCTTTACTTTTAATTATGAAAACATTTTTAAAAAGCCAACCAACCCAGAAACCTTGTCACATGATGCATACTCCATTCCATATCCATAATCCTTCTGCTCTATAGAGAGAAGAGAGAAGTGTTTGTTTACCTCTCAGTTCTTCAGTACTAAAGTTGTTTATTATAATTCATAGTTTTTAATGTTATCATCTATATTGTTGTAGTCTTTGTATATATTCTCTTGGTTTTGCTTTCTTTAATCTACATCACTTCCTTCAAGTTTTTCTATGTTTCTTTAAATTCCTCATATTTGTAATTTTTATGATATAATAGTATTCCATTTTGTTAATATACTACAGTTTGTTCAGTCATTCCGCCAGTTTGTTTCCAGTTTTGGCTACCAAAAAGGGTGTTGTGATTAATATTTTGTTATATGTAATCCCTTCTGGTCATTGACCTCTTTGGGATTTATGCCCAGTAGTAGGATTGCTGGATCATGAGTTTAATAAGTTTAGTCTATTCTCTCCCATAAGTCCAAACCGTTTTCCAAAATGGTTGCTCCAGTTCACAGCTCCACTAACAATACGTAATATGCCTGTCTTCTTGCAGCCTTTCTAATGTTTGATTCTTTCCATCTTTTGTCATATTTATCAACTTAATGTATATTAGGTATCACCTCAAAATGGTTTCAATTTGCATCTCTCATATCATTAGTGATTTAAAGGCTTCTTTCATATGGTTCTTGATCATTTGCATTTCTTCTGAAAACTTCATTTCTTTGACTATCTTTTGGAAAATGGCCCTTGATCTTATATATTTGTATATGTCTTAGATATCAGACCTTAATCAGAGATGTTTAGTAAAGGTTTTTTTCCCCCACTCAATGTTATCTTCTTTTTCTTCCCTCATTGATTTTACTCGTTCCCCTTAAATCATGTGTGACCTGGTATTAAGCCTCTATCCCATTACGGTCACTAGCCTCTGAAAAAACTCCAGTTTGTCAGTGTCCATCCTACATTGTGGCAACTGAACCTGAACACCTTACTCCAGATGTTGTCTGAACACGGTGCTAGCTGTATTCTGAACACTGCATCTTTCATGGAGCCTCGAATTACATTAGCTCTCTGGCTGCTGTATCTCAATAAGGTCACACCAGTGTGGTACAGTGAAAAGGCTGAAGGTGGAATCAGGAGGTCCTGGGTTTAAGATCTGGCCCTGACCTTACTACTAGTATGAACTGTACAATATCATTTTGTTTTTGTTTTTTATTATTTATTTAATATTTTTAGTTTTCAGCATTTATTAACACAAGATTTTGAATTACAAATTTTCTCCCCATTTCTACCCTCCCTACCACTCCAAGATGGCTTATATTCTTATTGTCCTGTTCCTCAGTTGGCCTTCCCTTCTGTCACCCCACTCCCCCCATCCCTTTTTCCCTTACTTTCTCATAGGACAAAATAGATTTCTATGCCCCATTACCTGTATATCTTATATCCCAGTTGCATGCAAAAACAACTTTCGTTTTTGAACATCTGCTTTTAAAACTCTGAGTTCCAAATTCTCTTCCTTCTTCCCTCCCCACCCACCCTCCCTAAGAAGGCAAGCAATTCAACATAGGCCACACATGTATCATTATGTAAAACCCTTCCACAGTACTCATGTTGTGAAAGACTAACTATATTTTGCTACCTCCTCTCCTGTCCCCCTTTGTTCAGTTTTCTCCTTTGACCCTGTCCTTTTTTGAAAGTGTTTTTGATTACCTCGTCCCCCTATCTGCCCTCCCTTCTATCATCCCCCCCTTTTTTATCCCCTTCCTTTTTGTTTCCTGTAGGGTAAGATACCCAATTGAATGTGTATGTTATACCCTCCTCAGGTCAAATCCAGTGAGAGCAAGATTCACTCATTCCCCCTCACCTGCCCCCTCTTCCCTTCCCACAGAACTGCATTTTCTTGCCACTTTTATGTGAGATAATTTACCCCATTCTATCTCTCCCTTTCTCCCTCTCTCAATATATTCCTCTCTTATCCCTTAAATTTGATTTTATTTTTTTAGATACCATCCCTTCATATTCAACTCACCCTGTGCCCTCTGTCTATATATATATGTATATGTATATGTATGTATGTATATGTATATGTGTATATGTATATATATGTATGTATATATATGTATATATAGTATGTATATTCCCTTCAGCTACCCTAATACTGAGGTCTCCTGAATTACACACATCATCTTTCCATGTAGGAATGTAAACAAAACAGTTCAACTTTAGTAAGTCCCTTATGATTTCTCTTTCTTGTTTACCTTTTCATGCTTCTCTTGATTCTTGTGTTTGAACGTCAGATTTTCTATTCGGCTCTGGTCTTTTCACTGAGAAAGCTTGAAAGCCCTCTGTTTTATTGAAAGTCCGTATTTTGCCTTGGAGCATGATACTCAGTTTTTCTGGGTAGGTGATTCTTGGTTTTAATCCTAGCTCCATTGACCTCCAGAATGCCATATTCCAAGACCTTCCATACCTTAATGTAGAAGCTGCTAGATCTTGTGTTATCCTGATTGTGTTTCCACAATACTCAAATTGTTTCTTTCTGGCTCCTTGCAGTATTTTCTCCTTGATCTGGGAGCTCTGGAATTTGGTGACAATATTCCTAGGAGTTTTCTTTTGGGGATGTTTTTCAGGAGGCAATTGGTGGATACTTTCAATTTCTATCTTACCCTCTGGCTCTAGAATATCAGGGCAGTTTTCCTTGATAATTTCTTGAAAGATGATATCTATGCTCTTTTTTTGATCTTGGCTTTCAGGTAGTTCAGTGATTTTTAAATTATCTGTCCTTGATCTATTTTCCAAGTCATTGGTTTTCCAATGAGATATTTCACATTGTCTTCCATTTTTTTCATCCCTTTGGTTCTGTTTTATAATATCTTGATTTCTCATGAAGTCACTAGCTTCCACTTGCTCCAATCTAATTTTTAAGGTAGTATTTTCTTCAGTGATCTTTTGGACCTCCTTTTCCATTTGGCTAATTCTGCCTTTCAAGACATTCTTCTCCTCATTGGCTTTTTGGAGCTCTTTTGCCATTTGAGTTGGTCTAGTTTTTAAGGTGTTGTTTTCTTCAGTATTTTTTAGGGTCTCCTTTAGCCAATCATTGACTTGTTTTTCATGGTTTTCTCACATCACTCTCATTTCTCTTCCCAGTTCTTCCTCTACATCTCTAATTTGCTTTTCCAAATCCTTTTTGAGCTCTTCCATGGCCTGAGACCAATTCATGTTTTTCTTGGAGGCTTTTGATGTAGGCTTTTTGACTTTCTTGACTTCTTCTGGCTGTGTGTTTTGGTCTTCTTTGTCACCAAAGAAAGATTCCAAAGTCTGAGACTGAATCTGAGTGCGTTTTCACTGCCTGTTCATGTTCCCAGCCAACTACTTGAGCCTTGAGCTTTTTGGGGGGGTACAACTGCTTATAGAGTAGAGAGTACTTTGTCCCAAGCTTGAGGGGCTACACTGCTGTTTTCAGAGCTACTTCTACACAGCCAGCTCTGCCACACCAGAGTTCCTTCTCTGCCAAGAACCGCCAGCCAGGATTGCGGCCCAGATTGCACTCCCACTCTAATCCACCGCTTAATTCCTCCCACCAGGTGGGCCTGGGGCCAGAAGCAACAGAAGCTGTAGCTCTGGAAGCAGTCTCAGAGCTGCCCAATCTCCACTGCGGACCAAGCTCCTTTCACTCTGTCCCAGCAGCTTTTCCCACTAACCTTCTCTGTTGTCTTTGGTGTTTGTGGGTTGAGAAGTCTGGTAACTGCCATAGCTCACTGATTCAGGGCACTAGGGCCTGTTCCACCTGGCTGGCTGCCGGTCTGGTTGGTCCTGGCACAGCCCATGCTGGGCCGTACTCCACTCTGCTCCGCTCCCAGCTCTGTGCAATAGACCCTTTCCAGCAACCATCCAGGCTGTCCTGGGCTGGAGCCCTGCTTCCCTTTGCTATTGCATGGGTTCTGCAACTCTAGAATTTGTTCAGAGCCTTTTTTTATCTGTGCAATATCATTTAACCCCTCCAAGGCTGTTTTCCTCATCTGCAAAATGCAGATAATGATACCTTCACCATCTGCCTCATAGTGTGCCAGAAGGAAATCATTCTGTAAGTTCTAAATCATGTTAAAAGTGTTCTTTTCCACATGAGTCGTTGCTGTTGACTTAGGTAGAGCATGTAGTTGGTTCCCCAGAGCGTTCACTTTTGTAAGATTTTGAGTTCCAGAGTTTTTCTCCTTCCCTGCCCCCCCCCACCCCATCCCCAAGACAACAAGCAATCTGATATAGATTATACATGTACAGTCATATTAAACATATTTCCACATTAGTCATGTTGTGAAAGACGAATCAGAACAAAAGGGAAGAACCACAAGAAAGAAAAACAAACAAAAAAAGATAAATAGTATACTTCGATCTACATTCAGACTCCATTCTTTCTCTGGATGAGGATAGCATTTTCCATCACCAGTCTTTTGGAATTGTCTTGGATCATTGTATTGCTGAAAAGAGCTAAGTCTATCAAAGTTGATCATTGGTCAGTGTTGCTATTACTGTATACATTTTTCTCCTGGTTCTGCCTACTTCATTCAGCATCAGTTCATGTAAGTCTTTCCAGGTTTTTCCGAAATCTTCCTGCTCATCATTTCTTAGAGCACAATAGTATTCCATTACATTCATATACCACAACTTGTTCAACCATTCGCCAATTGATGGACATTCCCTCAATTTCCAATTCTGTGCCACCACAAAAAGAGGTGCTATAAATATTTTTGTACGGGGCGGTCCTTTTCCCATTTTTATGATCTCTTTGGGATACAGACCTAGTAGCAGTATTACTGTATCACAGTTTGGTTGCCTATTGGGCATAGTTCCAAATTGCTCTCCAGAATGGTTGGATCAGTTCACAACTCTACCAATAATATACTGGTGTTCCAGTTTTCCCACATCTTCTCCAACATTTATCATTTTCCTTTTCTGTCATATTAGGTAACCCCAGCTCCTTTTTCACACAAACTGGTTTCTAGCCATGCCTGACACCTTCTATACTTATCCAGTTGCTGTTTTGAACCCAGTTGTAGGGCTTTATGTCATTCACTTCCATTCAGTTTCTTCTTAATAGATTGTTCTAGCCTGTGAAGTTCTTTTTGTGTTATGTCTCCCCAACCCCCCCCCACCCCCCGCCGTTTGTATTATCTGCCCATTAACAATAACATCTTGTGGTTCTTGAGCAGTGAAACAGAAGCACATACTGTAAGTTTGGTCCCTAGCTATAACAAATTCTCTGCCATCTCCTCAGAATATGGCTTTTCTCAGATCGCTTGGGAATCAGTCAGCTGGTATTCTTTGTCAGACCCAGTGGTAGATAGTGTGGAAGGTAGAAATCGAAGAGGTCAGTTAGTTCTCTGCCCCCAGGGAGCTCACATGCAGTCTTATAAGGCAAAGGCTTCTTCGCCCTTCTGCCTTGAAAAATCCCTTTCCTCTGCAGTGCAGAGCCTGAGAAGGCCCAGGAGTAATAGGAGAGAGAGAGAGAGAGATGTTTAATCTTTATGAATCGATGAGGGGGAGTTGAGGGTTAGAAACCAGGAGACCCATGTTGTAGCTCTGGCTCTGCCAGTGACTCTTGGCAAGGACTGCCTTCCTCTCCCTGGCCTTCAGCATCCCCAACTATAGAACCAGGGAGTTGGACTGCTTGGTCTAGAAGGTTCCTGCTTTCCCTGGTTCTTGGGTAGATATGTGGATCATTTCCCCAACTCCAGAAAGCTGTGTAGTGTGAGTGGGGCACACAATAAGCCTTTGCGGATTTTTTACACTGTTTTTTAGGATAATTTTATAGTAGGGAGGTGGTGGTAATTTGGAGCCTAATGTGACTGCTACCAGTACATCTGGGCAATACGTTAGTACTGGCTTCTAAACTAATGCCATGGACTCTGACCCCAAGCAAAGAAATCATTATCCTGTGTTAATAGAGGCATGGTGTGTGGGACAAGAGCGATGATAGCCGTGCTGAAGTCTGCCCTAAACAGACCACCTGTAGAATTCTGGATTACATTTTAAGAGGATCCTAGAGAGACAGTATGATTTAGATAGAAAGAAAGCCAGCCTGAACCAGGAGGACCTGGGTCCAGGGTCCTCCTCTGGCACAGTCCACTGGCTCTGTACCCCAGGGCAAGCTGCTTAAACCTCTCAGGTTCTAGGCAACTTTCTGATGTTAGCACTTTGTCTCTATCTACTAGGTAATACTGCCTCTCAAATCAAAAGACTGTATATAAAATGCTTTGCAACCCAGAAGTCCTATATAAATGGCAGCTATTATTATTGTCACTAATAATATTGTTAATGCTTTTGACAGGATATAGGATATTCAGAAGAGAGCACCCAGGATCATGAGGAAATTTAAAACCGTGTTTGATCTAGGGAGGGGAAGACTTGGGTCAGGAGTAGGAAATAATATAATCTCAGCCTTCACATAACTGTCACAGGAAAGAGATTAGACTTGTTCTCTTAAGGAAGTCCAATATAACAAGCCCCCTAACAGTCAGGACCATTCAGAAGCAGAGTGAGCTGCCCAGAGAGAGGGGGAGGGAGCTTGTAGTCACAATACTGAGTGGCCAGTCTTAGACACTTTGAGTCTGGGATTCTTAGTTTCTGGGTTTTGGGTTGCCTTCCCCAGTGATAGACTGAAGCCTTTGAGAATGGGGGCCAGGGCTCCTGCCAGATAACAAATAGTAACCTCCTCGTAATAGTAAGGCCTCGCTTAGCTTGGCTGTGGCAGGGGGGCAGGGAGGGGAAAGAATGGGGATAGATGGTGGGTAGTCAGAGCCAGTCCTCATTAAGGTCTTACCATAGCTTCCAGCATATAGAGCACATCTGTCTTTTAGGAGGGAGAGATGGAATAGTGTGTTATTCGGGTCTCCTTCTCTACTTGTCTTTCTTACCTTTAGATAATTCTTGGCAAATGCCTATTTCCCTGGAACAGTAAATATCCCAGCCCCTTTGCCCTTCTATCCCTGGCAATTAGTTCCAGGATAGGAGGGTGCTTCTTCTCGTTGGGGAGGAAAGAAGGGCTCCTTAGGGTGTACCTAAGGATGGGTAGTGACATGTTGCCAGACCACCCCTAGAGAATTCTCAGAAAAGCCTAAGACAGAAGTTTGTACCAATACAAGGGACCGGGAGGTTTGGGGAAGGAGGGCTCCAGGGTTCTCATCAGGGTCTAGGGACAGGTGATTGACAGTGGATGATAGTAATGGCAGTAGTTCAGTTTGCCAGAGTACCTGAAAGCTGACACCTAAGGGGGGTGGGGGGTGGGGCTAGAAGGGAGGATTTTTTTTATTTTGATTATAAGCTTAATTGTCAGTAAAAAGCAAATATTTAAATTTACAAAATAAAGTCTAAAATCCTACATAAAGCCCTTAGCATACTACTCTCTCTGCATCCCAAGTCCACCCAAAGTTCCCTGTCTTTGACTTTCTAGAAATACCCCCATGGAGCTGGGGTGTATACTCTTTTGGTCCTGCTGTCCAGCATCCCATCTCTTCAGAGTGGTCTTTCCATATTTCTGTGTAGTCTTCATGTTTGTCATCTTATGGATGACTCTTAGGCCAAAATCTGTTCAGCTGTTCTCCCCCTATTAGCCACATAAATGCAACAAAATGTTGAGTAAGAAGCTTAGACGTGGACTTAAGCAGAATCTCTTTTCACATGTCAGGCGCTAGTTATCAGCCATAAGCAGCCTGTTAACCTCTTTGAAACCTTTGTCTCCCTGTCTGTAAGCAACCATGTAACAGTATCCGTACTATGGAAAGAAGTTGTTTCTTGGAAGTGATTATGTCAAAAACTAAATGTATCAATTAAAACAGCTACATTGTTTTCCTTTATAGAGTTGTGGTAAGGATTGAGCAATTAATATAGTTAAAAGTTTTTTGCAAACTTTAAGTACTCTGTGTCAGCTGTTATTTTGTGTGTTGTCTCTGGGATTTTTTTTTCTCTTATTCTCCTCCTTCAATATGGCAATATTGTTTCCTAAAACAGCTATGGATGTTTTGGGTATAGGTAGGTTTCCTGGTTTCCTTTTTACCTTTTTATGTTCTTTTTTTTGTGGGGGGGTAAAGTCCTAGGCATGGAGTTGCTGGGTCAAAGAGCATGATCGGCTGTGTGATTCTTATGAAATAATGTCATATTGCTAGTGGGTAATGAACTCCTTAGGCTCAGATGAGGAGGAAGTACATTCCAGGTCAAGGAAGAGCCTGTGTGAAAACATGGAGGTGGGAGAGGGCAAGAAGAAATCAGGGAGCAACTAGCAGGCCTGTTTGGTTGGAAAGTAGGGGGTAAAGGAATTCTATCAAATTAAGAGGAAAATAGAAGAGGGGGGAGAGCTGGAAAAGGAATCATGAGAAAGAGCAAAAACAGGAGACTGAGCAGCCCAAGAGAGGGTAGCTAGGGTCTAGCAGTCCCAGGAAGTTACATAGGACCAGACATTTTGTAATAGACCAGCATCCAAATGTCCCAAGTAGGAAATTCCTGGGACTGAAGAGGTTCCCTCCTAGTCCTAGTCTCTTTCTTCCTTAACTTTTCACTCTTATTCTCTTTACCTTGTTCCTCCCCCTTCTCTTGTCCTCTCACTCCTTTTCCTCTTATTATTCAGTATTAGAATGATCCCCCTTATACTGACCCCAGATTTTCTGACTAAAGATAAGGATGCCTATAAGAAGACTGCTGCAGTACTCCAGGCAAAAGGAAATGAGGTGTGTGTGAGGCTGTTGGATAGGAATAGAGAGGAGAGAATGCATGAGCAAGACTTTGGAAAGTAAGAGCTCACAGGACTTGGTAACTGACCAGATCTAAGGAGAAAGGAGTATTCCTAGGTCCCAAGCCTTAGACATTGAGAGGATGACGGAATCATCAACAGTATTGGGGAGTCCAAGATAATTTAGTCAGGGAGGAAAGTGAAGAATTTAGTTTGGAACATCTTGAGTTGTGGGGCAGCAGGAAGGATTAGGGGTCATCTTGGAAGATATCCAGAAGGATGCTGGAGACACGGGTACCAGAGCTTAAGCTCTTGAGACAAATATGTATAAATTACCTTCATAGAGGTAATAATTGGAATTATGAGATTGCTGAGAGAAGAGGCTGGGAAGCACTGGAATTTAGGAATTTGGAGGAGGAATTGGGGCCAACAATGGAGAAAGCAGTCAGAGATGTGAGAGGAGGATCAAATGAGATAGTGTTTGTAAAGTGCATAACACAGTGCTTGCCACATAGTAGGACTTGAATCAGTACTTCCTTCCTTCCTAACCAAGAGAACACACATGCAATGGAAGCCAAAGGAGATGAGCTTCATCCCCCTTTTGCTTTCTTTTGCTTTCCTTAATGGAGCTTATGAGCTGCTTTGTTCTGTGGCAAGGAAAATCTGAATTCCCACAAAGCCCTTCTCTCTAAGCACTTCTTTAGTCCCGATTATGAGACAGGGTTTCCTTCAGCCCACACCTACATAGAACAGTGATAATGGGAACAGGTATAACCAACCTCTGGAACCCACCACCTAAAACAGAAGGTGAATTGAAAAGTTCAAGCCACTCCAGAATCCAGTTTATCATCCAAAGCTCCAGCCACAGGCTGGCTAACTTTCCAGCTATCTAGATATAAACATAATAAATAGAGAATATACATCTAGAATATGGGCAGCCAGGTGGCAAAATGGATAGAGCACTAGCCCTGGAGTCAGGAGAACCTGAGTTCAAACCCAGCCTCAGACACTTACTAGCCATGTAACCATGGGCAAGTCACTTAACTTTGTTTCCCTTGGTTTCCTCATCTGTAACATGACCTGGAGAAGGAAATGGCATACCACTCCAGTATCTTTGCTCACGAAGAATAGGACATGACTGAAATGACTCAACATGTAGAGAGAGAATTCTCTCAGGATATACTAATTTATGAGAGAAGAGTGTGATTCTCCTTAGAAAAAGGAGACCTGGGTTCAAATCCTGGCCTTGCTGTTTAATAGCTGTGTGACCCTGAATAAGTCACCCCACCTTTCTGAGCTCATTTCCTCCTCTGTAAAATGGTGGTAGTACCCCACACCACCCAGCCCACAGGCCTGTTATGAGAAAAGCATTTTGTAAACCTGAAACGTAAGTTACTGTTGTTCTCCCCATCTTATGGAACCTTTGACCCATAGCTAGTAGGGTTGGAGCCCTCACTAAGTAAAATAACCCCCCCTCAGCCAAGCATCTTTGGGTATATGGAAGGGGGGTGAGGATGGGGAGAGTGATTCTTTACAGACATGCAGCAAAAACCAGAGGCCACCAACCCTGCTATCCCCCCTCCCACCTCCATAGCTAAAGCCCTATTGACAGTTACCCAGATTCTGAAGGAATTCAAGACAAATGGTTAAGAGGATGGAGTTAATAAAATTTGAAAAATTGAGGCCTGTCACTCCACTAAACTTTTTTCAATACCACTGACAGAAACATATTTCCCCAATGAGTGACCTTCCACAGCTGCACTGGGCGCTTCATGCCGCTGTAATGCTGGGAGTGAACTAGCATGCTATTTATCAAATATTATAAGCTGGGACATACTAATATGGAGGGGGGGGAGCAGGCCCCACGATGCCTGAGGGGCTCCAGGTGCGAGCCCACAGCCCAGACAGCTAGTGGGAGGTGACGGATGGCTTCCGATTCAGGCTGGAAAGGTTGGTGTCCTCTCCTGAGCCACACAGAAGGTCAGCGCCCAGCCCACTGGACCAGCTGCAAGGCCTCAGGGGTAGATATGAAGGGAGGTCAGGATGGGGCACAGGAGATCCAAGTGGCCGCAGCAGGCGGATGGGACACACCACCATTATTTATTGGGCTGTAATAGTTTGTGGCCGTCGGTCATGGAGGTGAAATCGATCAGTTGTAAGAGTCAGGATCTATCAATTATTACAGCAATTAGTCAAGTCTTCTGAGCTATTAGTAGGAGGTGGGGAGGAGGAATTAGGTTGATATTGGAACAGGTTGTCAATAGAACCCCCAAAGCCCAAGTAGCTTTTCATCACCCTGAGGATACAAAGCCTTAGAAAACTTTCCCTTTTCCTTGAAAGGATGAGAGCAGGATGTGGGCTTCTCGCCTTGTTTTGGAGCCACAGCTTTTTCCCAAAGAGCTCTGGAGCCTCTAGCCAGCCAAGATGCAGTGATGTCTTACCTGTCCCTCTCTTGTTCTTGATGGGAAGTGACAAGACTCATGCTAGAAATTACTTGGTGGCCAATGTTTATGGCACACATTTTTCATTCTGTAGGCAAATATAGATCACTGACAGCCCTTGTTTGATAGAGCTAATCTCACTCAGCATTTTCTCCTCTTTCCACCATCTCTCTCCACCCTTGATGATCTCCTTTCCCATTTCTCCCCCTTTCCTACTCTCTCACCTCTCCCCATATTGCTCTTTTCTTAGCATCACCCTCCCTGGCTCTAGTCTTCTTTCTCCCAAGCTTTTCCTAGCTCTATTTCCCTCCCTCTTTTCCTCTGTCTTTTATCTCATTTGGTTTCCCTTTTCCCTTTTACTACCCTTCCCTGTCAAGCCTTCCCCTCTTTCTTGCCCTTCCACTCTCCAGCTCCCAGAAGTTCAGTTTCCCCAGAGGCTACTTGTGTGCTTTGCTGCCTTGAACTTCACCTGGGGCCGTAGGGAGGAGCTGAGGTGGGAGAGGAGTATTATCTCCCAGTGGGGGACAGTAACCCCTAATCACACCTCAGAGGCCTAGTATAATTCTGGGCTCTTAACTAGTTTCCTAATCTCTTGAACAAAGGGGTCGGACCTAGCTTCCCAAGGGCCCTGCACATTAAATGTTGCTTAGCTTGAGCACAACTGAGAGATTGAAAGAACCAGGGAAGAGTGAGAACAAGGAAAGAAAGTCTTGAAGAAGAGCTGAGTCATCAATTTCAAGTGTTATCGACAGGTATCTTAGACTTTCCAAGACACCTTCTGTCTTGAGTGGACTTCCTCCAGCCAAGGCCCTCCAAGTTATCATAACAGTCTCTTCACTGGCCTTTACACATCCATGGGAGGAAACTTGGCGTAATGGAGACAGTGCCAGTATTCCAGATTCACCTCTGACACTCCTTAACTTAGTGACCACAGGCAACTATTCCACCCTGAGTCTCAAGTTCCTAATCTGCGAAATGAGGATAATGTTATTTTCTGTGCCAAACTGTCAGGATCTTTGAAAGGCCCAAATGAAATATATGCATATGTAAAGCAATCAACAATCTTTAAAGCCATGTATATATATGCATTACAAAAGTTTTCCTTTTTCTTTTTTCTTTTAAATTGAAGAATGGGGGGAGGGAGAGAAAATAAGAGCTTGTTAATGGAGAAAATAAAACCATCCAACACCAAAAAGCTCTGTGTACATGTCTGTTTTTGTTGTTAGTGTTGTTGCTGTTATGATCAGCCAGTGAAATCACAATCCTGGTCTCCTGAGCTCGTCCTGCATCACCCGCTGCCTGTTGGACATCATTTATAACTGAATATCCTACAGGCATCTCAGATTCAACATGTAGCTTTCCCCAAAAACTCTCCCCTTTTCTGACCTTCCCTATTGACTATTGAGGGCACCACCCATCCTTGGGAGACTCCCAGATGTGAAACTCCAGCATCAATTTCAGCTCCTTCAGGTCCCTATCACCCTTCATAGCCAGTCAAAACTTGTTATTTCTTTTCTATAGCATCTGTCTCCTCTCCACTCATACAACCACCTGAGATCTCATTCAGGCCTTCATCACCTCTTTCCTGGCCTATTGAAGTAACCTTTCATTTGGTGTCCTTTCTTCAAATCTCTCCCTACTCTAATAAAACCTACCTGCCAGAGGGATTTTTTTCCAAAGCATACATCTGGGAGCCATGTCATTTCCCTGTTTAGTAAACTCCAGTGGCTCCCTATTAGAGACTTGTAACAGTCATCAAGCCCAAGTCTGTCCTGTTCTCCAAGACCTAGATTTTCTTCCTTCCTCCTCCTCCAGGACCTTGAATTCTTTACCCCTCCCTCTCTAAAATCTTTATTTTCTCACGTTGCACCAGCATGTCTTCTCTGCGTATGTATGTACTGCTGAGGGTCTCTAATGCCCTTTCTAGCTACTGTCCCCTTTCACTCCTACATTCGCCTTTTGCATTCTTGCTTCCATAGTTCTCAGAGGTCACCACTGACTGCACTCTAGCCATATTCAATGGCTTCTTCTCAGTCCTCTTCCTACAAATCCTCTCTTGTTGACTTCTATTCTCCTTTACCCCTTCTCTCCTCTCTGCCTCTTCCCCCACCCTAGGCCATGCATCTTGAAACTCTATCCTCATGATTTCCAAGATGGTAAAACATTTTGGGTCTCCTCCTGCTGTTATCAAGGGGTCAAAAGAGAACTTAGAAATGTTCTAGTGTAACCTTTTCATGTTACTGAAGAGAAAGCTCATGTCCATAAAGGGAAGTGATCGCTCAAGATCATAAAGATATTAAAAAGCAAGGCTAGAATTCAAACCCAGGTCCTTTTTACTCCATATCTAGTATTTTTCCACAGCCTATCTGGCTATTCTTCCTTGTACTCCTTCACCAGCACTTCCTCCACTAGACCCCATCAAGGCATTCCCAAAGGTTCTGTCTTTAGCCCTCTGCTTTTTCCCTATATACTCACTTCCTTGGCCATCTCATTTGCTCATATTCAATTCAGTACCTTCTTAATAAGCACCTGCTGTATACAAAAGCCCTGTACTCAGCACTGGGGGAATATAGTTTAGAGAAGAGAGGGTTCCTGCCCTCATGATGCTTAGGATCTCATAGCAATTTATGACATGAACACCTATAATTATGTTACTAGTAATGCATGATCAGTCCATCAGAGATGCAAACAAAGGACCATGTAAGAGCTAAGGGGAAAGACGAGGGCAGGGCCGATTCTTCTTGCATGATACAATATTAGTTGAGCTTAGAATTCAAATTGACTGAGGAGGAAAAGGGATTAAGAGACAGATTCAGGTTTTCTGGAGTATCTTATGCAAAGGGACAGATACTAGCAAGGTAAATGGAAGCCACTGTTGGCTGACTCACTGAAGCTGAGATGGGAGACTCTTTGATAGCCATTTCAGCCACAGGATCCAAGGAGATTTCATCTTTGAGCCCCATTGAAAGTTCCCCATTTTGTGGCTTGGTTTTTTTGTTTATTTGTTTCTTATCAAATCAGCAAATACTAAGTGACTGCTGTGTTCAAAGCTGTGTTTAACAGCACTATGGTGGTGATAGAGATGAACGAGGTCCTGTCACCACCCTCAGGGTTTGAACTCTCTTAGAGAGGAACATGATACATTAGAAAGAGCACTGGGCAAGAAACCAGGGCCTGCAGCCCTGGTCAACTCACCCTCTCTTTTTCATCTTCTGTAAAGTGGGGATAATAATCATCACAAGAGATGTAATTCACTTTGTAAACGTGAACAGTTATTTCGTATTGTGCTGTCAGATCAAATGATGATCACGGTTTTCACAGGGTAGTTTGTAATTTTCAGGTGGATTGCATAGAAGTTCCTTAGCCTGGCATTCAAGGCCTTCCATAACATGTCCTCAACCCAGCTTCTTAGGCTGTGGTGTCCATATCTCCCTATAAGAACACTCCAGGTCCCCCTGCTTAGAATGCTCTTGTTCTCCATAACTGTTGGTCTAAGTCCTCATCCTGCCAGGTGCCAATCAAGTCCTACCTCCTCCATGAAGCCTTCCCCAGCCACCCTGGACCCCCATGTGTTTTCCTCCTCCATTGACTAGACTGCCCATTAGACATTTAGTGTATGTTATCTTGTGTTGTTAATTATCATAACATTCTAGATCTGGGTAGGTCCACAGAGGTTATCTAGTCAAACTCCTCTCCTATAATGGTGTCTGACCCATCTTTATCTCTCCCACTACGTAGCCAGGCACAGGGCCCTGCACTCATTATTCATTTGTCACAGATCTACTGATGGACTCAAAGGAAACCTCCCATCTCAAGGCTCCCTGAGAGCTGCCTGGGCACTAGGGGCTTTAGTCTTGGCATCCTTCAGGCACTTAAGTTCCTAGACCTTAGCCTTAACAGTCAGGGTGCTGCTCACACCCCCAGGCTCCTGCATGTCAAGGACGTATCATCAGTGAAGGCAAGAGATGAGACCTGAAGAACAGCAAGGAGTGGGCAGAGGAGGACCTTTATGCCCCCTCCTTTGGCAGGTGTGACTGGTCCTTAGGAAGGAAAACTCTGTAGTTTTCTGTAAAACTGTAGAAATACTCCATGTTTGGGTATATGTGCACATGTATACAGTAGGAGAAAAAAGTGTGCGGAAGAGGAAAGACTGCTAGAGCCGGGGACAGCTCTGCCAGTGTAATTCAGCAAACTCGTATTCAGGTCACTGGCATGTATATAACACTATGCCCAGTGACAGAGGGGATGATCCAGTGTTTGGACAGGATGTGGTCCCTGTCCTCCTGCAGTGGAGTCAGCCTGACTTCTCCACAGCTCAGTTTCTTCACCTATAAAATGAGATCAAAGGGCAGCTAAGTGGATTATTGTAGAGTACTATATAAATCAGAGATGACCCTGATTTGGGGTTTAAACTCATTTGCAATATTAGCAAATGTTAACTTTTGTTTTATGTGAGGGTTCATGAGTGGTTTATGCACTTGTTTACACACATATTGGCCCAGACACACACAATGCATAAACTCCCAAGAGTCGGGCCATAGCAACTAAGAACCCCCCAGCCCCTCTCTGAGGGAGTTCTTGATATAGGGAAACTACCACAATCCTTTCTACCCCCAATAAGAGTCTGTAAAATTCTGAGACTTCCTATTGCCCACATGTCTCTCTGATCTCAGACCGTTATCTTTCTCCAGGAGCCAGCCCCCTGCAGTGTAATGAAATGGGTCACACACCAGTGGATTATGCCCGTGATGGAGAGGTCATGAAGCTCCTGAAGGCCTCAGAGACCAAGGTGAGCCCTTTTTAGGGAGAGGACAGGGAAACTTCTTGTGCATATAGAATATGGTACAGTGGGAGCTCAGCCTGGGAGCCAGGGGCTGCTTGACCTTGAATGAAAAGGACCTCTCCCTGCTTGAGAGAGTCTCCTCGAAGCTCAGAAATTCCCTAAGGAGTGGTATCAAGCGGATCCCACTGCTTCAAACCCTCCCCCTTCATTTCCTCCTCCCAACTCTCAAACCCTTCAGGCTTGCCTCAGCACCTCACCCTGTTCCCTGGGCAGCCCACACTCAGAAGTCCCCCTTTTCTTTGCTAGATCCTGAGCCACACAGTTCTACATTTGACTGTCTCCCATACTGTCCTGTTCGGCCTTTGTGTGTGTTTCTTTTTCCTAGCTGGACCAAGAGCTTCGTTAGGGCAGCCTCCTGTCTCTCTTACTCTGCATTTCCCCTGTATCCAGCCGTCTGTTTAGCCACATGCAAGAATCAGTACTGGTTGGTGAAGGCCTCCCTTTGACCCAGAAGACCTGGGCTTGAGCCCACTGTCACTCGTCACTTCCTGTCACTTAGTAGCTGTGTGACCCTGGGCAAATCATTTCTCCTTTCTGGTCCTCAATTTCCTCATTTGAAAATTTAGAATAATAATACTTGCACTGTCCTGACTCAGGGCTTTTGTAAACTCTAGAGTGCTATAAAAATGACTGACATGTTACTAAAAGTTCCCTGGACCCCACCTCATGGCAAATCCACTATACCCTGTATGTAAAGAAGCTGAATCGGGGGTCAGGAGACCTTAGTTGTCATCCCGGCTCTGTTATTAACTCGTGGTATGACCTTGGACTGAGTCCCTTCTCATCTCCAATCCTCCATTTCCCTAACTGTAAAGTCACAGAATTCTGGAGTCAGGAAGGACTTCCACAGCTGCCTTGTCCAGCCCATACCCAGTAAAGAATTCCTGCTCAGGTGTAACTGTCCAGTGTGTCATCTGGTCTCTGTTTGAAGACTTCCAGTGAGAGGGAATCCACTTCCTCCCAGGGCAGCCCAAGCCACATCTGTGCAGCTCTAATCATTAGGAAGTTCTTTCTGATATCAGCCAAAATGTGCCTCTTTGCACCTTCCAGCCTTTCATTGCTCCTATTTCTACTCTCTGAGGCCAAAAAGAACAAATACAATGCCAAGACGTGGCACAATGGATAGAGCTTTGGGCCTAGAGTCAGGAAGACCTGAGTTCAAATGTGGCCTCATATACTAGCAGTGTGACCCTGGACAAGTCACTTAACCACCGTGTTTCAATTTCCTTAACCATATCACCTATATCCCAGCATCCTTGTGAGCATCAAATGATATATTTTTAAGTTGTGTAGCACAATGCCTGGCACATAGTAGGAGCTTAATAAATGCTTCTTTCCTTTCTTTCTTCTAAATGACAGCCCTTCAAGTCCTTAAACAAACCTTATCCTCTTCCCCTGAGTCTTTTCTCCAAACTAAACATTTCTTCCAACTGATACTCATTTACATGGACTCATGGCCCACCACTGTCCTGGTGGTACCAGGTCCTGTGGTCCATCTCCCATCATCCAGGATCTTTCTTCTAGCCCTAACAATGTCCCAGCAGTCCCATCTGGCAGTTCTGATGTACCTCTTCCAAGTAACCTGAATTCATTTGAGCCACTTGAGGTGATGTGTGGACAAGGAGTGATACTTGGGAGACCTGAGTTCAAATCTTGCCTCAGACAATTTTATGACAGTAGAAAAATCACTTTAATTTCCTCAGCTTCAGATTCCTTCTGTTTAAAATGAGGCTAATAATATACCTACCTCACTGAGCTATTGTGAGGATAAAATAAAACATAGAATTCTGTACTCCTAAAGGCACCATAGAAATGCTAACCGTTATTATTCACCAAGGGCAGGAATCCCCACTATTAACATCTCTGAGAAAACGTCACTCCTCCTCTGATGACCTCTGACCCAGTCCAGAACCTTCTCCTCTTGGGGCAGCCCATTTCACTTTGGGTATCTGTGATTACCAAGAAGTTTTTCTGACGTTGAGCCTGCCTCTGCCCCTCTCTGCATTCTGCCCATTGCTCCTGGTTCTGCCTTCTGAGCCAAGCAGAACAGTGTGATCTCTCCTCCACGTGGTAGCCTTTCCTACCTTTGAAAGTAGCTGCCCTATCTGCTCTGACTCTTCTCGCCTCTGGACTAAATATACCGAAATCCTTCGGCAGATCCTCATGTGTCATGATCTCAGGTCTCTTCGCCATCTGGATTGCTTTCCCCTGGACACTGCCCAGCTTATCAGTGTCTTTTAAAAACTCTAGCGCCCAGAACTGAAAGTACTCCAGATGTGATCTGACCAAGGCAGCGCACAGAGGGGAACAGCCATTTCCTCATGGCTGGAAGCCATAATTTTATTAATGCAGGTCCATATCACATTAGGTTTTTTAACTGCTGTATCACTCCTGACTCATCAAGTCACTAAATTTCCCAGTTCTTTTTTTCAGACAAATTTCTATGTAAGATCATGTCTCTCTCATCTTATACTTATGGAATTGATTGCTTCCGCTAAGGTGTAAAATTTTACATTTATCTGTGTTGAATGTTATCTCATTAGACTTAGCCAAACACTCAAAACCATCAAGATCTTCTTGGATCCTGGCTGTGCTAGCTATCCCCTTGTGTTATCCACACATTTGACAAGCATGCTATCTTTACCGTTATACGATAAGAATGATAAATAGCACTGGGCCAAGCACAGACTCCTATGGCACTCCACATAAGACCGCTTGCTGAGGTGATATTGTGAACCATCAACAATTACTCTGAGTCTGGCTATCCGACCATTTTGGAATATACCAGACTGTGCCATTATCTAGTCCTCCCCTCACAGTCTCTTCCACCTAGATAGTATGAGGTACTTTGTCACATGCTTTCTTTCCTAAAATCTCAGTAAACTCCATAGTGTTCCCTTGGTCTCAAACCCCCTCTAACCTATGGCTACAGCATGGCCTCCATGACTGCTGCTAGCAAGCTCATGCAGTAATGGTCCACATGTGTATCTTCTACCTTGATCCCCCTCCCCATCTTCAGGTCCCTGCTAGCCTGTCTTCCTCATCAAGTCCAAAACTAAATTCTCCTTTCCCCATTGCCCAATCTCTGCCACTCCGCCATCCTCCTAGATCTTCAGACTTGGGACTTGAGAGGTGTATTTGATTCATCCCTCATAACAGATCTAGTCCAGTTATCGGCTCATATCAGTTTTTCCTCTAAACTCTAAACTTGACCATTCCTTCCAGAGACCTAAAGCATAGGTTCTAGTGGGAAATTCCCCAAACTAGGAAACAGGATACCCAGGTTCTAATCCCAGATCTATCACTAACTCATTGGGTGACTTTGGGTAAGTCATTGTATTCCCTGGGCCTTTATTTTCCCCATCCATAAAATGAGGGAGTTAGACTGACTAAATTATCTTTAAGATCCTTTCAAGTTCTAACATCCTGTAATTCTAACCCAAGTCCTAATCTCCTCCTTCATGAGGATCACAACAACCTCCTGATTGGCCTCTCTGCCTCCAGTCTCCTTCCCATTCTAGTCCCTCTGATACCCACTGCCAGAGTTAAGCTTCCTAAAATCCAGCCCTAGTCACATCGCACTTCTCTCAGAAACATCTAGCAGGGGGAAAATCCTGCCCTTGGAGTCAGAGACCAGGTTCAAGCATTAGCTCTGACTCCTGCTAGCTCTGTAATTCTCAGCAAGCCATTTTATATCTGAATTTTAGTGTCCTCATCTGTCAAACAGAGAATACTCCTTATGTCACATGTGAAGATTGTTGTAAGGAGAACACTTTGCACTGGATAGAAGGATAAACTACTGCCATTATTAATGCCTAATGTCTAAATTTCTCTGCCTGACTTGTGAGACTCCATTATCCGGCCCCATCCTATCTTTTCCACCTTATCTTTCCCTGTTCCCTAACGCACTCAAGGGTCATATTCATGTCATTTTTATATAATTACTCGGCGTTCCAAAGCACTTTGTTCACAGCAGCCCTGTAAAATTGGTAGTAGATTCCATTATGCCCATGTTGTTGTTTAGTCATTTTTTCAGTTGTGTCTGACTCTCCATGATCCCTTGTGGAGTTTTCTTGGCAAAGATACTGGAATGGTTTGCCATTTCCTTCTCCAGCTCATTTACAGAAAAAGAAACTGAAGCAAACAGGGTTAAGTGACGTGCCCAGGGTTACACAGCTAGTAAGTATCTGAGGCCAGATTTTAACCCAGGAAGATGAGTCTTCCTAACTCCAAGCCGGCCCCTCTATCCACTGTGCCACCTAGCTGCCCCCAGCAGTACTAGCTGCACTTATTGTGCGCATTGTAAGCATAGAGTCATTTAACCTGGGCAAACCCTGTTTGCTTCAGTTTCCTCATCTGTAAAATGAGCTGGAGAAGGAAAATAGTATCTTTTCCCAGAAAAACCCCGAAGGGTCATGGAGAGTCAGACACAGCTGAAACAAATGAACAACAAAAAGGCACTTAATAAGTGCTTTGGGGGTCATCTAGTCTAACTCTCTCTTTTTGTAAATAACAGAACTGATCCAAAAGAGTAATTTGCAAGGTCTCTTAGAAAGTGAGTAGCAAAGACAAGAATGATCCTGGGTCCACCAACTTAACCCAAAGTTAAGAATGATTCCTACAACAGAATGATTCAGATGAGGTCCAAAGTATACTGGGAGTTTCAAAGAGGGAGAAAGATCCCTATGGGATAGATGGTCAGGGAAGGCTTCCTGGAGGAAGTGACATTTACTCTGGGTATTGAAGGGCAGAAAGGATTTCAACAGGCAGAGAATCGAAAGTTTAAAGTTATGGCCACATTTTAACTAAGAGACAGAAGAGGAGGTTGGAAATATATCTTTATCTCTATCTCTCTGTACATGGTGGTAGATAAAACAAAAATATGGGAAGCTGGCCCATGATGAATACACAGCTAAGGGGGACGTGCTGGGATAAGCCTGCATTCCCCTCCCTGCTCCGCAATCCACTGAGACTGCCGGGGAATTTATTGCTCATTTTAATCACACCCAGAGAATGAATTGGCAGGAATATTAGCCCGATAGGCCACCGCATAGATTTTATTTGCATATTCCCATGACAGACTAGCAAGAACATTTCCTATGTATTTTTAATTTGTTTGGGCAGCAGCTGTGAAGGCAAGGGCCCAATGGGCCGCAGGCTCCACTGCTGGGCCTAGGTGTCTGCTAAGACAGTAGGGCAGGTGAGCAACAGTCAGCTGCCCAGGAAGACCATCAGGATCCAGGGGAAGGGCTGGCCCGAGGCTGGGGATTAGATACCTTCAATGGCCCTTATAGTTTACACCATGTTTTTATTCAACGCAGACCTATTCTGGGGCAACATAGTATAACAAAAGGAGTGTTTGATTTGGAGTCAGGAGCTGAATTCAGATCCCTGCACTGCTCCATGTGGGACCTTGGACAAGTCGCTTCTTTTCTGTCTCTTGGCCTCAGCTTTCACATCTCTAAAAGGAAGAGAGAGTTAATCATCTCTCAGGTTCTTTCATTCCAGCTCTGAATCTTTTGAAAGGCACCTATGATTATCTCCATTTTATAGCAAAAGAAACTAAAGCTTAGAAAGGTAACCCAGGGTAGTCAAGACTCACACCCAGGCCGCCATACTCCAATTTCAGTGGTCTCTTTAATGGATCACAGGTACTCTTATAGATTTGACCTTGCCCATCCGTTTGGACTAGGGCCATTCTTCTCTTTCTACTGCCTCTCTTGGCACTAGTTCCCTCTCTTTTCCCGGTCCTGTATTGGGCTCTGCTATGGAAGATACGAGAAGAGGAAATATGGATCCTCCCTTGAGGTGCTCTCAGCTTGGCAAGCAAGGTGATGAAACGTATTAGAGGGCACTGCCAAAAAAAAAAAAAAACGGCCAAAGAGAATTAAGGGCTTTTTTATCCACCTGTGTGATTCATGAAGTAATTTCAGTAGGGGCTTAAGGTGGGGAGGCAGAGCCCTGTGGGCTGGGGTAGTCAAGGAAGCCTCCCTGGAGGAAACAGACTCCCCTCTCCCCCAACTATCTCCTTATCACCCAGGACAAGGTCTTGGGCATTGCTGCCATGCACAAGACTCTTACCAAGCCTCTTTTTTACTGCCTCCAGAAACAAGACCTTTCCCCGGGGGTTGGCCGGAAGGCATAGTAGAGCCACACAGAATGGGAATTCCAAGCCAGGGTTTCTCCAGCTTGATGGGCAGGCTGTCTTTGTATCGTGAGAATGGCAAACAGCAAGAGAGCAAGGGTCTGTCTGACCCCTCTGTCCGCTCAGGCCCTCAGTCCAGAGCCTGAAGCTCGTCACTCAACCAGTGCCTCCCTTATGCCTAGCCACATGCCAAGAGCTCCTATAGTACAGGGCTACTTTAGTCATTCATTGGCCGTGTGCTTGAGCACCTACTATAACTTAAGCTCCTTGAGAGTAAGGACTGTTTGGCTTTTGACTTTTTGTCCCCAGCACCCAGCACAGTGCATTTCACATGGCAGAGACTTAATGTTTGGTGGATGGATGGGTGGATGGATGGATGAATGAATGAACAAATGTACTGTGTGTCCCCCCCAGTGTTGGGCTCTTTGGGAAAAAGAGGAGACATGAGCCCTGACCTCTTGGAGCTCAGTCTGGTTAAGAAGACAAAACTCATAACATGGATCATTGAGGACAATATAAGATTGCATATGGTCAGCTACTAATCTATGTGTCTCCACCTCTAAGGATTGTATGAGCTCAGAGAAGAAAGCAATCAGGGTGGAACGGATTATTGGAGAAGGCTTCCTGGAGGAGGTAGGACTGGAGGAGGGCTTTTAGGACATAGTGGATTTGGATAGGAAAAAGAGGAGGGAAGAAAGCTTTCTGGGCCAGGGAATGGCATGAATAATGGTGGGAATAAAAAAAATTTTTTTAATAAACTGAAGGTGGGAATGAGCCTGATATGGGTGAGGAGAGTGGCACAACTGAGGGAGAGAGACTGTTGGGAAGACAAGGACTAGGACCAGACTGGAAGCCTCAATTGCTAGCCTGAAGAGCTGGACACAGAACCAGTATGAAAGCCAGTGACATTTTCTGTACAGAGAAGTGCAAAATCACAGAATCTCAGGGTTATAGGGGACCTCAGAGGCCAGCTAGTCCAACTTCTCCCTGAACAAGAATCTTGTCCAGAACATACCCAAGTGATCATGATCAACCATTCACCTGAAGACCTCGTGCATAGAGGGGAGGGTGATCAGATTGAAGACCACACCCCGGGGGCATCCACTGAAGACACTGGGGAGGTGTAACCTGGAGGGGTAAAGGACAGAACTGGGAGTAATAGGTAGTTTGGTGACACGGTAAGAGGTGAGCTGGATAGAAGAAAAAACTTCTTCCTAATAATTGGAGTCATCCACAAGTGCAGTCACCTGTTTCAGGAAAGTGGGTTCCTTGCCACCGTAGGCTCAGGCAGAACCCAGATGGCCACTTGTTGGGGATATGGATTTCTATCCAGGTACGGATGGGGATAAATGACCTCTGAGGTCCCTTCCAACTAGACTCTGATTCTGTGACTGGATAGGTGATGGGGAAACGCAGGCATCTCCAGGCTTTAACCAATTGTCCGCTCCATCGGCCACTTCCACAACCCCCATGGTATGTTCAGCCATTTACAAAACTGGGTTGTAAACCCAGCCCTGTGCTAGGTGCCTTTCTGTGGGACCTGAGGCAGTCCCAAATTCCTGTTCTCTCTTTTGTACCAGTCTGAAAAGCTAAGTGAGGCCAATTCCCATGGTCCTTCTGTATCTCAGCCAGGTTAGCATGACAGCTATGGAGGAAAACAGCAGCTGTTTCCTTCCGAGCCTTCTCTTCTGTAGTCTAACCATCTCCCATTTCTTTAGCCACTCACCATCTTCTGAAAACTCCAGCTCTTCAGGTGTGGCACCCTGCCTTAAAGATCTCTGTGCCTGTCCTTCCCTACCCTCCCCCATACATACACACATGCTCCTTTCAGAACAAAGCTTGCTGGTGGTCCTCTTGTTGGGTCCACCTGCTTGTCCTGTGCCCCTACCCTTCTCTGTGACCATGCAGAGTGATCATCCAGAGACAAGTCCACCTGTCGCTCACCTTTGCTGCTTCTGCACAGTTACCCCCACACACACACATCCTTTCTCCTTCTTGCCCTTCTCACACTCCCCCTTCCTGGAGAAATGGAGCCAGGTAAGATACAGGGGTGACTTAGCCCTTACTCTTGGCTCTCATGGAAGCAATCCCAACCTGCTGGCCAGCTTGGAGCCAGGCCTCAGCCCGGGGCCCAGAACACTTTCCTGTAAATGTCGTCACAGCCAGGAGGGGTGCCATGTTGAATCAAGGATGATGAGAGCCAGTGAACGTGATTACCCAGCCCAGATTAGCCGCTGGGAGCCAGTGGCTGCCGTCTCTAGGTGAGGGCTGTAGAAACTAATTGCATATGTCTTTTATTAAGAAGAAGGGCTCACTTGCTCATGTTCTTCTGGGCGCCACACCCCCAGTGCCTGCCATCCAGGCATCCTATGCCTCCTCTGGCACAGTCCCCTTCTCAGCCCCCTCCTCCAGTGGATTTCCTCAGGACCCAATTGCCTTTCTCCCAGGATACCGGAGGAGGGCATTTGGGCCTAAGACTATGCCACTCATAGTATCAAAAGATTTTAACCTGGAAAAGACTTACAGTCCAACCCCCCACCCCTTATTCTACAGAAGGGCAGTTAATGCCAGTATCCTTATTGCCAGGGACAAAAGAGGAAACTGAGGCCAAGAAAGGTTAAGGTGGTACAAAGCAGTGCCAGCACTCAGATGTAGATAGCCAGATGCCATGCCACTCTTCTTTTTAGGACATCATACTGTCTCTGCATCTCTGTCCTCATGGTCCCCAGTTAAGCCCAGGCTTATTCCCTCCTACCAAGCCCATGACAGTCAACCTCCAGGACCTTCCTATTCCCTTCCTCACATGTCTTTTCTTCTGAACTAGACTGCAAATTGCTTGAAGACAGGACCCCTTTCTCTCTCCCTAAGCTGACAAGTACTCAGTTTATACTTAAATAAGATCATTTAGCTGTTTACAGATTATAAGACCCAGTCAGTCCACTCAGAGTTTAATTAGAACTTGAGGAAGTGAAGCAGTAACTGGGATATTTCCAAATGAATAAGGTCCGTGCACAGCAAGGGAGAGGACACTGGACAAAGGAGTTGGGTTAATTGAAGAGTTAATCCAGCCTGTGGATGCCTCTACCCCAGGCCTAATCAGCAGCCAGCTCATCCTTTGAGATTCTCTGTTCCTCACACAGATAGGAAGGCTGGTCTGCCTATAACTAGCAGAGATATAAAAGAAGGCAGAGAGCAACAGCATCCCCCCAGGGTCAGGGCCCACATCAGTGTCTCATGCTCACTTGTATCTTCTAGACTAAGACCCTTAATATCTGCTGTCTTAGGTGACTCGATACGTTCCACTTCTAGCCGCCTTTATGCTGCCCATCCTGTCTACCTCCTCTAGACCAGGGCTTCTTAAACTATTTCCACTCGCGACCCCTTCAGCATTTCTTAAACTATGGATCACCATTCCATATGGGGTCCAACCTGGCCCTGCCCAGCACTGCACTCTCCTGCTGCTGCCCACATCCCAGAGGTACACACTATTTCCTGCAGGAAGGGGATGGAAGTCTAGACAGAGTCCATTTCAGGACCCCCAATGAGGAGCCAACCAGAGCATCCTGCCTGTCTGCTATTCTTCTAGCTTCCTAAGAGTTAACTAGCCCAGAAGGGGACAAACAGCAGGCACATGAAGACCAGAATGCTCTGTCCTTTCCTTCAACACACTCAGGAAAGGTCTTCAAAGTTTCTCAAACACTCAGAAATTCAACTAGTCTCCAACATGGATTTCCCAGTCTCTGCTTGGCTACTTCAGGGACACAAAACTCACTAACTCCTAATGCAGCCTGGTCCACTGTGGGATAGCTCTGGTTATTTAGAAATGTCTTCTTTATATTGAACTGAAATCTGCCTCCCCATGACCTCTGCCCATTAGCACTAAGGTTGTCCTCTTTGGCCAGCTGAACAAGAATCAACGTCTTCCCCACTGTCTTTAAAACATTGAAGCTCCATTAGAAAGGATTTCAGAGGAAATCTAGTCCAGGAATTCGCCGTACCCCATTCCCACCAAGGTCATGTAGCCTGTTTGAGAACTTGCAACATTGAGAAGTTCACCTAATAAGCAATCCATTACACTTTTGGAGACTTCTGATTATAGGAAGGTGGTTGTTTTTTTCCTTTTATTGAGTCCAAATCTTGCTCCCTCTAACTGCCACCTATTGGAAAACTTCTAAGATCCCTTTCCAGCAATATCTTACCTGCTTTAAAGAGGGAATAGTGTGAATAAATGAGTGTCATGTCACATCCAGTGGTCTTTTTCTCAGCCCTCATCCATCTTGACTTCAGTTCAGCATTTGACACAAGGAACCATCCCCTCCTGAAGACTCTCCTCTTGGCTTCAGTAACATTGTACTCTCCTGGTTCTCTCAGCATGACTATCTTTCAAGGCTGTCTTGGGGCCTTTTCTCCTCCTCCCCCTCCCCCCCCCCATTAAGTTATATCTCTATAAAGTTATCAGATCTGTGTATCCAGCCCCAGTCTCTCTCCTGAACTCTGGTCCCGTGCTGCCAGCTGCATTCTGGAAGGCCCAACAACTTAAACTCAGCCTGTAATTTCCTCAGTGGACGGAGCTCTCGTGATGAAACTTCCCCTGCCAGGGGAGCTCTGTACCTGTTTTGCAGTATAAATTTTTAGAGAGTTCCCTGGGCTACTAGGAGGTGAAGGTACTTTCCCAGAGACACATGACCTGCCTGTGTCAGAGGCAAGACTTGAACCGATGTCTGCCTGATTACAAAACCAAGGACAGTTCCTTATCCACTCTACCACGCCACCTCTCTACATTGTGGGTACTTAATAGGCCTTTGTATATAGTAAGTGCTTAACAGTTGTGCTGTTTTGAATTGAAGTAACTTGAACCCATAAAGAAGTTTCCTTCTGCCAAATTCAGTGCAACAGTTCAGCAAGCATTATTAAGTGCCTTCTGTATACAGGCCCCTCCGTTCAGCACTCAAAATACAATTACCAGTCAGTGCTAGGCACCAAGGATAGAAAGACAAGGAAAGAAGCAATGCGTTGTAGAAAGGATCTTGCACTCTTAACAGGGAAGATGTATATGTAAGTCTAAACGTAAATAGAAAGCAAATAAATATGAAGTAATTTAGGGGGCTATGACCATCAGAGCGATCAGGAAAAGCATCATACAGACGGCATCGCTAGAACTGTGAAGAAGGAGGATATTGCTGGTGGGGGTTGGGCACGGCCAAAGAGAGAAACAGCCCCGTTTCTTCAGAGTTTACAGTCTAATGCCACACAAGCTGTCTTATCTGGTTTGAACCTTATGATGGAAAGCCTGAAAGGCAGCAGAGTACGGTGCACAGAGCCCTAGACTGACCACCAGGTCTGGGTTCAAATCCTAGCTTTGCCACTTGACCTCGAGCAAGTCATTCCCCTTCTATGGGTCTGTTTCCCCATCTGTAGAAGGAGGAAGTTGGACTAGATGAAATTTAAGGTCCTTTCCTAGTTGTAATTTTGTGTGACCTAAATGATCCCTGCCTTTCCCAGTCCCCTAAGGAACCTCTTGCTTGTTGCATGACATCCTGGGGAAGTGGCTTAAGTTGTGCTTGCCAAGTCTGTGTTCTTCCCAGAGGAAAACACCTCACACAGCACCAAACCTAGAGCCTTGTCTCTGCCTGGGTGACTAGAGGAAGCTGTAGATATATGGATGGCGGAGTCAGAGCTCAGTGATATATGCCACGCCTGAGGGAGCCATACGGTGACACGCTAGATTCCATCCCGCAAGCATCGTTCCACTGGGATCGGCAGCCAAGTTATTGCTCCATATGAAACATGGGGACTGATGGGAGCTTTCAGTTACAGACTGATAGCAACAGCCAAAATTGGATTGTTTGCTATTTATTGTTTTTAACTTCTGTCAGGGTCACTACCATCTCAGGAAAACACTGCCAGAGTGGCTGATATTTTTTATCCACTCTGCCCGCAGAAGCAGTCTGCAGCCATGACTTTTTTGACAGGACCTAGATTTGGTGGCCAGAGGATCCCTGTGCCCAGGAGGGACCCTCAGCAGCACATCCAACAGAGGAGGAGCCACAGGGGTGGGGGGATGGGAAGTGGGATTGAGCATGCCTCAGAAGGTAGTGGAGGTGTTTTTTGGAAAGGCAGCTTTGGACTCAGTCTCAGAAGAACCCAAGAGGCTCAGCTCCCAGTCACTGCAGTTGGCCAATCAGAGGCTGAATGATCTGCTGGGGAGGCTTAGAGAGGGCTGAAGCCTGGGTGAAAAGTTAGACTAGCCACTCTTTGAGATCTCTCTCATCTCTGAGTGTCTATGAGTCTGTGGTTCCATGAGTTCACCTTCCAGTGCTAATAGACACGGATAAAATGAAGACACTGAAGAAAGGCTCCTCCTTTTCCTCTTCTTCCTACTTTCTGCACTTTGACTCTAAGGTCACTGCCTTCCACCACTCAGGGTCCCCTTGAAGTCTGGGCCACATCATTCAGCACATGGTCATATTTTGTTAAACTTTTATTGAACCTTTTTTACAGCATGGTAATTTCTCTACATACCACCTTCACACCCACCTTGAACCATCTTTTGGAACAAAAAACAAGGCAAACTGAGCAGCATGCATTCTGCCAGTGAATGCTGGCTTTGAGGTCCCAGCTCTGCCATTCATTCTTTGTGCTAGTAGCTTGCACAATAAGGCTATTAGGCCTGTAAAGTCCCTCCCTCGCTGCTCGAAATCCATGATCCAGGAGAGTCTGACAGCATATCTAGCATTCTATACCCAATACCCTCACCTCACTCCAGAGAAGAGTTTCCCTGAGCTCCACTGCCTTTTTGTGCCATATAACTATATATTGTTTTGGTTTTCCTTTCTTTACTCACTATCAGTTCAAACAAGTCTCCCCGTGTTTCTGTGAAGTCTTCTTTATCATAGTTTCTTATGGTGCAGTAATGTTCCCCTATATTCATATGCCAGAACTTGTTAAATTCTTCTCCAGTTGTTGGATGCTAGCTTGGTTCCCAGATTGTTGCCATCACAAGGCACTGCTATGAATATTTTGATAGTACAGGACTTTCCTGTCTTTAACTTGCTTAGCATGTGTGCTCAGCAGTGAGATCAATGCGTTGTTTCCTAATGATTTCCTGTGTGTGATTCTCGCCTCCCCATCATACAGCTAGACTGTTAGCACCCCAGGATATGGCCATGCCCCCCTCTGCCCCTGTTTCCCCCATATCATTGCTGAACCCAGGGCTGAACTCCTGGTCAGTATGGAATGAAGTGAATTGGATTGTGGCAATAGAGAGTCTGTTCAGCTCTGGGAGGAGTCTACTGTTGAGAAGGGTTGTCCTAACTGTCAAGTATTTCCTGCCTATGACTGCTTTGTGGTTTTTCCAGGAGTGAAGTCTGGATTCTAGGCCTTTCCCGTCCTTCAGTTCCCTGCCCCAGGCTGCTGAGCTCCATAGCCCAGTTCTCTGTTTCAAATGAAATCATGGAGCTCCTGCTCTGGAGCCAGCACAGAACCGGGCATTCATTTTGGCCAAGAAAGAAAAATTCAGGATCTCTGTCCCCTGGGAGGTCTGTGGGCTGGGGTAGGATGACCCAGGATGTGGCAGACACTGCTGCGTTCCAAGCTATCTGTCCTTTTCTCCACTAGTACCAGGAAAAGCAGCGAAAGCGTGAAGCTGAGGAACGTCGACGCTTCCCTCTCGAGCAGCGGCTAAAGGAGCACATCATTGGCCAGGAAAGTGCCATTGCCACAGTGGGAGCAGGTAAGCATCATGCCGTGCCCCTGGCAGCCCTGCATCCTGACACTCCTGGTGTAAGGGCAAGGGTAGAACTGTGCCACTTTCCTCCTGAGGGTAGAGAGGTGGCCAGGGATCAGGCTGGCCAGCAAAAAGGAGCAATTATTTTCAGAATATTTAGAGAGGAAATAATTACCCAATAGTACTAGACCTCCTGCCACACGGGTACCTTAGAGAGTACCTTAAGAGGTGGGACAAACATATCAGGGTGGGCAGAACTACATGTACAAATCCATTCATTGTGAGGATCCTGTGCTGTGAACAGAAGTGCTGTGAACCTATTTGATAGAACATTAGAGCCGGAAGGAACTTTATAAATTACCCAATTTAAAGATTCATTTAGGGTCACACAGAGATAGTTTCATCATCTGCAAAATGGCCCTAGAATCCATTGGCTGCTGGTTAGCGCTCTCTTCAGGACCCCATTTCACCATCTGGAATCTCTCACATCGGGGACAAGCACCTGATGTGACACGGCCGTCCCCAGCACCAACAGCACCTGCTTCCCCATTTGTACATTCACTCTCCACTGCCCCAGCCAGCTCCTTCCATGTTCTGTCTCTGCTGAGATGATTATAAGTCATAGAGGGCTGGACCTAGAGTCAGAAGGGTCAGCGCCTGCCTCACACCCATGGCAGCTGTGGGACCAAAGACATTTAATGTCTCTGAGGCTTAAAAGAGAAGGAATGTAAAGTGCATTTACATCTCACCTGTCTTCATCATCCTTGGTATGTGACTGCCCAAGGTCACACAGCCGGGAAACACTGGCACTGGGGTTCCAAACCCAG
Organism: Trichosurus vulpecula; assembly: GCF_011100635.1. NCBI lineage: Eukaryota > Metazoa > Chordata > Mammalia > Diprotodontia > Phalangeridae > Trichosurus > Trichosurus vulpecula. The sequence continues at coordinate 89,217,550 of NC_050574.1, read as the reverse complement.
CATTCTTTCCATTATGCCACAGTGCCTCTCCTGAGGTCATTTAAGTATTTTTATTCCCATTTTACATATGAAGAAACTGAGACTAAGGTGAAGTAACTAGCCCAAAGTCTTACAGCAAGATTAGAACCCAGGTTTTCTGACTCCAGATTGAATAAAACATGGTGTGTGTTTGTAAAACATCCTTACTTTCCTTCTGCTTCAGCATGACAGGCACATGTTTTCACAGAGCCCTTCAAGAGATCGTGTACCTGGCATCAAGGGTCTAATGCAGGGCTATGAATCAAGATAGGAGAAAGGGAGAATTAAAGCATTTCTGTTAGATCAGAAGAGAGAAGAACACTGGGATCGTGTTGTTGGAGCCTCCTGGTTCTTCTCACCTCACCCACGAGGCCAGCCCTGCTCCCTAAGCATAGCCCCGATCTCTGCCTCCACACACTGGGCCACCCCAAGCCATCAGGCTGCAAATTTCCAATCTAGCCGCCAAGCCTGGGTGATAAAAGGGGCCATCAGGCCGAAATTGTGTCCTTCCCTCTGGGGCCTCCAGAGGAAAGTTTGTCACCTTCCAGAAAGCAATTAAAGATTTAATTGAAAAAGGAAGGCAGGCCGCCCTAGCCTGACCCTCTATTATCCCCAGTTCATTGGGGAACAAGGGTCCTAATCACTGGGGCCAGGGGACCAGCCTGCTTCTAGAGACAAAAGGAGTTGTCGGACTCCTGACCCAGCATGTGCTGTTAGCCCAAGGTCAGGAGGTTGGCCACTGCTTTCATTGAAGGCAGCCTAGAGATTTAAGCTGTCCCCAAACCAGGCAGGGCCCCTTCCTTCCCAGGCAGAAGCCACCCCAATTGTCTCCCCTTGACAGAGCCCCCAGAAGGATTGGTTACCACATAGGTGATAGAATTGAGACCTTTTACAGAAACTGACCAAGAGAGGGGGGAACTGATCCAAAGTGACAGTGAGGAGTAAATAGCAGGTGACACGTCACCATGCCACCATGCCCACCAGCCACCCTGCCACCTCATCACAACAGGACAGGCCTGCCCAGCCTCCTCTTATGTTGGACACAGGAGGAACAAACTCCTTGCTCCTTCTCTGCTAGACTGCTTCTGGTTGGAGAAGGGGAAGAGAGGAGGGGCCCCTGGAAAGGAGAGACAAATGACCCTACCAGAGATTTAATAAAACATCTCCTATCGGCCTTTTATGTCCACACGGATCAGGACATACCTGCCACCATAATGTTTCCCCTTGGGCTCCCTCAAGGTCCTTCAGCCAGCAATCTGCCCACTCCCCTTTGACCTTCTTCCCCTTGCCCGTGTCTCAAGCTAACAAGATAAGTGAGGCATCAGGAAACCAGTGGAGAGGCGGGGGAATGGACCTGCATTTCTTATTCAACACCAACTCCTTTTTCTTTAGTCATCTCATTCTTGACATAGGGGAGGAGTATGTACCCTGAGAGAATCCAGAATCCTGACTAACAGCTCACCCCACACCCACCAAGGGCCCTCAGTCTCAGAAGCTGCCAAGTCCCAAAGAAAGAGCTCTCAGCTTAAGTCCAGTAGACATGAGTGCTGCTGACTCTCTCTGTGCCCTTGATCAATTCACTTAACCTTTTCTAGGCCTCAATTTCCCCATCTTTTAAGAGGAGTTGGTAGCTTCTGTCTCACAAGGGTGTTTGTGAGGATCAATTGATATAATAGATGAGAAAGCCCCTTATAAAGAACCAACTGGATTGGCTTTTAATCATGAAGAAGAAAGTTGGCCTAAAGAGACACATTAAAGCTAAAGAGTAGTGACTGACAAAGTCCCAAAGGTATACAAAAGCAGGCTTTGGAGAATCCCGTCCCATGAGTGACCTCCAGCATCCTCCTGGTGTTTGCTGGCTGACCCACCACTTAACATGCCATACTACCATCAGCAGGACCACAGCTGGTACTGCTCCCTTCTTCAAGATAAACCCCAGGGTTAAATATATTCTGCTTTTTGCATATAATAATGACACTTATCAATCTTCACTAGTAATTTTTATTTCCCTCCCTACCCTCTCTGACAAGCGGTCCCCCAGTCCCTCCTTGCAGCCTTCCAGTAATGGGAACTCAGCACCTCCTAAAGCAACACATCCACTTTTGGAAGAGCTGTCATTGTTAAGAAGCTTTTTCTTACAGCCAGCCTCCATCCACCTCTTTGTGACTTCCACCCAGTGCTCCTCGTTCTGCCCTCTTGGGCCTAACAAAAACAGGTTCATCCATCTTCCACGTGACAGCCTTTCAGAAACTTGAAGACAAACCTTTTGTTCTGTCCTCCACGGCCCCTTCTCTCATTTCCCCACCATCCCATGCCTTTTTCTGGCCATTTTCTAGCTTATCAGTGAGTCCTTCCTGAAATAAGGTAACCATAACTGAACATAGTTCTTCAGATGAGCTCTAGGTGTAGAGGACAACAAGATGTTGGCTGACTCTCCCAGCTCTCGGTCATTTGCACATTTGACCACATTTTGACTCTTGTCTTCATCCGTGTCATTAAATATCCCAGGCCAGAGACAGAAAGATTCCTGATGCTCATTGCTGAGGACAGGAACTGGTTCTGTTGACCATGCTTTAGATCCAGTTATTCAGCTGAGTCTACCACAGTGTACTCTGTCTTATAGATAAAGAAACTGTGTCTTCCCAAAGGCCCTATCAAGTGTTTGCTGACATCCAGGCCCATCACATTTATTGCATTCCCCTCATCTATGCTTATCGAAAAAAGGGAAGGCAACTAGTCTGGCATGACCTATTCCTGAGGCCGTATTAGCTCCTAGGTGACTCCCATGTCTTTTTGTAAATGCTCTGAGACTATCCTTTTAATATGTTCTAGACTCTTCCCAAGAGTCAGTCAGGTTCAGGATTTGTTGGACTGAACAAAGAATAAAAAGTGTAATCCTTTGATGAGAATTATAACTATATTGGAAGGATAAATGTAGAGATTCAGATTATCTATTCTTAATAACTAGTTAAAGGGATTAGGCTATCTATTTACCAGTTGGCCAGCAGAATAAAGTTCTAATTTCCTTTAAACTGGGAGAAAAAAAAAAAGAGTCAGTCAGGTTTACTGGCCTAAAGTTTGATGGTTTCACCCTTCCCCCACTCCACTCTGCCATTTTTTTTTTTACCTTCCTCTCTCCCATCCCTTTCTCTCCCATTTTCTGTGACCTTTCAGAAATCACAGAGTAACTCAGCAGTCACATCTTCTAGTTAGTTCCTTCAGCACCCTGGCATATATTTGATTTAAACCTGATGACTTAATCTCATCCTCCTTGACTTCTCTGCAGCATTGGGATTTTTTAATCCACTCCTCTTTCTTCATAGTCCTCTCTTCTCCCATCTCTTGTGTAACATTTTACCTTCCTTACTGTTCTGTGTCTCTATGACTACCACTTCCCTGTCTTCTTTGCTTGAATGTATCCCCCGAATTTAGGAGGTAACCCTTTGTAATGGAAAAAAGACCACTAGACTTGGAGTCAGGGGATACCTGAGTTCAGAGCCTACCTCTGACACTTGCTAGTTGTATGATCACATGTGACTCACTAGACATGGAGTCTCTTTTCCCCATAATTGTGGGGTGAGGGAGGAAGGAGAGCCAAAGAGGAGGTTCTGAAGTGGGGTTTCTGGAAGGACACTGATGCCAGCAGTGGAAATAGACATCAGAGAGATGACCAGGAGCAGGCTTAGAGAGGGAAGGTGATGAATTCAGTTTTGTCCACCCTGTGTCCAATAAGTTGTTCAGTCTTGCTCTTTCTCCTTCTGCAGCCTCTCCTACATCCTTCCCCTTCACAGCACTCCCAATGCAGCCACCCTAGTTCAGGACCTCATTACCTGTTGACCAAATTATTCTCATAGTCTCCTCTCTGGTCTCCCTGCTTCCAAGGTGCCCATCCCAGACCATCCTTCACCCTGCTATCTAAATCACTTTCCTATCACACTGCTGTGATCAAAGTGATGCTCTCCTCAAAAACCTTCAGTGGCTTCTGAGTGCCTGTTAAATAAAGTGTGAATCCTCAGACTGTCATTTAGCACTTCCCACAATCTGGATCCTCCATACCTTGTCTCACACTGTTTCCCATCACATACTCGTAGGTTCCATCCTAATTGGACTAATTCACATCTTGCCCTCTGTTGTCTCCTGATATCAACTCTGCCTGGAGGGATCTTCCCCCACACTCACAAATTGAAATCCCTCTCACTTCAAGGTCCCATTCAGATGCCACCACCTCCTGGAGCTTTCACTGAACCCATCCCACCTCCTTCCTCTTATTCCTTATTCCTAGTTTCCTGTGTCTCTCCTTTGCACTTAGAGTAGTTACTTGTCAACTCATTCTTTTCCTGTTAGATAATAAGCTTCTTGAGAGTAAAGCCTGTGTCAGAATCTGGAATTATATCTACAGGGCCCAGTTCAATCTTCCACAGATAAAATGTTGAATAATAGTTTCTGTAACGTACATAGCATGTAACAGTTTCCAGAGCACTTTCTTCAGTACATATCTCTGAGAAAGGATTGTATAAATGTTCTCGTGATTCTCCTATCTCTAACTACTACTTCTCTGTGTTCTCATCCTCCTGCCCCTCAAGTTTGGGTGGCCCCAAGAAATAAATGGGCATAATGGAAAGATCACTGGACTTGGAGTCAGAAAACCCAGTTCCTTCAACAAATTTCTTATATAGTCTGCTCTCCAGTTTTCTCAGCATCCTAGGTAACAGGGGCAGAGCTAGAGCTACATACCAGGTCTGCCACTCCCCAGTCTGGAGAGACACATGGTACACTTGTGAGGGGCAGCAGGTTGGGCGAGGCTGAGAGTATCCAACCCAGAGAATGAAGTAAATTTGTAGAGAAAAGGAGCTGTCCTCAGGGACAGAGGCCTGACCTTCCCCCTCTTCCCCATATGAACTGAAGTGGTTCCCTGCTTGCCTACAAATTGTGATGGATGAGGAAAGCCTGGGGCCTTTGACACTGGTGGGGAAGGTACACATTAGAGCCCTTAATTCGTGGAGACCAGCCAGACCAGGGCCCAGGGAATCCTAACCTTTACCTTGCCCTTCCAACCCCACTAGTCCAAGTGCTAGGCCTGTGCTCTGTCGTGGGCTCCTTTTCTAAGACCCAGGAGGCAAAGAGACAGAGAGATGTAAGGAGTCCTCTATGGACCCCTCCTTTTAGATCTCTGGCCTCAGAGTTTCTTTCTACTTAGAGAAGAGGAGGCCTTCTGTCAGTACGGTGGTTAGGGGGGGCGACACTGAGGGAACAACCGAAGAGAGAGAGTTTCATTATTGGGTATAGCACATCTCAGTGTTTCCCAGTTTTTTCCCTTGTATTATGAAAATAGGCTTAATTTCTTCTGTTCAGTCCAAAATTTCCCTGACCATCCTTTATCCTGTGGCTCTGTTTTAGAGGTCTCATTCGAAAACTAGCCCTGCAAAGTTCTAAGAGTCTGATCACCAGATTGGCTATGGGTGATTATTTTTTTCAGGTATAGCGACTTTCAAAGTTTATCTACTGATACAGAGAAGGAAGGCCCACACTAGCAGAATCACAGATCCCTGAAGTATTCCATAATTCAATGGATTAACACCCTGAACCATCCCCTGCAGTTATAGCTTCCAGGGTCACAGTTTTTGACAAGTTTTTGTCTTCAAGTGTCTTCTTAATGAACCCCAGTGAAGGAGAACCCAGTACTTCAGAGTCAGCCATTCCATGTCTAGACAGCTGTAAAATGCATTTCTATTTAACGGCAAACTTAAACATGCCTTTCTGTGATTTCCACCCATTCCTCCAAATTTTGCCTTCTGGGACAAAGCAGAAGGAGCGTAATCCAGTGTCAGCTTTACAGCTCTTCAAAAAGTCCCAGGTATGGCCTGACCAGGGAAGGGAAAGTAGGCCCATCACCTTCTAAGTCAGAATATTATACCTCTATTAATTCACCCTGGATCAAGTGAACTCTCTGGCTTCTGTGTCACATTGTGGATTAGAGCTTGCAGTCCACTAAGATCCCCAGATCTTTTTCAAATGACTTGATGCCATCCTATATTTATGTTGGTTTTCTGAACTAGAGTTTCTAATAAAATGAAATTTAACCAGGACAAACATTCAGCCCATCATTCTAGCCTTCCATCAGTGTACTTCAGGCTCTACATGACTGTTGCCAAATAAGCTTGAAAACTGATTAGGAAGAATACCGGGGCCATGAAAAAGGATATTATATAGCCCTGTGGCCTTTGCCACAATCTAGGCTTGCTGGTAGGAGTGGGAATGGGAAGGAGGCATTACTTAGGTGATGTGAGATAAAGGTCAGAAGAAAAGGCTGAGAAGGCCATGGAATATTCCTTCCTCCACAGTCTGAGACCACTGGAAACAGGAAAATTTTTAGGAGGCTCGACTAGTGTTGGATAAGCAAATTTATATTGATCGTGTCCTATGGATAGGACCCTGTGAAGGAGGCCACCAGGACCCCACCTCCAATAGTTCACAGTCTGGGGGAAACAGAGGGAAGGAAGATCTAAGCCCTTGCCTTGGGCAGCATTATCCAAAGGTGACTGAGAAGCAGCTGACCTGCGCTCTGCCCTCGGCATTCATAGCCTCATTGGAACCTAGAATACAATGAGAGAACCAAACAAGATGCTGTGTAATCAGGCATCAGCAAGGATGACTTAGACTCCAAGGGCCATTAGAACCTGAGAAGGGGGAGCTCTGGGGCTCAGTGGGAGTAACAGTGGTCAGGGATCTTCAAGAAGGCTTCCTAAAGGAGAGACACCTTATAGCATGGGAAGGTTTGGACAGGAAATGGTAGCATTTCCTAGCCTTTTTCTGTATTGCTTGTTCCATACCAGGTCTCATACAAAGTGGGCAAGGGTCCCAGGGCAGCATGGCCTAGTGGAAAAACCACTGGACTTGGGAGTCAAAAGACCTGGTTCTCATCCCACATCAGCTGCTTACTAATTGTGTGACCCCTAGCAAGTCAATTATCCTTTCTGAGCCTCAGCTTTTCTATCTGTAAAATGATCAGATTGTGTGACTAGATGATCCCTAATGTTCCTAGCAGCCCCCAAACTGGCAGGGCCCCAGCTGAACTTTTGGGCCGCCACCTCTTCTTCTTCCCTACCTCAAACCAGCCTTGATGTGTGTCACAGCCATCTTCCACTCCCCCACTCTGAGGCTCCACCTCTAGAAGCTATTGGTTAGGCCCTTCAGGAGCCATGGAAATGAATTCCATTTGGGACCTTCATTGGCAGCATAGGATGACTGAAGGGCCAAGTCTCTACCTCCACATCTCAGGCATAACTCAATTTCTGCACTATGGCTCTCCTGTGGCCTCCATGGAAGTCTAGAAATGCACCAAGTATGGGTGGGTCTAAACCCTGGCAACCCTGTGGGTGCCATGAAGATGGGCAGCCAGCGAAGCACTGCTGAATGAATTGATTTGATAAACGGACATTTATTACACTCACAAATTGGCTGAAACCAATTTTGGTCACATCAACCCCTGATAAGTGCTGGGGTATTGATTTGTGCAAAGTAATACAGTGAATTTATCAGTGCAATCCCCAGCTGAGGGGCCTCTGGAAGACACAAGCACACTGTTACGGTGTAACAGATGGAGAAAATAAGGCAAGAACCAAGCAGCCTGGGGCTCAAGACCTCTTCAGCCTTCCTGGAGCCAGGCAGACCCACCACCTGGATTGCAGACCTACAGGAAAGAACCCTCTTCCTTCCCACATCTGGGGTGCAAAGATCAAGAATGACCCTGTGCAGGGGGTCCGTCCTATGCCTTTCCTTCAAAATTCAGCTGCTGAACCCCATCTCTCCCCATTTGTCTTGATATCAAAAACTTACAGTGTTGAAAGGAACCTCAGAGTTCATCTAGTCCAACCCTGTTCAGAACATGAATCCTAGCTGTAATTTAACTATAGACTTCCAAAGCAACCCATTTCATTTTCAAACAGCTCCAATTACTGGAGGAAATTTCCACGTATTAAGCCATAACTAATCTGTGATTTCCATTATTTTTAGTTTTGTCTTCAAGTGTCAAAGCTTCCTCTCCCTCATGAGTTGTTCTTCCCTTTAGATTTTTTAAGACATTTATCATGCCCTCCCTAAATTTCCTGCTTTCCAGGTTCAGTATTCCTAGTTTCTAAAGGGATGATTGCAGCCCCATTCCCAGCCTGGTAACCCTCAACCCAACTCATCGAGGCCCCTTGTCATATGTGGTCCTTGGAACAGGACTTAGTCACCAGGTATGATCTGACCCAGAGGAGTTTGAAACAAAACTATCTTCCCTACCCCAGTCCCTCTATTAAGGAATGTGTCCTAAAACCACACTGACATTGTACTGCTGCTCCACTGAGCTTGTAGTCAGCTAAAAATCCTAAGATCTTTTTAACACAGTATTGATACAGTTGATTTCACAACTACAACCGCAGCCCAAGTGAGGACGGCATGTTTGTCCTTATTATGTTCGGTCTGGTTAGCATCAGCCTGTCTCAGGGCATTTTTAAATTCTAGTTTTGATGCCCAGTATATTAGCCATCCCTTCCAGCTTGATACCATATACATATTTATTAAGCATGTCATCTATGCCTTCATCAAAGTCACTGATAAAGATTGTTTAATACGATTGCTCCAAAGACAGATCCCTGGGGCACTCCACTAAAGACTTCCTTCCAGGTTGGTTGACATTAATGACTAGACTTTGGGTCCAGTTGTTCCTCTCATTCCAAATTCACCTTTCGGTACTGTCTTTTCATCCACATTCTCCCATCTTGTCCACAAGCATACCATTAAGGATACTGACTGTCACGTGCTATGTTTACTTAGGCTTTGTCCACAACATCCCTCTGATCTGCTAGTCTATGAACCCTGTCAAAGAAGGCAATGAGGTTAGTCTGGCCATTCTGACATGACCTGTTCTTCATGAGCCCAGGCTGGCTCTTAGTTATGACCCCTTCCCGCCCTTCATGCTAGCAAATTCTCTGATTATCAGGTCTAAATCCAAATCAGGCTTACTACTATTATGTAATTCAAAGCACCCAAGCCCTTCTCTTATTTCACAGTTTGGACCATATTTGTACACCCCTGGCCTGAAAACACACTCTTCCCTCCTCCTCTTGAATTCTTCAGAGATCAGTGACTATGGATCAGCATACCCACCAACCATTTCTTTCTGTCCCCTGAAATGAAATGATCTGGACCTAGTGACTTCTACTCAGTGGGAGCCCTTGGTGCTCTCACCATCTTATCTTCACTTTCAGATCTCTCTTAGCCATTTTTATCCTGTCCTTCCCACTGTGAAGTAAGGAAAACTATAGGAAAATTGGAATCAAGTAGTTCTGTCTTCTCTGTTAACCTTTGTTTCATCCACCCCAAGTAGAAGCAATCTTTTTTTTTCTCATGTCCTTCTTTTGCCTCCTGCTTAACTTAAAAAAATCCTCTGAGGCCCAATGTTGACCACCAACCTCACCTCCATGGGAGGGTTAGTACCCTGCACTGCTCTTCTGCCCTGGCTTCCATCTTTGCTTCCCCCTGGCAGTCATTCACATAATGGGGAATTTTCATTTCCTAGCACTGCTGTGAGGGAGTCCAGAAAAGGAGCAAATCTATCTAACCCCTGCTTACACAGCCTGGTAGAGGAGACAAGAAGCACAAAAGTTGAATGGTTAAATATTTTTTAAAAATAAATAACTACATGTCCATAATTTGGGACCAAAAGAATTTATACAGCTCCTTAACGTCTGTAGAGGCCCAGTGGAAAAAGACCCATGTGAGCTAAAAGAGTTGGGAAAAACCTGGGCAATGTGAGATTTGAGTTGACCCCCATTAGTTCAGGCAGAGGAGATAGAAGCAATCCCTGGTAGGAGAAAGAACATGAGTGAAGGCAGAAACAAGCTTGGCTTGTTTGGAGAAGAGACCAGCCTGGCTACTCCTGCCTCTTCCAGTTCATCTTCCCCACCAAGACTAGGAGACAGCACATCATCTTTTCCCACAGCTCCTAAGCCCATGTTCTGTGAACACCAGGAGTTTGTTGAGTGACCGACTGAGACAGCAAATGGCTGGCAGACTAGAACCTTGCTCTTGGGGATCACCTAATACAGCACTCCCCCAAAGGAGGAATCCCCAAGGAGTACTCGTCCCCTCTGACGAGATTCCGTGGAACACAAAAGTGTCAGGATGGCCTCAGCCAGGCCACAGCTGCCTCTCTCCTGAGTGCAAAAGCTGGAGCACTTGCAGAGCAGGGCAAACAGAATGGGGGGGGGGGGGAGCCTGCCATATAAGGATCAGTTAAAGGAACTTCCTACAGAAGAGAAGAGTGGGAGTGGGAAGTTGAAACAGAGCTGCCTTAAAGTATTCAAAGAACTTTGAGGAGGAGGAGGAGGAGCAAACTTCCCTTCTTATTCCTAAAGACCAGAATTAGAAATAGAGGTTGGAAATTGCAAAGAAACAGATTTCAACTCCGTATTAGGAAAAACTTGCTAACATCTGTCCTAAAATGCAATGAGTTTCCTGAGGATTGAGTTCCCCAGGGGCAGCTAGGTGATGCAATGGATAGAGCACCAGGCCTGGAATCAGGAAGATTCATCTTCCTGGGTTCAAATCTGACTTCAGACACTTACTAGCTGAGTGACCCTGGGCAAGTCACTTAACCTTGTTTGCCTTGGTTTCCCTATCTGTAAAATGAGCTGCAGAAGGAAATGGCAAACTACTCCAGTATCTTTGCAAGAAAACCCTAAATGGGATCACAAAGAGTCAGATATGACTGAAAAGCAACTGAATAAACAACAAGAGTTCCTTTGCTGGAGAGATGCCACTCTCATCATCCCTTTCGCCTCTTAGATTCGGTGGTCGATGATATAAAAATGGATCAGAGTGGTGACATCATCATCTGCTATGAAACATGCCATGTATTTCCGCTACCCCACAGCCGGAGCTCCTAAGTCTCCCTAAGGCTTTGGTCTTGGGTTTGAGAGGGCTTCTGTCCCAAGGAAGTCATGTCACATGCAAGCCAGCCAGCCCTCTTCCTAGACCATGCAGAACCCCTCTTCATCTCCCAGTCCCTTCTCTCCCCCTGTTTTCCATGCTGTCAGCCTCTATCTACCCAGCTATTTTTCTCCTCAAACCTCATTAGAAGAATCCCAGTTGTAATTGCTTAAAGGTTGACATTTCACCAGTTTCACACAGAGCCCCAATCAAACCACACTCTCTGATTCAGTGGCATTGACTGCTCAGCGGGCTGTGTACAGAATTTTAAAAAGCTCCTTCAGAGGTACAGCGTTAGGAAGGAAGAACCGTGGCCCCAAGCAGAGTGTGATCCCCTAGCCTCTGTACTGTCCTTCACATAGCCAGAAAGGGCCTTTTTCTCTGAAGGAGCCACATCCTGGCAATCTGAGGCTGAAAAGGGCCTTAGAGATCATTCTAGTCCAACCCCCTGTGTTACAGATGAGGAAACTGAGGCCCTATCCAAGGTCCCATAACTAGTAAGTCACTGATCTGGCCTCCCCCCACACCTGTGCCTGCTGAGGACCATCCCAGCTAAATGGGAAGAGACTAGAGCAGGGGTGGGGAACCTGCAGCCTCAAGGCCACATGTGGCCCTCTAGGTCCTCAAGTGCAGCCTTCTGACTGAATCCAAACTTCCCAGAACAAATCCTTTTATTAAGGGGAAAAGCTTTAATTAAATGTGAATAGCACTGATTTTTCCCCCAAATATACATTGATTATTCACTACCCATCATTTCCTCTAGTTATTTCCCATGTAGGAGTCTTGTATCTCTTGACTGTCTTATCCTCCAAGCTAGATTGGAGGTACTTCGTACAGACATGATGATTGTGTGGTTTTGCCTGCAGTCCAAACCCAGTGAGCATCATTCATTGGCCCCAGTCCTCCCTGAGGCTCTCCTTTCATTGGTGAACTTTGGCCATGTTTATGTTTCCTGTCATAATGTCAAGATATCCAAGGGAGGGTGACCAGAACAGGTAGGGTATTGGAAATCATCTCATAGGAAGACACTGGGATTGTTTGTCCTGTAGAAGAAGCGTAGCGGGACATGCTTGCTGTCTTCCAGGATTAGGAGGGCAAATCTAGTATATGATCTTCACTTCCAGGTCCCAGATTTTATAAGGGACATTTTCAGGATTTGCTTGGAGTAAGGTGGGACCATCTGAGACAACTTCTTCCACTTTTGGATAGCTCTGATTCTGTGAACATTTCTCCTTATATCAACAATTCTAACTTACCTCTCTGTTACTTATACCCATTACTCCTCGTTGTGTTCTTTGGGGCCAAGAAAAGTCAGGTAATCTCTTTGGCATGGCAGCCTTTCAGATGCATGAAGAGCATCATCACATCTCCCCTGAGTCTTCTGTAGGCTAAACATCTTCATTCCTTCTACTAATCCTCAGAGCAAATCAAGAGGAGAAGACAGGCCAGAACGGCGAAAGGACCAGAGACTTTACCCTACAAGGATCAGTTGTAGGACCTGGAGAAGGGAAGACACAGGCAGTGGGTCAAGCTGTCCAGTGTGGGAGAGAGCCTGGTTCTGTGCTGAGGCCCCAGAGGACACTACTAGGACCAGTGGAGAAAAGTAACAGAGAAACACATTTCAGCTCAATATAAGGAAAAAATTTCCTAATCATTAGAGCTGTTCCAAAGCAGAATTTACTACCTCATGAGGTACTGAGTTCCCCATCTCTGGGGGATCAAATAAAATAATATATAAAGCCCTTTCTCGAGTATTCGAACATATGCTAGATGTTTAGTGTAGTTTGGGATAAAAGATCCAGATTCTAATTGATCTGCCACATGTCCACAGTATGAGCTTGAGCTAAGCCCATCACTCTCAGAGTTTTTATTTCCTCATCTGTAAAAACAAGGGGGTTAGAATAGATCAGGTGTTGTTAACCTTTTTTTACATTGTACACCCCTTTGACATTCTAAGGAAACCTACAAACTCTTTCTCAGAATGTCTTAAAATGCATACAGTAAAATTCATAGGATTTCCAATAAAACCAATTATAGTGAAATAAAGGTATCATTTTTTCCTGTCCAAGTTCACTGACCCCCCCGTTCCCCGAAAAAAAATACATATATATACACCCCCTATGGGTCCACAGATCCAGGTTAAAACCCGTGGGCTAAATGGTCTCCAAAGTCCCTGACATCTTGTGATCCTGTCAGGGCTGCTGTAGAAGAAATTCCCCCACTGGGAAGGAGACTTGACTAGGTAACCTTTGAAGGTCCCTTCCATCACTGAGATTCCGTGACTTTCTTAAGGTCCATGAACAAGAAAAGGCCTCCAGCACTACCCTGAATGCTGTCTGCAGTGTCCCTGTTCCAGCAGCCTTTCTCCCTACCACACTCCTTTCTTCTCCACTCAGAGGGATGAGGCCTGGTGTGAACAAAGCTGCTCCCACCCTCGTGTCTTCCTCCACCCCGCTGTGCCTGCCTGGCCCCTCATCTGCCCTGGTCTGCGGTTCATTCTTCTCATTCTTCTTTTTTAATGAAGGCAGAAGTAACTGACTTATGACTTGCCATGCCGAGGAGGCAGTGTGCCACAGTGGAAAGAGAACTCGGATTTGAATCCCAGCTCTGTTTCTTATTGTCTAGATGACCGTAAGCAAGACATTTCTCCTCTCTGAGCCTCAGTTTCCCCAACTATAAAATAAGGGGATTGTACTGGATGAACTCAGAGATTCCTTCCAGACTTCAATCTTACAAACCTGTGCATTTCTCAGAAAGGCTATGGGTGAAGAACCTGGGCTGTAAAGCTCCTCGAATTCTCCCTTGTGCCCCCACTGAAGTGCTCCTGCCCTTCCCAGGCTCTCACCCCCACCCCTCCACCCCCCTGCCTTCATTCACCGTCCACTCGCCTTTCAGTTTCCCTGGCAACGTTGAGTGCTCATCCTGGAAAACTTTATCCGAAATCTGCTCTGGGCAGCTTTCCAAATCCATGCTAACCTGATTAGGTGTCTCTGGGGGCCTTGCTGGCTAATCAAATTAGGCAGCACTAATGGTAGCGAGGACTTTGAGTGGGCACGGAACAGTAAAACATATTGTATACTTAGTGATAATCATCCCGGCTTCTGTGTCATTGATTTATCTGCCTCCCTGCTTACCCCCTTTTCTCTGTGTTTGGCTGCAGCGATCCGGAGGAAGGAGAATGGCTGGTACGACGAGGAACACCCACTTGTTTTCCTTTTCTTGGGATCGTCAGGGATAGGTAAACCAAGCCAGAGATGGAGGAAGGAGCCAGCAGGGATGGGAAGGGGGGAAAGGGCAGCCTGCACTTGACTGGAACAGCTGTGGCCAGGGGTCAGAAGGTGGCCACACACACACACACACACACACGCGCGCCTGCCACCTTTAACAAGCCCTGTCTCCTGCCCTGGGCTGGAGCTGAGGATGGGAGAAGGGGAAGTATAGGATCAGGCTCAACCCCCAGAACTGTCGGCATCAAATCAATCCAATTCTGCACAGGTTGATTAAGTGCCTGCCTTGTATAAAGCACCATGCTCAGGTGATAGGAGAAATAGAAAGTTTAGGTTAAGGCTCAGGCCTTTCCATCATGGAGCTCACAGTCTAGTAGGACAATAAGAAACACTGAGAGTTACCACGAGAGTCTCGAGCCAGGTCCCAAGCTAGGCTCCGGGCTGAAGAGGTTGTAGAGGGGTGGTGGAAGGAATGCCCACACTAGGGAAATCCCAGGTCCATGAAGCACTGAAGAGCACAGGGGGAGATAGAGGGCAGAGGGCTTGAGACACCAACAAAGATAGCTGTGATTAGCAGCATTATGTGTTCAAGTTTTCAGGTGCCCAGTGCTTTGTGAGGTGTGTCGTTATCATTTGTGGTGGGGGAGAATCAGGGAAGACTCCTAGAGGAGGTGGCAGTTGAGCTGGGGAGGAAGGGAGGGCATGCCAGGCATCAGGAACAGTGTGACAAAGGGAGGACAGCAAGTCCAAGCTGCAGTTTTAGCAGAGTGTTGTGGGAGGGAGTGTGCCTAGCCTCAGAGAAAAGGCAGACTCTCCCCCTAAATCCCTTTCCAGATAGCGATGTATTCCATGGGAGGCAGAGGGCATCACCCGGTTCCTGTTCCCCCTTGATAATGTGCAGACCCCAGTCTGGCCAGTTCCCAGTTATCCATCTGGAGATTGGCTGCTCTGTAGGTAGCTACAGCTGCTGTTCCAGTCCCCAGGCCATCTCCTATATGATCAGGAAAGGCCCACTTCTCTGAGGATTAGCCCAAACTACACCTGAGAGGAAGTCAGACAGACACGCTGGTACCTATTGCTAGGTACATAAGAGGAAGGAACTCAGGGCCTTCTGACTGCATTAAACACAATGGAAAACAGCCCTTGGCAGGTGCATTATCTGTTGTTTTGATTGATTGATAGCTCTGATCTCCTCCTTTGACTGAGAGGCTGAAGGGCTGTTTCAGACTTAAGTCTGTGCCCTGCCTCTCTGGGCCTTGTGTGACAAGCAGCCTGGCCAAGCTGCTGACAGTCTGAGGCACACTTGAGGGAAAAGGAGAGTCATAGGATCTTCAGCTCCATACAGACCCACACCAGTGCTGGGAAAGCTAAAGCCTCATGCTAAAGACATCCCCCATGCAGGGCCTCAGGGAAGAACTCCCACCCCCACCCCCAGAGCCATCTTCCCATTTTATGCCATCAAGAGGAAACAGGAAGTAATTCACAGGGCCACTCATGTCTTTGTTCATTCAAACCTCTGACCTGGTGGGACCTGAGCAGTGTGGAGCAGTAAAAAGAACACTGGACAAGAGGTCAGAAGAGGCCTGCGTTTGAATGTGGCCCCTCATTCTTGCCAGTTGCATGACTGTAAGCCATGGCTAGTCTGATTCTTAGTTTCCTTACAAAATGAGGAGTTTCTTAGGACTTGTCATCCAGGATTTTTGTGAAATTCGAATGTAAAGTGCTTTGTAAACCTTAAGGAGCTATGCAATGTCACTTATAATCATCCTCTGCCTCTCTTATCCTTCAGATTCCACCTGCTTCAGGGAGTCTTCTCTCATCCCTCCTGACCACACTGATCTCTTTCCTGATTGCCCATAGCCCTCACAGACATTTTGACATTTGATTCTCTTAAAACAGACTCAGGGCAGTCTTTTATTGTTCTCTAGCCAGGGTCTATGTCCCATATCCAAAGCCAGACTGTGAGCTCCCTGCAGACGGAAGGCAGCTACACAAAGGCCCAGTGCTCAGGACTTGTGGGGTGCAGTCAGAGCCCAAGGTGAAGTCCAGCTCTAGCCTGAAGGCTGGAAGAACTGAGATCTGGCACACTTCAGAATCCCTTTCCTTAACAAATATCAGCTCTCAGTTAACTGCTTATGGCTTCTCTCCTTAGGGGATTATCCATGATACTCCTTTTAAGCATGGGCTGGTTTCTACATGCTGCCAGCCCAACCTGCTGGCTAGCAGTTTATTGCTCAGAGTAGACAGGTCATGTTGATACTAGCGGAGAAAATCTGGCTCAGGAAGGGAAAACCGCTTCTCAGTTGGGCTCCTAAGCCAGACCCAAAGGACTTTGAAATTACCTGCCCCCTCTGCTTTCCACTGGTGCAGATCATTGAGACCTGATTGTAGATTCTTTCCTAACCCAGAAACCAACACTGCCCATAATTGACCACCGAGGAATGAAGATACCAGGTCCTCTTGGGGGTAGGACTGGGCAGGGGGCATGCAATCATATTCCTCAGTAATGGTGATATAATTTCATTCATTACAGCTTCAGGGTTTACTGACAAACACCAGATCCCAAAGTTGGGGAAGGAGAAAGGAGAGCAAGGCCTGGGCCCTTCCCTAGGGGAGTTCAGGCTAGGAAAGCAAGCCTCAGAAACCAGTCAGATAAGAGGAAGCGTAGTACAATTTAGTGGCCAGTAGGCATTCAGAGAAGAAAAATCGAGGCGGTTCATGAGGAGGTCTTCCTGGAGCAGGTGGTACTTAAAAGGACTAGGGAAGACCTAGATTCTAAGGGAAGAACTCTGGGCTACTGCCAGGCCCTGAATCTGACTCTTCTTTAGGACAAGGCACAGGCAGCAGACAACAGTCCATCACCCCTCTTCTGCCTCAAGCCCAATAACATGCAGTCTGGATCACCTGAATTCAGGCCCTTGGGCCTCTTGTCTAGATTGTTGTAATGCCTCCCAACTGGTCACCTTGCCTTCAGTCTCTCACTTCTCCAGTTCATCCACATAACTCTAGAATAATCCTCCTCATGTAGAAGTCTAACCATATCACTCCCTTCCTCAGAAACCTTCAGTGGCTCCCCATTTCCTAATGGGGAGGATAAAATACATTAGCCCACCATTAAAGGTCTGCTCCAGCTGATTCTGATTCATTTTTCTAGCCTTATCTCACAATATTAGCTTTCCTGTGCTCTAGTCAAACCAGACCATTCTTCATGCCCAATTTTATCATGTCTTACCTCAAATATCTGCATTTGCTGTTTCCATCCTTTATCTGCAGAATGGCAGGTATACCTTGCCTCCTTGCCTCCCCTGTCTCTGCCTTTTGAAATCCTTTATTTACCTCAAGATCCAGCTCTCATCCTACTTCTTCATGAAGCCTTCCCTGAAACCCCTACCCCCACTCTGAGGGGTGTCTCCTGCCTCCAGTCTCTTGTCCCACACTCCATGTGTACCTCTTCTGTGCCCTTATGGTCACTCACATCCATTTGTGTCTTATCGCCTCGTGCCCAACAGTGAGCTCTTTGAGAGCAGGGGCTGTGTCTTGAGCATCTTTAGATGCTTGGCTCTGAGCTTTGAGAATTAAGAAATGATAGCTAATTTAAAAGAAATGACCTCCCTCCTTTCTCTCCACTCTCTACCAGGGAAAACGGAGCTGGCCAAACAGACAGCCAAGTACATGCACAAGGACGGCAAGAAGGTAAGAGGGGCAAGCCCCCTGAGGGCAGGGCCAGAGCACATGCCTCCAACATGGTTATTTTACTGCCTTGAGAGGGATTCTCGAGTCATTGCCTCAGCAGGCAGTGGGGACAGTGGATTTCTGGTACTGCCTCAGTCACTGACTTGCCATTGAGCCTTGAATAAATTACTCAACCTCTCAGTTTCCATTTTCTGAACAGCCACTTAGCAAGGCTGTCCTGGTGATTACTCCTGTGTAAAGGTTGTACCAGAGGAAAGCCAAGGTCCCTTCCATCTCTGATTCTATGGTTCCTCATCTGTAAAATGGGGAGCACAGTCCCTGGGCCACTGACCTCCAGACAGTTGTGAGGTTTAGATGAGATCCCACATGGGAAAATGTTGCTAAGCAGCAGATCCTGGGGAAAGATCCTGGGGTCTGTATGGTCTGCAAGTTCAGTGGGACCTGAGGGTGTAGAGCACAGCAGCTGGTTTCAGGTATCTGAAGGTCCATCCTGTGGAAGAGAGACTAGACTCATTCTGTTTGGCCCCAGAGGACAGAACTGGGAGCAATGGGTAGAAATTAGAGAGACGTAATATAAAGAGAAACTTCCTGAGGTGGAGGGCTGTGACAATAAGTAGGGCTAGCAGGGCTCTGAGGCCCTTTGGTTGAAGGCATAGTGACAGCTTGTCAGCAGTGTTGTTCCCACAAGGCTTCCTTTCTAGTTCAGGTGGGGTTTAGGGGCCCTTTGAAGTCCTTTCCAACATAGAAATTCTGTAGAGTGACTGAAAATGTGAGCTGAGTCACTGCATATTAAAGGGGGTGTTGTAATCGTTTCTAAGGGAACCTGTGTTTAAAAATCATTACTTTATTGGCCTGTGAAATTTGGAAGGATTTCATTTTTCCCCTCCATTCCCTGCCACCAGTACATTGGCGACCACCTTGTTCAGAAGACTGAGTCTGATTTGCTAGATTGTATCCTTGACTCTCCACTTTTCAAGCTTAGTAGAATTTCTCTTCATCTCCATGGCCTATATAATCCCAGGCCTTCAGCCCCCATCCAGAAAGACAGAGCTGCCTCTTCAGTGGCCTGCCTGCCCACTGTATCTCTCCCATCATCCTTTCTGAATGCTGGGGCTGAGTATGTTCCTGTAGCCCAGCTCTGATCATGCCCTTCTCAGGAACCTTCCATAACTCCCCACAGCCCCCAGTGGAATGGATGAATGTCCACACCCCTGAGCCTAATATTCAAGATTCTCCAGTATCTGACCCAACCTGTCTCTGGCCTTGTAGCTCTATCCTCCCTTCAGCCAAAGTAGACAACTTGATATTCTCCAAATGATTTCCATCCATTTCCACCTCCAGTCTATGCATACTCCTTTTTCTCCCTCCCCACCATCTACTGAAGCCTGCCTATCCTTCCAGGTCCATTTCAGTTACCATTCCCTCCATGAAAACCCTCCCTGATCCCCCAGCTGGAAGTAATTCGTCCCTCCTCTGGCCCAGTAGAAGCTGTGTCTTTCCCTCTCCTCACATCCTGCCATACATTGTAGTCATCCTTGTACACGTCCTATCCATCCACTAGACTGTGAACCATGTGAGGGCAAGGATTGGGTCTTTTCCATTTTTGTCTTCCCAGTTGGGGTAATGAATTCCTCATCACAGGACATGTTCAGGCTTTGACTGGTTGACCATTTGTTGAGGGTGTGCCGGTTCAGATAGAATTTGGACTCAATGACCTCTTGAGGTCCCTTATAACTCCAAAATTCTGTTAAGTTCCATAACTCAAGCATAAGGCCCTGCACATAGATAGTTCTCAGCAAATGTTTTATTAATTGACTTTCCAGTTCCACAAGAATTATTTTCATTCAGAGGAGTAATATCAGGGAGAATGGTCATTAGGGTCCTCTCTAGAATGTTCCTATCAAAGCAACCAAATCTGCTCATAACAGTCTTTTCCACACCTCCTTTATCTTTCCCCCTCTAGCACTGACCTGGAGAATACCTGGGGGACACTGTGTCCCTACCTTATTCTACATGGAAACTGGCAGGACTTAAGCTATTGCTTACGACGGTTCCCTCCTAGTGGTATCAGGATCCTTGCTTTTCTGCTTTGCAGAAATTAGTTTCTCATTGCTAGAGGCATTTAAGTGGAGGCCAGCTGACCAATTTGGGGAGTGTATGTGTGTGTGTTTGTGTGTGTCTCACTTTGTATTTATATCCCCAGCATTTCTTATTTAATTATCTTAAATGAACAAAAAAATTTTCTCTCCCTCCACCACCACAACCACCACCCCCCATTGAAAAAGAAAGAAGAGCAAACTGCTTATACAAAACAAATGTGCAGTAGTCAAGCAAAACATATTTCTTTCATTGGCCACATCCAAAAAAAAAAGTCTCAAGACTGCATTCTTGACCCCTTGCTTCTCTTTCAGGAGGTGAGTATCATGGTTCATCATTAATCCTGTGGAGTCAGTCAGTGTGTTGGGCAGAGTTAAGTCTTCCAAGTTATTTGTCATTGCAATGTTGTTTTTAATGAAAAAATTGTTCTCCTGCTTCTGCTCGATTTACTCTGCATCAGTTCATACAAGCTCTCCCGGATTTCTCTAAAACCATCCCCTGCATAGTTTCTTATAGCACAGTAGCACTCCTTTACATTCCTATACTGTAATTGGTTCAGCCATTCCCCAGTTGATAGGCATGACTATAGTCTCCAGCTCTTTGTCACCCCCAAAAGAGCTGCTTATAAATATTTTTATAAATATGGGTTCTTTTTCTTCTTTGACCTCTTTGAGGTAGAGACCTGGTAGTGTTACAGCTGAGTCAAAGATTATATACAATTTAGTACCTTTGGAGGCATGGTTCCAGGTTGCTTTCCAAGTCAACAAACATTTATTGAGTGCCTCCTATGTGCCAGGCACTGTGCTTAGTGCGGTGGATACAAAGAAATGTAAGGGACCTCTCTCTCAGAGAACTCGTAGTCTAATAAGGGCGAGAACATGAAAACAACTCCATACAAAAGAGCTTAGACGGCACATTGGAGAGAGTCGCAGAGGGCAAGCAGGGTGTTTGGGCCAGGTCACAGCTCCACCACCAGGACGTCAGTGTGCCTGGCCTGCTGCCCTTGGGAAGGAGGGGGGTGTGAATGATGCTACTTCAGCACAGCTTGAGTTGTATCTCCTCCAAGTTCTCCACCAGCTCCACTGGAGGCTTTGTGCCATCCGTGGCCCACCACCTGTCCCTTGACGCTCCTTTTCAGATGAAGGATGACTCATATTGTTAGGGTATGCGAAGATTTACAGAGCGTGTTCTTAACAGCTCTGTGACATCGGCAGCACAAGTTTAACAGTTTTCCCATTTTACAGGTGAGCAAACTGATCAAAGAGGTGAAGCCACAGTTACACACCTGATACAGTCCAGGGCTGGGCCAGAAACACAGGTCACCTACCTCAAATCCAGCATTCTTTCCACTTGCTTTTCCTCAGTGCCTTCAGCCACCCCAGCTCAGGGCCCACACTTTGCTTCTGTGACCTCAGCACCTCATACACCTCATCCCCAGTGGCCCCAAGGCATTGAACCCCTCAGTGGCCAGGCCCACCCCACCATGCTACCAGTCCCCCTCTCAGAGAAGAGCTAAGCCAAGGACAAAACCCTCTTCACACCACCCACCCCCGCTGTCCAGCTCTCCCCACCTCAGCAAATACCCGAGTAGGCCACGTGGCAGTGGGCGCTATGTGTCATGTTAATATGATAGTCTGCACAGATAGCTTGCTGAAAGACAATTAATCAAGTTGGCAGCAATTCCAACAATTAGCACTCAGGAAAGGGCCATAAACTAGGCAGACTATTAGGAGAGATGCAGTTAGAGGCAGGAACTGACTGATTAGGAATGAAGGATTCTTGGTCGTTTCATTTTAATACTGTCAGAAAGGTTAATATTTAATTACAAATTATAATCTTATCTGGTCTATCTTCATACGTCTTCATACATGCAGCCCTGAGAATCAAAATAGCTACAGATTTGCTGACGCAGAGCAGGGTTTGTTAGCGGGCTCAATGGGGAAAGGAATTTTCCCTATTAGAGTGTTTCTGTAGGCAGCAGGTTAAGGCCTCATTGGGAGTCATGGAAGGAGGAAGAATAATCGTAAAATGATTGCTACAGTCCCGTGAAGTCGGCCTGGTGTGCAGGGTTAACTCCACTTTACAGATGAGGAAACTGAGGCCCAGAGAGATAGAAGGCACTAGCCAGGGTCACATGGCCATACCAGTGACAGCCCCAACTGGAACTCAGGACTGTGTATTTTTACATGTCAACCTATCAAAGGTCAATTTTACCCTCGTAGCAAAATTGATCTCATTTCAGTGTTGTCTATAGAAGAGACAAGAAGCGTGACAGAACTGGCCCTGTCTTACTGTTAGTTATTTTTAAAACTCTCAACTCTAGTATAAATTCACAGTAACCTAAACCAAATGCATTACAATGAGCTAGTGGCTGCTAGAAATCTCCTGGTCACATGGCATGCATATAAGAGTACAGCTTTCCAGGTGGTCACCAGACGGGAGAGATCTTCAGTCTTCAGGAATGGTGGTGATGAAGATAATGATAGTGATTAGAACTAGCATCATCTGGTAGAAAAAGCTCTTGGGGGTCAGAGCACCTGGATTCCAGTCCTGTCTCTGCTGTTGTGTTAGTTGTGTGACTTTGGTCCTCAAGTTCCTCCTCTGTAAAAGGAGTCATTGGGACTAGATGATCTCCCTGGTCCCTTCCCCCACTGAAGCCTTTGAACTCCCATGTCTGTAGCACTTTGACCTCTCCAGCCTCCAGTATCTGTGTGGTATGGGTATATTAGCACTTGACCAGGGTGGGGTGGGGGGCAGTGGTCCAAACCAAGCCCCCTGACCCCAGGTTCAGAATACTCTGTTGCCCCTCTGCATGACAGAAGCTGTGGCAGTCACAGTGAATAGAGCACTGGTCCTGGAGTCAGGAAGACCTGAGTTTGAACCCTGCCCCAGACACGTACTGGGCAAGTGACTTCACTGCTGTCTGCCAGTTCCTTTATATGTAAAATGGCCTTTCTGGGTTGTTGTGAGGATCAGATGAAATAATCCAGTGCCTGGCACATAGTAGGTGCTTACCAAGTGTTTTTTGATTGATTGATTGATTGATTGATATATGTAAAGCACTTTGCAAACCTTAAAATGCTCTTTAGGTTCTAGCTATTAGTATGAGTTGACATTCTCCAGGTTCCTAATGACTTTCTCTCCTTCAGTAGAGAGAGTCCTGGGCTGGAAGTCAAAAGGACCTAGGCTCCAGTACCAGCTTTCCCACTTATTCCATGTGTGACCTTCTTGGCCAAGTGCTTTTCCCCCTCCAGGACTTGATTTTCTCCTCTCAAAAATGGGGAAAACATATGCCTTGACCACATCAAAGGGAGATTATTTCCACCCTCGTTTATTGTTTCTCTTTAGGCCTCTGTGATACTTCTGCCAAGTAGATCAGAACCCCCAGGCCTGCTGCCATAGTGGGGAGATTGAGGCAGGAATCCTCATACCAGTGCCCAGGATGTATGCAAGGGGCCCTCTGCCACATGTGGCATGTGATTCTACTTTCAAGACACCTCTCTGCTTTCTGAGAGGTCTTGGCTAGGAGTAATAATTCTCCAGGGTCCAGCTGGAGTGGGTCCAGGAGAAGAGGGAATAGGATGAGGCACCTGGTGACCCAGTCCACAAGGATCTGTGAAAGGAGAATAAAAGAGGCAGGTCATGACAGCCTTCCCAGGTGCTGCAAGGGCTGCCCTGTGGAAGAGGGTTAGACATCTTTGGTTGGGCCTGAGAGACCAGAACAAGGAGCAGTCAAGGAATATCCACTGTCAGGAAGCACCGACTGATAATTAGAGCTATTGGAGAAAGTGTGGAGAGTCCGTTACTTACAGAGTTCTCAAGAAGAGGCTAAATGACCATTTTTGTTGGAAGTGAGCTAGAGGGGATTCATGCTTTGAATCGGATGCCCTCCAAGTCCTCTCCCAGCAATGAGAGTGTGCTTCTCTAGAAGACTCCCAGGACGAAGTAAAGTTTGACTTGGGCTTCCTGGGAGGAGTAGAATTTCAAGGCCAGTCATAAGGATCAACATGAGCAAAAGCTAAAACTTGGGGCATCTACAGGAGATTGTGCTTTGTCCTTTGGGGCTGGAAAGTATTCTGTGGAGAAGAGAGATGAGTGGAAGCCAAGCCAGAATCTGAGCAGCCAAAAACTATTAGAGGATTTAAGATGTGTGGTGCTTGTTGTTCAGTCCAACTCTTCATGACCCCACTTGGGGTTTTCTTGGCCAAGATACTGGAATGTTTTACCATTTCCTTCTCCAGCTCATTTTACAGATGATGGACTGAGGCAAACAGGGTTAAGTGACTTGCCCAGGGTCACACAGCTAGTAAGTGTCTAAGGGTGGATTAGAACTCAGGTCTGACCGACTCCAGGCCCTACACTCTATCCACTGTGCCACCCAGCTGACCACATGTGTGATAATATAAGAAAGATAAGTCTGAATTGGTGAGCAGCATTTGGGACCCAGCTATTGCCATTTATCACAAATTTATAATGCGTGATGGGTCGCTCAGTTTTGTGATTTTCTCCATTCGTGTCCAATAACCAGAGTAATGGGAGGGGACCTCAAGAGCAGGCCACCGTTGTCCAGTGCCTTACAGAGGAGGAGACTAAGGAGAGTAAGCATCAGAAGTAGGATCTGAACCCAGGCTCTCTGATTCCAAAGCCAAGGCTGTTTATACTATACTAAGTTTAGGTTATAAAACATAAAGGGACCTGAGATATTACTTAGCTCAGCGTTTTCATTTTGTAGGAGAGGGAACTGAGTCTCAGGGGAGAAGTGACTAGGCCAAGGCCATACAGAAAGCCCAGTGGCTGGGTCAGGACTGGAACCCAGGCCTTCAGACTCTCAGCCCAGGATTCTTGGCAGCAGACCCTGCTCCCTTAGCCACCTGCCCTGAGCGTCTGTGTGCAGCAATTCTCTCCAGTGTGGACGAGTGGCAGAGTGAGCCACAGGGCTGTCTGGTGAAGGGGTTTCTTAGCAGCACAGCCTCCAGAAGCAGTCGCTTCCGTGGTCATAGTGCTTTTCCAAAGCACGTTCTGCCCAGCAACTCTGAGATTTCAGTATCAGCAGAGTTATTATTCCCACTTTGCAGAGGAAGCTCAGAGACGTTAAGGGATTTGCCCAGGTTACATAGCTAGTGAAATGTCAGCACAGAAATTTGAACCCAGGTCTCTTGATTCCAAAACCACTATTGACATTGGCGGGGCAGGAGGTGTAGCTGGGAAACCTGGGAGTTGATAGAAGACAGAGTATTGAGGAAATCCCTCTTCTGCCTTCTCAACCTAAAAACCTGCTCTGATCTCTGGTGTCTGTGCAGGGCTTCATTCGGCTGGACATGTCTGAGTTCCAGGAGAGACACGAGGTGAGTGTGGGACCTGGCCCAGGAAGCAGGATCGGGCATCAGACAGGAAGAGGGGAGCACAGGCGAGCAAGGAAGGTCTGCACATAATTATCTGTGCCAACAGAGACATGGATAATGACAAGCATCAGATTAATTCCGAACATCCAAAAGCCTGAAATGTACCATAAGACTCAGCAGCTGAAGTAACCCACTGTGTCTGGGGGAGCAGAGAAAGCCAGTGTCTGGAGGGAGGCTGCGTTCCCGGAGCATGTCAGGAGGGGATGTGGGGTTCATCTCTCCAGTAGAAATTTGCCAGGCCATCATTTCTGTTAGTGATTTTCTGGGTTTGGCCTCTGTTGGACACTAGGCCCCATTCCCGCCACGGTGTTTCAAACTGTCATCTGTGGAACCCAGAAGTGATTATCTCGTGCTTCTCTCCCCATCAGGTGGCCAAGTTCATCGGCTCCCCACCTGGCTACATCGGCCATGAGGAAGGGGGCCAGCTAACCAAAAAGCTGAAGCAGTGCCCCAATGCTGTGGTGCTCTTTGACGAGGTGGACAAAGCCCATCCAGATGTCCTCACCATCATGCTGCAGCTATTCGATGAGGTGTGAGGCCTGGGCTGGGAAGGGAGGGGGCCAGGGCAGTGGGACAGGTTGCGGGGCGGGGGTCAGGAAAGAGGGAGTATTTAATGGCAGGGGCCCTAGGCTCAGCCCTGTGATCAGGTACCCAAGGGAGGTCCTTCAAGCTGGTGTTGAAGTCTGAAATGAAGCACCTTCTCCTTGGTCTTGGAAGTAACTCCTTGAAGATAGAGATGGGACAACTCTATGTTATCTCCATTTAACAGATGGAGACACTGAGATCCAGAAAGGTCAAGGGAGCTGCCCAGGATCATTCAATGAGATCATAGTAAAGCTCTCATTAGGACCCAGGTCCGTTGATATGCCCAGCCCCACCCAGGGCTGCACCTGCCATGCCCCACATTGAAATGGCCTCCTCAGATTCTTAGGGCAAAATAACTCTTGTGCTTCATTCTAAACAGGGCTCGCTGTACCGGGGACCCCTGTTGATAAGGGCTTTAAAGGCCAAACAGACACCGAGCACTTTGAGGGGGTTGTTGGGGGAGGGATCTTAATAATAGTATTTTGTTTTTTCCAAATTACACTTAAAGATAACTTTCAGCATTCTTCTTGTGTCCAGCTGGGCCAGATTTAACACATGTGAGACAGGAGAGAAGGGACAAAGTTGTCAGCAGCCTGGACGGTGGTGGAGGTGCCAGGGTTTTTGGGCCCCGCCTCTTAATAACACAGGCAAACCTCCCACAGCCCTGCCCTCTCCAACAGGATTTCTCAGTAGCATCATGAATGCGTTATCTGCATCTTAATTCACAGTCCTCTAGTGCTTAGCAATTTACAAAATGCTACCCTCATAACCACCCCATGAGGTAGAAATGAAATTATCGTCTCTGGGCCCAGGCTGGTCAAGTGCCTTGCCTCGGGTCAAAAAGCTGGGAAGAGGCATCTCTATAATTCGAACTCAGACCTTCTGGCTCCAAGTTACAGTACCACACTAAACCTTACCCTGAGGTCATATGCACCACGTCTGCTTCTATAACATCGTTCCTATGAAATGCTCTGCCCACCATTACACTGTCTAAACCGCCATAGCTGTTTGCCCCATGAGCTGCCAGCAGCTTGGGCAGAGCATGCCCCCGGCAGTGAGATGACCCCAGAGGATTCCTGCTCAGGGAGAGCTTCGGGCCCAGTGGTCCCAGGACTTTCCCATCCCTGTCCTGTAAATTATCTCCTGGGACCTCTGAGGTCATCAGGGATGATTGTCCTTGTTTTACAGAGGAGTGAGCAGAAGCCCAGGGAAGGGGATGGCTCTCTGATGGTCACATTAGTGAAGGGCAGGATGGGGGTTCAGCCCAGCTCTCCTGCCCTCTCCCAGCTGCCCCATGGAGACAGGCTGCAGCCGGCCTCTGCCCGAGTCAGTGACACTATGCCTGTGCCAGGTTCTCCCAGCCATGTCTTTGGGATGCCCACCCCTTCACACAAATGGGATGGGACCCAGAAGGCTAGGCCACAGGTCAGGGAGGGAGTCCACCTGCAACCCCATCTCCAGCCCTCCAGAGAGAAGCTGGGGTGGGGGGGGCGGCGCAGTGGCAGCTGCGAAGGAAGAGGCGGCTCCTACAGCTGGTGACTCAAATGCAATTAGCCAATTAGTGTTCTTCGTGTGAAATATGATTAGTGTCAGGACATAGAACTCCTCCCAGCCTTCCCTGGCAGCTTCCTCAGGCTGTTCCCCAGGTTTTGCAAGGCCCCCCACTGCTTGCGCACAGTTCTTCAAATTTCCCCCTCCCTCCCTCTGACCAAGGACTTCCTCGAGGGAGGCGCCGCCCGGTGGAAAGAGCACTGGTCTGGTTCACTGACCCTGACCACTTGTGTGGCCTTGGGCAAGCCACTTAGCTTTCCTCAGCCTCAGTTTCCTCATCAGTGGCCTCTGGGGTCCCTCCCAGCTCTCGTTAGCTAGCTTTTGCCGGATTCAGATGGCAGAACTGGCATCTGTCTATACCCAGGGCTCCTGAATCCAGAGTCACTGCTTTTTATCTACTGCACCATCAAGTGAGATAATGAATGGGAAGCATTTGTGATGGTGAAGTCCTCTGTAAATGTGAGCAGTTCCCCAAGGCCCTTTTTGTGGGGTGGAGCATAGGGCAGAAATGGGCCCAGCCAGGAAACAGCCTGACCCAGGGCTGCTAAGAAACCGTGCCCCCCCCCCCACCCTGCTTCCCTTTAAGGATTAATATCGCAATTGTTTCTTGCATAGATCACCAGCCCAACAGCTCAATGTGAAATCAATTCCTGCAGTGCAGGTTTGACAGGCCAATAACCTCAGTGCTCATCGCCAGCCCCCACCCAGGATTTGTGTCCTAGGCTGGGTAGGCAGACAGCCCCCGGGACTGGGACGGATGGGGCCCGAGCTGTTTGTTTGGGTGTTTTTTTTTTTTATTGCCCAGGAAAATGAGTCTTTGCAAAGGTTCCCATGTCAGCTGCCACAGGAACATTAGGAGTGGTGAACATCACCCCTTGGAGCCGTCACACAGCACCTGCGCCCCCTCCCTGCTCGGCCCGGTGGCAGGCTCTGTCTGCTGCTCTCCCAAGCTCTTAAAATGAAATTGCTACTTGGTTATTGCTCCAGCCAGAGCCAAAGGGATGTGACCTCACTGGGCAGCAAGGGCACTCTGCAGAGAGTTGGGGGCACATAGATAACTCTCTTCCCTCGGGATACAGGCAGGGCTTTCAAGGGTGGCTAGGCTGAAATTAGGCCAGCCACAGTCAGTAATGACAACCATAATTCCCATTTCTGGAGAGCTAACAAAATGCATTCTCCACAACAATGCTTACAAGAGTAAATGTAAGAATAACTGTTCCCATTATACAGATGCGGAAACTTGAGCCCAGGTAGGTGAAATTATGCCAGTCTCAGGGTTGAGAGAGATCTGTAGTTGAACCTAGAACTTGACAGAAATCCCCTCTAAACATCTCTGACAAAGCATAATCTAGCCTCTAGAAAAGACTTCCAGGGAGGTTCTCATTTTAGGAAGGTCCTCCTGACACCTGACCTAAATCTGTTCCTCTGTGACTTTTGCTCATTGCTCCTAGTTCCGGAGTCTGATACCAGACAGAATAACCCTTGGCTCTCTTCCCCAGGACAACTTTTTATGTACTCAAGCCCATTCCTGGGGCACCTCACCAGAGGCTTCCCCCTATGTTGGCGTCATCCCCCTTCTGAGTTTCTTGGTCCAGCCAGTCATTGAGTTCCAGATCTACCCAGCTGTCCCTTCATCTCATATAAATCTCCTTCCTTCCTGCATGGCTGGCATGAGAGAGACTCTCAGGTTCATCCTGAGTCTGTGGCATGAGGCATGCCTTCGGCAGCCGGTCTGGCAGCACTGCCAAAAAGGTTGGTCTGGTAGGAAATCTGTTCTTGTTGAAACCCTGCTGGCTCCAAGCGGTCACCATTTCCCTTCCAAATGCTCCACACCATCCCTCTAATTTCAGACTGCAGAAGCTGGAGTCAGGCTCACTGGCCTGAGTGCTTCACTTATTCCCTTTTTTGTAAACTGATACATTTGCCATCTCCATGCCTGGAACACAGCCCTGTTCTCCAGGCTTTCAGAAACCTTAACAGTAATAGTGGAAGAGAAGTACTTGAGTCAGTAAGACCTAGGTTCAGTTCTAACTGTGACCAAAGGCAAATCACTTTCTTTTGTTTTGGCAGGGAGGGGATGGGTGGGTGGGTGGGAATTTGGGGTTAAGTGTCTTGCCCAGGGTCACACAGCTAGTAAGTGTCTGAGGCAGGATTTGAACTCAGGTTCTCCTGACTCCAGGGCCGGCGCTCTATTCACTGTGCCACCCCGCTGCCCTCAGATCACTTTACCTCTCTGGACCTCAGTTTCCTCATCTGTAATATAGGGTTAGTAGTAAATACCTGTGGTACTTAGCTCACAGGGTGATTGTCAGGATCAGTTGAAAAAAGGGGTATAGAGCACTGTGTGAATGGTCAACTGTGGTTATCCTGGGATAGAGTTCATCCACACCTGGTGACCTGAATGGCACCAGGGGAGTTACATGCTTTCCTCATTGTCTCACTTACTTGGGATTTTAACCCTCCCTTAACTGTTTTTTGTTCTATTCTTTCTGGCCAAAAAAAGCTGAAGTAAAGTAAGAGTCGCGTAGTTCTGCTTCCTCTTCACAGTCTCTCCCACCCATTGCACTGGTCCTGTCTCTTCTTTGGTCTTCTTCTGATCTCCAACATAGTTGTTAAAAGCCTTTTTTGCCATCCTCAACTCACCTTGCATTTCATTGATCCTCACGTTGTTTTTATGGGGACCATGCCAGTCTTTTGTATTCATTCTTCATTAACTGCCCTTGCTTCTGTCTTCTGAAGTCCCTGTTGGGCAGAGAGTTCCTTGTGCATCCACATCAGCCCCTTTGAGCAACCCTCCTCATTTTTCCTGTTTGGAATGGTCTCTGTGTCTTCAGAATTTCATTATCAAGAGCCTCTCAACTATCTTGAGCTTATTCTGCTTGTAGAATTTCAGGCCATAGGATCCTTCCTATCCTTTCCCTGAACCCCAAAATCTATGGTACACATCCAGCTGCTCCAGCTTTCTTTGCCTTCTTTATCATGAATTCTAAGCTAGAGTAAATACTTCTTCCCAGAGCTGCCATCATTTTTGTATCAGCAATGAGGTCCTTCCTGTAGGTGAGAATGCAGTTCAGAAATGAAGAATGAGTTGCCCAGGGTTGCCCTATCAAAGCCTAGATTTCAAGAGTTGGGTCCTGACACAAAGGCCAGTTCTCCATCAGCGTCACTGTCACCATTTCTGCCTCCCTGCCCACCCAGTCCCCTATCCCTTTAGATTTGGATTCCTCATTTCCTGTGGGCATGGATAACAGAATACCTGAAAACCTACAAGAAACCATTAGAGACCGCTGAACCCAACCATTTTACTGAGGAAGAAAAATCATCCCCAGCAACAAGCCATGTATCCAGTTAGTGGCAAGACCAGGACTAGAACCCAAATCTCCTGACTCTTGCCTCAAGACTCTCTCAATGCAAATGAGGTCTTATTTTTCCAAAATTTCTTTTTGCAAGGCTTCAAAGTACCATGAACTCTGCATTCTCCCAAGTGAAAATAGACAGACCAGCATCTTGACACCTCCCTACCTGGCTTTCTCCAACCCACACCTCCTCAGCTCCCTATTAAAGCTCCAAGCCACAGGGCATGTAGCGGGAGACCCCTCTGAAGAGAAGCGAGTGGTCCACATGGGCCCAGGGAATGTCAGCATAGGAAGGGACTGTCAAGCGTGGATGGTCTACCTCAATATGTTATGAGTCGCTGGCAGGGAGGGGATCCCCTCCACATCCTGGTAGCCAGCACCCAAGAGTCCCTGTGGCCAATCAGCTTGTTCCCTGCAGCCAGCCTGGTGATGAGCTTCTCTCCAGACATCCCAGACAGTGGGCTCAGACTGCCGCCAGGCCTCTCTCTATTCAAGCCTTTCCAATAGCCAGGAGGCTTTGGCCAGACTGCAGAGTGCTAAGGGCAGTGACGGGACCAGAAGGGAAGGCTGAAGCCCAGTTATGGTTCTCCTCGAATGCCGGGCCTGAGGCCTCTCTTTGTGTGTCAGCTGGTGATCAGTGGGGAAATGGCCACCCCATTTGGAATTTTCTTGGCAGAGATACTGGAGTTGTTTGACATCACTTTCTTCAGATGAGGAAACTGAGGCAAACAAGGTTAAGTGACTTGCCCAGGGTCACACAGCAGTAAGTGTCTGAGGACAGATTTGAACTCAGAGAGGAGTCTTCCTGACTCCAGCCCCAGCACTGTGTGTACTGTGGCGCCCCCAGCTGCCTCTCAGTAGAGAGCTATTGAAGGATTTTGAGCAAGGAAGTGGCATGCTTAGATTTGTGCCTGGGGAGGATTACTTACATAGTGGATTGGAGGAAAGAGTTGAGTCAGGGAGACCATGACAGTCCAAGCCTCAGTGTACATTCTCCTCATCCTGTACTCAGTCTAGTCCAACTGGCTTTTGTTCTCACTCACAGTAGTCTGTTTCCCTTCTCCATGCCTTGGCACCAGCTGGCCCCCTGCTAGGAAGTGAAGTCAGCCAGCATTTATTAAGTACTTATGGTGTGCCTAGTGCTGGGCCAAGAACTGGGAATACAAACCAAAGATCCCCACCCCCAAGAAATTTACATTCAAATGAGGGAAGACTGCACCTAAATGGAACTGGAAACCCCCCTGTGGAGGAGGAAGTTTGATGGAGGACTCAGGGTCACCAGGGGAGCCAGGAAAGAAGTAAAGAGCCATCCTGGGCCCTTCCTCAAAATGGAGGCTCCAGGAGGACAAGGGGCAGAGCATCTTGCAGGATGAGAAAGCTCATGGAGAAGAATGGCAGGCTCGTTCCTCACCTGTACCTCGGAGAAGCCCTTTCTTCCTTCAAGGTGCAACTCAAACACCTTCTACAGGAAGCCCGTGCTGATTTCCTCTCCCCAACCCCTCAACTTCAGCGGCCCTGGTGCTCTTCCTCCCACACTACTAAGTAGTTAACTGTTGTCCTTTATAATATGTCCTTATCTCCCCCTTCAGAATTGGGATTGTTCCATCCTTTGGATCTCTATTGCCAGCACTTAGCAGAGTGCACACCTAGTACTTGTTGATTGGTTGAAGGGATGTGAGGGCCTAAATTAGTGTGTCCATGGTATTGGAGGGGAGAGGACAGTGGCAGAGGTTTTTTTACCTCTGTGGAGACAAAATTGACAGCCTTTGGTAATAGTGAATCCTGTGTAAGGGTGGAAGAGGGAAGATTCAAAGAGAGCACCAGGGCCCAAGGATGATGCTGCCATTAAGACTGGCAAGAAGTTAGGACGAAGGATAGGCTTGGGTAGGAACAGAGTGAGTCCTGTATCTGACACATTGAATTTGAGGTTCCAGTGGGACATGCCAAGGGAATTAGCCTGTGGGCAGTTTGAAATGTGAGGCCTGAAGCTGGAGAGAGATTTGGGAGTCATCTACACAGAGGTGATCATTGAAACCTTGGTACTAGATGGACTCGGAACAGGAATTGGGGGGCAGCAGCCCAACCAGAAACGGGGCTCCTGTGCCCCCTCACAGATTCATTCAGCCCTCCATCTTTGGGTGGCTTACCCTCCTAGTGTGGAGTCCCAGCTGGCCTAGCCAGCCTGTCCTTTCCCCTTGCCAGGCTGCATCAAGAAAGGCAAGCTTCTCTTACTGTTGGCCTAAGAAGGGACTGTCATGTTACATGGAGGGAAAGGGATAGATAATTTTAGATGATTTCGGTAGGTTTCCAGATAACTGAAACTTAACCTTTAGGTGTTAGAACTTTAAATTCAAAAAATTCACATTTCGGTAATGTAAATTTTTTCAGTTACCATTCTACAAATAGTTTATCAGAGCACCAGACCATCCCCTGCACCAGAGGGAAGACAGAAGAATAAGACTGAGTCCCTGCTCACAGAGAGCTCACTGTCTAGTAAGGGATATAACAGGCAGAGGGTGATGAGAGCTGTTGGAGGGGGGACGGTCTCAGAACTGAGAGGGGTCTCGAGAGATGCCAGGCTCCTTCCTGGCCCAATGGGGAAAATGAGTAAAGTCTTCCTGAACAAGGCTGTGCCTGAGTGGTATACCTTCGGATTAGGTCAGAAGCCAAGGCTGGAAGACAGCAGTGCCCCATGGCCAACAACTGGGCAAGGGCCCATTGAGACTTTATTCTGTCCCTTCTTTCTGCCATTCATCCCAGCTCACACTTGTCAGATCAGTAGCCTTATTGTACCCACCCCTCTGAGGCAGTGGGTGTGGGAGAGGGCCAGCCTGCTGGGGTCCAGGCTTCTCTCTTCCAGAGTGAAGACTTAGGGACAGAGACTTGCTGTTTTCCCTCTGGGGACCTAGTGCCCAAAATTACTGCCAGACAATGGAGCTTTACTGTCATTTTCTGTGATCGTATAATGACCTGAATGCCAAATGCCAGCATTTTGATTTGTGCATCTGTAGTTAGTACCCATAATTAGTTCTGGCTACTTCAGCCCTCAGGAGGGGAGCCTGTAGTCTGCTGGGGTGCCCCCATTTGAGAAGGGAGAGCCCCCCCACCCTCAGGCATTACCTAGTTAACTAAATGTGAACAGAGAGAAACAAGGAGCGGTCAGAGTGCCTGGCCCATAGTAGGCACTTAATAAATGCTTGTTAATGGGGGAGGGGAAAGAAGCCAGACAGGTCTCCATCCATAAGAACTGTGGGGTTTTTAAAGGGATGACAGTGGCCCTAGACCAGGTGGAATTAGGCTGAGAAAGCTTCCTGGCAGAGGTGAGTATTGAGGGACATAAAGTAAGCCTCAAAGGAAGGAGCCAGGAGTGAATGCCCAGCCCACTTTAAGGGTCTTCCTAACCATGGCATTTGGGGTGGGGCTTGCTGCCGCAGGGCCGCCTAACAGACGGGAAAGGGAAGACCATTGACTGCAAGGATGCCATCTTCATCATGACATCCAACGTGGCCAGTGAGGAGATCGCCCAGCATGCCTTGCAGCTGCGCCAGGAAGCCCTGGAGCTCAGCCGGAATAGGCTCGCTGAGAATCTTGGTATGACCGGGCCTCAACAGCATGGGGCTGTGGGCAGTGCGTGGTGGGAGCAGAGTCTTCATGGTTTTACCAGCACATAACTTTCCTAGGCCCTTCCCTACGGGCTTCTGAGCCTGGAGTCCAGAGGAAGCTTTGTTGGGCAAGAAAGAAACTAGATAATTAAGCAGGCGTTTCTGCAGCACAGGCTTTATACACACAGAGAATTATTCTAGGCACCATAGAGGGTCACAGAACTAGAAGAAATAACTCCCAGAAAGGCCAGTGTTGGCATTTTGAGGATTGATGTTTTTTAGAATTATTGATGCCTATGCTTAACTCAGGCACATGATCCAAGAGGAGTGACAGCCCCTGCCGCAAGAGGGGTAAGGCCTCTGTCCTCAGGGAGTCCCTGGTTTAAGGGAGAGACAGAAGGGATAAATAAATAGAATCAACAGAAACAAAAGTACAGTTCAACCACAAGCATTTCTTCAGTGATTGCCTGTGATCATTGAGAGGTGGGATTGAGTCAGAGGTTGTCCAGGGCAGTGGGCACATGAGCCGTATCTCTCTGGGAAGGGCTCCTGGAGCATGAAGTAGCACTGGATTGTGGTGTGATGGACAGGAGCAATGGAGTGCCTTGAGCAGGACTCTTATCAGCTTCCTACATCAGGAATGACAGCCTGTGACCTCCTCCCCAAAAAAGCTCAACTCTTGGCCTATCCTCCCTGCCTACCTTCTCTGGCCTTTGGTTCCCAGAGCATCCCTGGGCCTGCTCAGGGGATGGAGACTAGACAGTTTCTTCTCTTTCACACAGGGGATGTCCAGCTGAGCGACAAGATCACCATCTCAAAAAACTTCAAGGAGAATGTGATTCGACCAATCCTTAAGGTATCAAGCAATAACACAGGTGAATCCCCTAGACCGGTCCCTCCATACAGTCTAAGCTAAACTCTCCCATCTCTTTCCCAGGCTCACTTCCGGAGGGATGAGTTTCTGGGCCGGATAAATGAAATTGTCTATTTCCTTCCCTTCTGTCACTCGGAGCTTATTCAACTGGTCAACAAGGAGCTGACATTCTGGGCAAAGAGAGTAAGAGCAGGGTTGTTGGGGGAGGCCAGTCTTGGGTCAGGATCAGGTGATGGGGATTAGAGACAGATGGGATGGCAACCTAGCCCATGTTTTCCTTGTTTCTGAGAGCCTTCTAAGACTTGTGAGGTCAGCTCTCAGGTCACTCCCACTCTCAAAATCCCTAGAGTTTTGGATGAAAATGAATGAGACTCAGGTATACGACACAAATGAACAAAAAGCTAGGAGAAAGATTCTGATCACCGAGGCCCTCGTTTCCATGGTGGGGCTCCATCTTTTTGTCCTTGTCTTTCTCAGGCCAAACAAAGGCATGACATCACACTGCTTTGGGACCGAGAGGTGGCAGACGTGTTGGTAGATGGTTACAATGTTCATTATGGTGCCCGTTCCATCCGACATGAGGTAAGGTTTAGGCTCAGAACCTTCAGTATTTTAGAGAATGTGCTATCATCGTCATGGTTGCTCCCTCCGATGCAGCTCAGATCCCTTCTTCCCCATGATAGATGGTCTTGTGAGGTGTTATTCATCCCCCAGGGGCCAGTCTAGCTGACCTGGTGTACACAAGCACTTAAAGCCTTTCTAGTATAGAGTTTATACTCTAATGCCGTGGGCTTCCAGAGCCCCTTAGCACCTCCAGGCTCTGGGGCAGTTCTGAAGTAAGACTTGAATGGAGGGTTAGAATCTTAAATTCTTGGCACCACAGAACCCTAGACTCTTAGCAGGCTGAGCTCTGGCGCCTCACCTTCCCCTCAACCCCAGATACAAAGGGCCTAGCATTGCTTGTCCATCAGCAGCCACTGCGTGGGCCTGCTCAGACCATCTGGCCTGCCTGCCATCCATCAGTCTGTACTCACTCTACCCCAGACCTGAAAGCACAGAAACCTCAAGAAGAAAGGTACCTTTGCGCAGAGAGCTTGTTGGCTCAGCTCCGTGGCTTCTAGCTGTCTGCTTTATGTAAGCTGCTCTTGGGGAATGTCCCTGGACCTTGGCTCTGGGGTCAGCAGGGCTGAGAAGGTGGCTGGCCAGCCAGCTCGGACACAGGTCCCCCTTTTCACCAAAAGCCAGAAAGGGACAGACTTCAAGCCCTCTGCTCATGCCTAAAACTGAGGCCCATTGCAAAGCCTTCTAAATCATCTTTATAAAATCTCCTCTTGCTCCCTAGTAAAAAGTCAAACGGTATCAAGAAGTCTGGTTAACAGCCTGGCCATGGCGGCTTGTGAGCTGGCCTCCAGGTCAGAAAGGCTGGACTTCAGGTGGGATCCTGGGCAAGTCAATGAACTCAGGGTGTGAGGCCCTTCTCTAAAATTAGAAGCCAGAGGGTGGCTGCTTGGGTGAGGGGCATCCCCATCCCATCCCTGGTGTGGGCCCATGCACCACCACTCCACCAAAGTAATGTCGATGGACCTGTGTCACAGGGATATTATCAAGAGCCATCCTCCCAAACCCTGGGAGAAAGGCCCAGCCAAGAAGAGATTGTCCTCCTTGTCTCACGAGTGAGGAAAGTGAAGCCCAGTACTCCAAGCCAGGTCTTCAGACTTCATCTCCAGTGTTCTTACACTAGTTTTATGCATTTAAAAACATCACAAGAAAGGGTCCACAGACTGCCCTTATCGTCCATGACTCACACAGGCACAGTGATCCCATAGAGACCCCTCTCTTCCACCCCTAATCTGCACCCAGTCCTTTGCACAGTCCCATGCTGGGAACACAGAGGAAAGAGGAGAGAGTGCCCTTGTGCCCGGTTGGGTGATCAGAGTATTAGATTGTGGGGTATAAACCCCTAGAGCTGTATGAGCTCCAAGGAGGGAGAGTTCACTGTGGGTTGGGGCAGCTATAAAAGGAAATCTTCATCCCCTCAGCTGCCAGAACCTTCCCTTTTAGGGACCACCTGCCATTTATGTATCTCATATGTACATATTCATTTACATATTGTCTGCATCTTTAGAATGTAAGCTTCTTGAGCATAAGGACTATTTCTGCCTTCCTTTGCCTCCACAGTGCTTAGCACAGCATCTGGCATATTATCAGTATTCAGTAAATGTTTATTATTGATTGACTGACTGACCAAAGTAGAATCTTTGCAGGATGGGCAGAATTTGGATGGGATGGGAGAAAATAGAACCAGCTTTTTAAAAAGTCCACAGGGGCATAAATGGCCCTGCACACAGTGGCCTGGCTGGTTGATAGAGGGCTTATTCCATAGCAAGTGCCAGTGATACAAAGAGAAGACACAGGACGGTCCCTGCTCTTACACTGCTCACATGAGGGTTCACCTGCAGGACAAATGGAAAGGCCTAACGGTCCTTAGGGCCCTGTGGCCAGAGGTCAAGGAGGCCCTGGGGTACATCTTCCAGTCAGGGTCTGAAGGAGCATTGCCCCCAAGGCAGATGGCGGTGGACCTTAGGGAGCAAGGGCGGGACAGCTGATGAGGTCCAGGGGTCCATCTTACTGGAAGGATTATAGGTAGTGACTCCCTGTTCATGCCAGTGATTTGAGTGGCCAAGTCCCTGACCCACAATTGTTAGGGAAGGGGATGGTAGAACCAAGGATTGGAGTTGGGGCCCCTGAGTTCTCTCCTGCAGGGGTGGGGATGGAGGGGCATCAACCTCCAGCCCATAGGGACATCCCCTACCTGGCAAGGGTCTGGAGCAGGGGAAGGGAACAGCTCCCTGTAGCCCCTGCTCCTTCTAGGGCTGTGAATATCTCTTGGATGTCTGGGAGTCCCCTTCTCAGGAACTTTGTTAAGAAACCATATGGTAGAGCAGAAAGAACGATAGACGTGGGGTCCTAAGGACCTGAATCTGAATCTCAGCTCCAGCCTTTGCCAGTCTCAGCTCCAGCCCCAAGCTCCCCACCCGTGGGAGATGCTGGTGGGAGGTTTCCAGCCTTTGGGGGAGCACTTTGTAAGCCTTCAAATGAGAGTCCTTGAGGCACCAATGAGACTTCCAGGCCAGGGTGGGCATGGTTGGACTGGAGTCGGACGAGTGATGGGGATGCATGAATGTGAGTGATGCCTTTGCAGGTGGAGCGCCGAGTTGTGAACCAGCTGGCAGCTGCGTATGAACAGGACCTACTTCCAGGCGGCTGCACCCTTAGAATCACAGTGGAAGACTCGGATAAGCAGCTCCTGAAGACACCTGAGCATCCCTCAACCCAGTCAGAGAAGCGGCCACCCAAGCTTCGACTGGAGATTGTGGACAAGGATAGCAAGAGCCGCAAGCTGGACATTCGGGCACCCCTCCACCCCGAGAAAGTTTCCTCTACACTCTAGCCCCAACCCATCTCCCCAGCAAGGCTATACCATGCCCTAGAAAACAATAAAGTCTGGTCAGATGTGGCTCCTGAAACCAGTGCCCCTGACCCCAGGAGGACCAGAGCCCAACTAATTCCTCGTGGCACCCAGCTCTTGAGAGACAGGATTGGGGGTGGAGAAGATGCTACTACTGGAAATCTTCCTGTCCTGTCCTCCCAGTTCCAGGGTAGGGACAGTTTACTTGCACCCTTTCTAGACTCTGGATTATTTATTTTGATTCTTTCTTCATCTAGGACATCCGTGGCCAGGGTCCAGCCTTCACCACTGAACAGTAGAGCTGCTGAGCAGGTCCCAGCCAGTCTCATCCCCTTCCCCATTGTCATAAAGCCACCCACGGGAAGGCCCCAGTTGATCTCCCCACCCTCTCCTGTGGCCTTCATCTGGGGCTTGGAGGGGCAAGAGGGAAGATTGGGAGGCATCCCAGCTTATGCCCGCTCCTGCTTTTTATTCCCCACCCACCACTACCACTAGCCAGAGAGGCCCCACTCCAGGCCATAAGGTACTGTGTGTACAGCCAGTGCTGGAGCCTAGGCTTCCTAGGAACCCAGCCAGAGGGTCATGGGGCAGATAACAAGCAAGGTGATCCCCACACTACCTAAAGGCCTTCAGAGGGGAGTCTTGGGTCAGTTAAGTTGCCAAGAAACCCTCTACTTGGAGATACAGGGAAAAATCAGCAAAATCAAGTCAGCTAACCTGGCCAGTTGTCCAGACAGCTCTCTTCCTCTCAGTGGTGCCTTCCACAGGGCTGTCCCTGGAATGAGTGTGAGAAAGGGCTTGGTGCAAGAGGACCAGGATTTACATTTCGTCTTCCCCCATCCCTGGGGCAGCTCAGGGCACCTGCACTATGAATGAGAGACATGGTGGAGAGGTGGCGGGCAGGAAGGCAAGGAGGGAGCCTGTGAGGGACCTGGGAGACTGGGCATGGGTGGGCAGGGGAGGAGACAGTAAGGGACCGGAGAGATCGTGTTGTGTGGTGTGAGTGGAATCAGTGAGCGACAAGAGAGACTGTGCAGGGCTCAGCGGCTGGCAAGGCCGACTGAGATTCAGGGTCTGCCCTCATCTGCTCTTGTCTACGCTGAGTCTTCCTGAAATAAACGCATTCCAAATGTAGCTTGTGTGTCTTGGTCATGAGCCAGCTGCACTTTAGCATTCATTCACCCAACATTACTAAAACACCTACATGCAAAGCTCTATGCTGGTGCTAGAGAAAACATGAAGTTTAGATAAAACAGGCTCCGCCTCCAAGGGGCTCGAATTTAAGTACAAGAATAAGACACCAACCCAGAGCTGCAATGGCTCTGTACCAGATCTAAGTGTGAAAGTGCTCTGGAGATCTGAAGGGGAGGGTCACGGGCAGCTTCCCATGGTAGGTGGCCTTGAAAGACAAAAGCACCATCCCATTCAAACGGAGGCCTGTCGCATTGCCCCAGACATCCACAGCTCCTGAGCACGCTGCATGGGATGTCCCTGGGATGCAGGCAGAGGATAGGGAGCCGCAGGCTATGCTTTCCAGTAACTAAGTACAAGGCACAGCCACAGCTGTGGCTAACTTAGACTGTGCCTAAATATGGGCCTATGAACATGTCTTTGAGCTCCTGGGTGGTAGACAGCTAGAAAGCTGGACTTGGAGTCAAGAAGACCCAAGTGCAAATCCTGCCTCATCTGCTATGTGACCTTGGACAAATCCTTTCATCTCTCCTAGTCTCAATTGACTTATCTGTAAAATGGGCATAATAGCACAGGATGCCACATACAAAGTGCTTTGCAAACCTTAGGGCACTGTGTAAATACTGGCTGTTATTTCTGGGCCAGAGTTGTGACTACATGAAATAGTTGGGTGGGGTGGGGCACAGGGAGCCAAGATGGCAGCTGGAAAGCAAGGACTTAGGTGAGCTCCCCACTCCCACCCCCAGGTCCCTCCAAACACCTATAAAAATGGCTCTGAACAAATTCTAGAGCTGCAGAACTCACAAAATCACAGAGGGAAGCAAGGTTCCAGCCCAGGAAAGCCTGGATGGTCACAGGGAAGGGTCTATCGCATGGAGCTGGGAGCATGGGCGGTACCAGAACCGACCAGACTGGGAGCTGGACAGGATAGGCCACAGAGCCCTGAATCATCGAGCTGTGGCAGTTACCAGACTTCTCAACCCACAAATGCCAGAGACAACAGAGAAGGTTGGTGGGTAGAACAGCTAGAAAGGAGTGTGCAGTTGGCCCCAGGCCTACCAGGTGGAAGGAATTAAGCAGCAGATCAGAGCGGGAGTGCAGAGCCTGCTTGGATCTAAGTCGCAGTCTGGGTTGGCGGTTCTTGGGGGAGGAGGAGCGCTGGTGTAGCAGAGCTTGCTGTGTAGAAGTCTCTCTGAAAACAGCAGCACAAGGCCCTAAAGCTTGGGACAAAGTACTCTCTATTCTACAAGCAGTTATACCTTTACAAAAAGCTCAAGGGTCAAGTAGTTGGCTGGGAACATGGCCAGGCAGCGAAAACGGACCTAGATTCAGACTCAGACTTTGGAATCCTTTTTTTGTGACAAAGAAGACCAAAACATACAGCCAGGAGAAGTCAACAAGGTCAAAGGGCCTACATCAAAAGCCTCCAAGAAAAACATGAATTGGTCTCAGGCCATGGAAAAGCTCAAAAAGGATTAGGAAAAGCAAGTAAGAGAAGTAGAGGAAAAACTGGGAAGAGAAATGAGAGTCGTGCAAGAAAATCATGAAAAACAAGTCAATGACTCGCTAAAGGAGACCCAAAAATATACTGAATAGTCTACAGACATGTACTTCAAAATCAGTCTTAGAAATGTAAATTGTTCTGCCACCAGAATAGAAAAGAACTTTTTTTTTTAATTTGCAGCAGCCATTTGCCCCTATTACCCTGCCCCCCAAGGAAAGAGGTGGGAGGCATTCTACAAT
Organism: Trichosurus vulpecula; assembly: GCF_011100635.1. Classification (NCBI taxonomy): domain Eukaryota; kingdom Metazoa; phylum Chordata; class Mammalia; order Diprotodontia; family Phalangeridae; genus Trichosurus; species Trichosurus vulpecula. The sequence goes on along the minus strand of NC_050574.1, from coordinate 89,175,768 downwards.
TTATATTCCCAGTCATTCAATGCATGCTAAGACCACAGTGTGTGACTCCCCTGTAGGGGTGACAGGAAGAGGCAGCAATAGACAGATCTGTGTTCTGGTTAAGTGGATATTTGCTCTTGAAGACAGGATGGGTAGCTATAAGGGTGTGCTGGATTACGACTCTGCTCAACACCTCAGTTTCTCAAAAATCATGGAATTTTTAGTTCCAAGGTACTTTTCAGGGGCTGTCAGATTGAACACTAATTTTGCAAATGAGGAAATGGACTCAGAGAAGGAGAGATACTTGCCCAAGATCTCAAGAAGTGTCCAGAACCCATAGGACCTGGCCAGACAAAGGGGCAGGAGGAAAATGGATCCCAGTGTGGTCATCAATCAGCCTGCTGCTGTCCGGGGAGAGTGTCAAGTACTAAATGGCCAATGTAAAAAAAAAAAGTGGCATAAAATGGATGAAGAAAAACAGTAAAATTGGTTCTAAAGTCTTAGAGCTGAAAAAGCAACCCACGGCCCACAGAATTCCTCGTTCTAATCAAAACCTCAGTGATGGCTTCTGACCCCGGCCCAAGGCCCCAAGCCTTAGATCTTGGCACTTGAGCCTACTTAGCTCCCAAGTTTCCAGAAGTTGCCATCCTTGACTCCTCATTACACCCATGCCCCTACCACCACCACCATCTCTCAATGCCAGCTCTCCTTACCCCCCTCCACTAGTGTGTCATGGAGAACCCGAGGTTCTCTTTCAAAGAAAAGTCCACTTACTAGCTGTGTGACTCTGGACAAGTCATTTAGCCACTGCTGATCTCCATTTTCTCATCTGTAAAAGGCTAGACTACATGGCATCTAAAAATCCTTTCCAAATCTAAGGTCCTATTATCTAGTTGCAAGCCTTGGCACTATTTACCACCGGTTGTGACTATGGGTGAATCCTTTAACCACTTTAGGCTTCCATCTCTTCATCTGTAAAATGGAATACAAGTTGGACCCTAAGATAGCTTTCTAGCTCTAAATCCATTTTCCTTTGATTCTATTATTTTAATGAAGTCACGACTCATAGAGTTCAAGATCATTGAAGGTGATAAGAGAAATGAAAATTAAGCCACAAAAATTAACAATAATGATGCAGAGATGACAATAAACAGAAGTAGTCTGTGTTGAAAGGACTGCAGAAAGACAAGCTCACCAATATATTGTTGATTCAGTCAATTAATATCCAATTTATTACACAACAGAAGTGACTAAGCTGGTCATACCCTTCAACTCACTGCTGGGCGTGTACTCCAAGGGGATCATACAGAAAGATTCCTCATATGCCAAAATATTCATAGCAGCACCTTTCTGTAGCTGCAAAAATAAAAAGATGAAAAGAGTGGAATCTCATCAACTGAAGAATAGTTGGACGGCTTGTCACGTGAATTATCAAGTGGTACTGAAGTACTCAAATGCATCTCACTCTTGGGAGCTCCCTCAAGTGATGCAGTTTGCAATTCATCCATTCATGTCCTTCCTGTGCAACTCTCCATGTCATCTCAAAAATTTGCTGCAAGAGAGTCCAACTCAATATGCTGGAGTCCTTGGTTCCTCCCACCGGCAGTGTGTCCATCTGTTATACCCAGCTCTTGTCATGGGAACAGTTTACCTTCTTCTGTCTTGCAAATTCCTTGATGCCATCAGTAACTACTGTTCTTCAGGGTTCTTTGTTGGTTATGTTTTGCAGCCTGCTCACACCCAATCTGCTGTAGGAGGGATGCTTTTCTTCAGTTCTTCAGAGACAGTAGTGCTCCAGCTCTCACTGCCAACCAGCAAACCAGTATAAAATGGGAATAACAATGGAATGTTATTACACCGAAATAAAGAGCACATGTGAGCAACTCAAAGAAAAATTGGAAGATTGATATGAACTGATGCAAACCAAAGAAAACTGAACCTAACACTATAAAACTACATAACACTATAAAACACTATACACAATGATTGCCAAAAAATCAAATGAAAACACCAAAACTGAGCTGAATGCCATGCAATTATAATGGCCAATTTAGGCCCCAGAGGAGAGATAAGGAAATGAACTCTCCTTGAAGAGGTAAGAAATATTATATGTTGGTTTGCTTTGTCACAAGTTTAAGGCTCAAGTGAGGGGAAAGACATGGTGTTTGGGATATATTGGGAAACGATGTGGGATAAAGACAGAAGGCATCACTTTTTTTGACAGCACAGAACTAGAAGCAAAGTAGATTCACCTTAATTGGCTAAACAAACTCCAGCATACGAATGTAATGGACTAACTGCACAATAAGAAATGACACTTCTAGAGAATTCAGAGACACATGAGAAGATTTACATGAACTGATGCAGAGTGAAGTAAACAGAAGCAGGAAAACAATATACATAATGACTATAAAAAGACCAAAATAACTAGAAACTAGATGCTGTGTAATAAAAAGGAATGAGGTTGGCTCCAGAGAAGAGAGAAGAAAAAATGAAACTTTGTTCATCATAAATGTCATTTTCCCTATGTATCTTTCTCCTCTGCATAGGCAGAGTGTGGAATGCTGTATATATACTGTCAGACATAGTTGATGTGTTGGATTTGCCAAGTCGCCTTTTTTCCCCTTCTTTTTTAGTCCTTATTATAAGAGATGGAATAATGGGTAGGAGGAAAAGGAGAACTATATTCAGAAATAAAATAAAAGGCATCGATAAAAAGTAGGTTTTTAAAATAAAAAGCATTAATAAAATTTTTAAAGAGAATGAGGGGAATCTAGCAGGGAAGATGTATACCTTGGCCCTGATCATATCCTGGTCCTTTAATCCCTTGTCCCCTTTTCTTATCACTGCTCATACCACATCAAATTCCAACCCTGGCTAACTCCACCATCCTCCTTCCACTCACTTGGGGCTTCCAGAATAAGTCAATCAGGAAGCTGCCTGACGTCAAGCAGAATTTCACAGTTCCACTTAGAAGTCCCAACCCAATCAGGGCCCCCCACCCAAAAAGGGGGGCCTAAAAAAGACTCACACTTGGCCTATGTCTCTAAAGAGATCAAAAAAGAGGAAAAGGACCTATATGTAAAAAATATTTATGGCAACTCTTTTTGTGGTGGCAAAGAACTGGAAACTAAGGGGGTACCCATCTACTGAGGAATGACTAAGCAAATTATAGTATAAGAATGTAATGGAATATTACTGTGCTATAAGACATGGCAAAAGAGATGGACTCAGTGAAACCTGGGAAGACTTATATGAAATGATGCAAAATGAAGAGCAGAACCAGGAGAACAATTTATATATTAACAACGTCATTGTAAGATAAACATCGAAAGACTCGACTTTGATCAATGCAATAACTAGCCGTGATTGCAGAGGATCAACGATAATCTGCAATACCCACTTGCTTAGATCTGTAAGGCTCTTTCTCCCGAGAGATGATAGGCTCAAGCTGAAGAATGGAATATACACTTTTGAGCATGGACAATGTGGGGATTTATTTTGCTTGACTATGAATAACTATTCCCAAGGTTTTATTTCTCTTTTTTTTCTCAATTTCGGGGGTTAGGAGGTAGGAGGGAAAGGGAAGCTAGGGATAGGGTTACCAGGAAGGAAGGAAGGAGAGAGGGAAGAAGGGAAGAAAGGAAGGAAGAAGGAAGGAAGGAAGGCCATTGAAACATGTTTAGGGGTTCAATTAAATTTGATTTTCAGATCTGCATTTTCTCCCTTCTACCTCCCCCCTTCCCATTGAGAAAGCAAGAAAAACAAAACCCCTGTTATTAACAAGTATAGTCAGGTGAAACAAATTTTCACATTAGCCATGTCTACACACACATACACACACACATTCACACACACACATATATATATGTGCATATATACATATATATATGTGTGCATATATACATATATATATATATATGTATGCATTCCATGGCCATTGGCTTTCTATCTGGAGGTGGGCAGCATACTTTATCTTGTTGGTAATTGTTTTGATCACAGCTCCTAAGTCTTTTAAAGTTATTTGTCTTTACAATATTGGTGTTATTGTATAAACTCCTGTCCTGGTTCTACTTGCCTCATTCTGCATCAGTTCATACAAGTCTTTCCCAGGTTTCTCAGAAACCATCCGCTTCATCACTTCTTACATTGCAATAGTATTCCATCACATTCATGTGCCATAACTTGTTTGACCATTCGTCAGTTGATGGGCACCCCGTCTGTAAAATATGTTTTTGAAGTACACAGAAAAGAACATAAGGAAGCACAGACAAGCAAGACAGCTTTGAAAGTTACATACATAAAAAGAAAAGTACATAATAGAAATTTGCAGTTTCACATACTCTTCAACCCTCTTCAGTATAAATGGAAATGCCCTTTCTATTGGATGCTTAAGTTCAGAATGTTTAAATGGAGTGAGAAATAAAGTTTCTTTTCAACATAACCCCAGCTCCTACTTTAAAAGCTATCATGAGGTGATATCACGAGGTATGAGTGGTGGGAGTGGTCCAGCCAAGGGAGCTCATTCCAGCTAGGCTCATGCAGTCACAGACTGAGCACTTAAATGCTCCAACAACATCTATTCCAACTCCCTCATTTGACAGATTAGGAAAACAGAGGTCTACAAAGGTTAGGTGACTTGCCCAAGGTCACTCAGGTAGTAAGTGGCAGGGCTAGGATTGGAACCCACATCCTCTGACTCCAAATCCCACAATTTCTGCTGCACTACTCCGATAATTCTAGTTGTTCAGAAGTTTCTCCTCACAGTGAGTTAAAATCTGCTTCACTGTGATTTGCCACCACCCCCAAAAAGATCCTAGTTCTGCCCTCACACCCTGCAGAAAATGTTTGCTGCTTTGGCCCATCAGTGTTTCAATCAGTTAATAAACATTTATTAAGTGCCTACTAGATGCAGGCACTGGGCCAAGTGCCTTCAGAAACAAAGACAGTTTGTCAGTCCCTCCTAAGCCTTCTCTTCTCCTGGCCAGACATCCCCAATTCCTGTGACCGGATCCTTTTACAGGCTAGCCTCCAATCCATTGTGTCAGAGTGGATAGAGAGCCCTAGACTTGAGGTCAGGAAAACCCGGGTTAAAATCCTCCTTCAAACACTTCACCGAACCCATGACCCTGTTCAAATGGTGCCGCTTAACCTCTTGTATGACTATGAGCAAGTTAATGTCTCCAAGCCTCAGTTCCCCCATCTGTAAAAGGAAGGTAATAATAGTACCTACCTCACAGTCGTTTTGAGAGTCCCAACGGGAGAATGTGTGCAAAGTGTTTTGCAAACCTTACATTGCTATACTGGTGTCATCGACGTTATCCAGGGCCAAGTACAACAAGACAGTCGCCTCCCTCGTCCTGGACGCCATGCTTCTCAATGCACCGAAGACTGGCCTCTTTAAAAATTTTTTGACTGCCATGTGGTCCTTTACTCATTGAACCTAATGAGAGATAATAGCTCTAATGAGATGGAAAGCACTTTGTAAATCATAAAGTGATGTCGATAATAATGATGATGCCAAAATTTTAGCTCATGGTCTTTGTGCTGCAGTCTTAACTTCTGGTATGGGGAGATGCTAATAACAAAAACTGCCAATATTAATGTTACACTTAAGGTTCATTCTTTCATTGCATCGCATCCTCCTAACGCTACTTCAAAGTCAAGAATGTAGGTCTTACTAATCCCATTTGGGGCAGCTAGGTGGCGCAGTGGATACAGCACCAGCCCTGGAGTCGCAAGGACCTACGCTCAAATCTAGCCTCAGACACTTACTAAATGTGTGACCCTGGGCAAGTCACTTAAACCTGTTTGCCTCAGTTTCCTCATTTGTAAAATGAGCTGGAGAAGGAAACTGCAAACCACTCCAGTCACTTGGCCAAGAAAATCCCCCCAAAAAATAGGGTCATAAGGAGTTGGACATGACTAATGACCTAAATAATAACAAAACTGAGAGGGTCAAAGGACTGACCCAAGGTCATACCGCTGATACATGGCAGAGCTGGAATTTGAACCCACATCTTCAGAATCCAAGTCTAGAGTTCTTTCTACCTCTTCACCCTGCTTCAAGCCATTGTGTAAAAGACACTGAATGCCAGGCAGAAGAGTCCAAGGTCTACTCAGGGGTCAATAGGAAGCTATTGAAGATGTTTTAGTGAGCATGTGACATGAGTGGCTCTATGCACAAGATTGATTTTTCTGGTCATTGTATGAAGAAGGTTGGATTGGAGAGGACATCAAGAGGAGGTAAACCTGTAAAGACGTTGTTAGGGGATAAGGTAGGGAGAAAATGCAGACCCCTATCACCATGGTGGCAGTAGGAGAGGAGGGGAAAGCTGTGAGAAATACCATGGAGATGGCTGCCTACCACTGTATATGAGAGGTGAGGGAGAAGGAAGAGTTCAAGAGAACCCCAAAGTTCCTAACAGAGGAGAATGGGTGATGAGCAGCTACCAGATATAGTGATGCAGCCTCATACTAAACTGGTACAATGGTTAGAGTGTTGGCATTGCTGTCAGGAAGCCCTCAGTTTAAATCCTGCTTCAGGCTGTGGCCCTTGGCAAGTCGCTTAACTGCCCTCTGCCTCAGTTTCCCTACCTGTAAAAGAAGACTCATAGGGGCAGGTAGGTGGCGCGGTGAGTAGAGCACCGGCCCTGGAGTCAGGAGGACCTGAGTTCAAATCCGGCCTCAGACACTTGACACACTGGCTGTGTGACCTTGGGCAAGTCACTTAACCCCAATTACCCTGCCTTCCCCCCTCAAAAAAAAAATAAGAGTCATAAAATAGCACCTACCTTTCGTATGTAAAGTGCTTTATAAACTTTAAAATACCATATACATATTAGTTTTTATTATGGTGTTGTGGTAAAAACACAGAGCTCAAAGTCCACAGCTCATCATGTGGAAAGTCATTCTCCCTCTGAGCCTCAGTCCCCTTGTCTTCTAAATGGAGCTCAAGATCCCTATGCCACCTAACCCTCACAAGGGGACCTTTGCAAGCAGTCAAGCATTTTTAAATGGGCACCGTTATTACGAGTAAGGCCACAATCAATCAACCCAGTATTAAATATTAATGCCTAGGAACAGGGTTAGCAGGAAGGATAAGCTCCATTTGGGCCAGAGGACCATTGAAGAATAGATTTAGAGCTGGAAAGAGACCTGACAGATCACTTACATCTAACACCCTGCCCTCCATTGTATAGGTGGATAGACTGAAGGCCATAGAAGTAAAGTCATCTGCCCAAGGTCACACAGATACCAAGCGGAAGAGGCAGGATTTGAACTCATGTCTTCTAACTCCAAACCCAGTGCTCTTTCAACTGTACCACTCTGGCGGGACATCCTCAGAACAACCCCACCCCCATCCCCTGCCAATTTGAGATCCACCTGATGGGTTAGTTGGAATGTGCTAATTCCCTCATCCCATCTATAACAAGTCATTGTGGGGCAGTAGATTGTGAGCTGGCTTTGAAATCATGATAATCCTGGTTCAAATATTACTTTAGAGACGTACTAACTCGTCTCAGTCTCCTTATCCACAAATTGGGTGGGTGGGGGGAGGGGTGAAGTTAATGCCTACTTTGCAGAGATGACATACGTAGGCAGGTAGGTGACGAAGCTGGGCCTGGAGTCAGAAAAGCCTGAGTTCCAATCCATCTTCAGACACTTATGAATGTGTGACCCTGAGCGAGTCACTTAACCTCTATCTGCTTCAGCTTCATCATCTGTAACACGGGGATTATAAAAGCACCCGCCTCCCAAGGTTGTTGTAATGATATCTAGACAGCCCTTTACAGACTTTAAAGGCTATATGGATGCTAGCTAGTATTGTTACATAAAGTGCTTTGTCAACCTTAAAATCTATGTAAATACAGTGTGAAAATAATATAAGACAATAGTTGATTGATTGAGGAACATATGGAAAGACTTGGACGTATGAAGAAAGATGCTATCTGCCTCCAGAGAAGGTGGAAATTTGCATAGCAGGTCTTACATACATGTGCATGAGCATATATGTGTATATACTTGTACGTTTATAGATATCTATGTATATATATGTGTATCTGTGTATATATACATATACTCAGAGATATACATGGGTGTGTATTTGTATGTGTATCTATACATATTTATAGATATTTTACTTTGATATTATATTAATTATATTGCATATAATATATAATAATAAAATAATGATTGTCAATAATAATATGTAAATATTATATTAATTAAATAATAATTAATTATATTTATATTATATCCATATCCTTGAGTTTAACTGTAGCCTTCTTTAGGGCAAAGAGTGGGGAGAAGGAGAGGAAAAAAAAGTGAAAAGTACACAACAGAGAACAAAAGAAAACCTACAAGGAAGTAAAGAAAAGCTGGGTAGCTTTGAAAACAATGTGTAGTATTTATTATATAGGTTTTCTTGAAATGAATTTTATTGTTTTGTATTGAATCCTCTCTTATGTTCTGCCGTGTACATGAATGTGCTCTTTATTTTTTCTTTTCTTATTCTGTATTTAAGTTTAAAATGAATAAAACATTTACAAAAAAAAGAAAAGAATATAAGACAAATACTGTTGAGCAGGAGGGAGAATTAGCTACTATAGTGGCCTCTCTCTTGCTGAAAAAATGCAAGTTTGGACCCTCTAAATTTTAGTGCCCTGGAACAAAGCCCCAGTTTTCTCACCCTTGTTTTAGCTCTTCCTAGTCCAGATGAATTGTATAATTGTATAAGAGGTACAATGTCGAAACTCAACTCCAGAACTAGCAAAGGTGATTTACGAGCTATGGTCAGTGATTCTTTGAAAGATTGTAGAGACGGGGAGGAATGCCATAGAACGGAAGGAAGAAGGAAAATGTCCTGATTTTTATTTTTTTGAAAGAAAAGAAAAGGGAGTTGGTAAACTATAAGCCAGTGGCCTGACTTGGCAGATTCATGGCAAAATTCTAGAATATGTCATTACAGTAATGGTGAGTGAACATGTAGACGAGGAAGCAGTGATCACAAAAAGACATCATGGCTTCAGCAAGAATAGGCTGGATCAGGCTAACCTCATTTCCTTTTTGATAAGGTTACTAGACTCATAGATCAGGCAAGAGTGTAGATACAGTTTACCTCCATTTGAGCAAAGCGGTAGAGAGAACCTATCCAGCTTATGGAATGGATGGGGAGAGATGGGAGCTGGACATCAGTCCAATTGGTTGGATTCAGAACTGTATAAAGGGCTAGACCCAAAGAGCGGTCATTAATTGTTTTATGTCAACTTGGAAAGAAGGCTCCAGCCAAATCTAATCAGATGAAATTTGATAGAGATGAAAGTAGTCATACTTGAATTCAAAAAAAAAATCAGTTTTACAAGGATTGGGACTGGGTGTGGGGGTGGGGCGGGTAGGGGTGGATGTGGCTTGACAGTGATTTTCCTGCTGTTTGCCCCCAGGTAGCTCTGTGCTGCTTACACTGAGTGCCAAAATTGCTAGTTCTGGCTATGCCACCAGATGATATGAAAGGACATCTCGGGTACTTTCTGACAATCTGTCTCCCTGCCCTACTTATCTTGGGTATCAAGTCCCTATTAGCTACTTTGTTCGGTCTTAAGATTATTCTCCGCAGTAGAAAATAAACAGAAGCAAAATAGTTGGAGAGGGCTACCTTCCCTTCATCATCTGTTATCTTTCCATCTTTAATAGTTCTGTCTCTTCTTTAATCTTCCTGTCTTCCCAATATTGCTTTTTTTTTTCATTTTTTATTCTAAATTTAAATAACACCAAATTAAATGAGCATTACCACACACAAAATAGGACAGAGAGGACTGTACTTAAAACCAAAAATCTCTATTATACATAACCTGCTTTTCTTTTAAAATATATAATACATTCACTGCTATCTCCACAGTTGTCCAGCTTGTCTGTGTTTCTTACTGACCTTCATTCTGTTCTCTTTCATGCTTTTTTAAAATGTTACAATGGCCTTCTTTTCCAACTTTTTCCATTTTGATAACCTCATCACTAGCCTCCATTCCATCCCAAACTCTTTCTCCACTCCAACTGAAAGAAAAATATTAGTTATGCAGAGGCAAACAAAACCAATTCCCACATTGTATACGTCTAAAAGTGTGTGTCTCATGCTGCGCCTGAGTCTACCACCTCTATTAGGAGATGGGCAGCATTTCATCATCAGTCTTTTGGAGCTATAGTTTGCCATCACATTAATAAGAGTTCTTAAGTCTTCCCAAGTTGTTTTGCTTTACAACATTCTCATTATTGTATAAATTCTCTTTCTGGTTTTGCTTACTTTTACTCTGTTATCCATTCATATGTCTTCCTAGAATTTGTCTAAAACTTTCTCTTTTATTACTTTCATTCCTTTTCAATGGGTACCTGTTTAGTTTCTAATTCTTTGCCACTATAAAAAAGCTACTATACACACTTTTGTGTGCGTGTATGCGCGCATATGTGTGTATGTATGTGTGTGTGTTGTCCTCTATTTTGATCTCTTTGTATTGCTGGATCAAAGGGTATACAAGTTACTTGCTGCGTATAGTTCCAAATTGCTTTCCATAATGGCTGATCCAATTCACAGCTTCACCAATAGTGTATTAATGTACCTGTTTTCTCAAAGCCTCACCAACAATTGTTATTTTCCTAGTTTTCTTTTTTATCATTTTTTTTGCCAGTCTGTGGATGGGATGTAGAAACTAATAGTTGTTTAAATTTGCATTTCTCTCATTATTAGCAATCTGAAGCATTTTTTTGCATATGATTGTTGATAGCTTGGATTTCTTCCTTTGAGACCAAAACAACTTTCAAAAGAAATTCTCTTTTGGATGCTTACCTTTCCTCTCTGCTCTCAGCTCATTCTGAGCTTTAGCACTCCTGACACCATTTTTACAGTACTGTGTCAATTTTTGTATTCATACTCATTAAGTTCCATGTTCTGTATGTATCTTTTAAAAATGTAAGTTGATTGGTGAGTTCCTTGTGCATTCACATCTGTGAAACTCCTCTTTTTCCCCTTCATCAGAATTATTTCTCTTTGTGTCTTCAGAATTTCATTTGTGAGAACTAGCCATCCCTCCTGGACTAACTTTCCCTATAGAGTTTTTGGCCATAGGATCCTCCCTATTTCTCCTCTGAACCCTTTGAAATCTGCTCTTCCAAAATCTAGGATACATGTTGGACAATCCCCAGCTTTCTTCTCCTCTGCCACAAATTTTAATATGGAATGGTCACTTCCTCCAAATTTTCCCATCACATCCACCCAAGCAACCAATTCTTCTTTGTTGATGAGAATCAGATCAAGAATTCCCTCTTGTTTGTTTCTTTACTTTTTTGAAGGATAAAATTATCATTAAGACTAGTTAAGACACTATTAGCTTCTCTACTTTTGGGAGAGAGAGTCCCAACAGATTATCTCCAGAGCTCTACAGTGGAAGCATAGTGCAGAAGAAGGAGCCCTTGAGTCTTAAGTCAGAGGACTTTTGGTACCAGGCCTATCCCTGACGCTTGCCGCTTCTATGACCTACGGCGCGTCCCTTCACCTCTCCCAGCCTCCATTTCCTCATCTGTATGGAACCCAGGTCTCCAGCCAAGCCTGGAACTTTAATCAAATTGAGATGCACCTGTGGTTGCAGATGCTCTGCAGCCCAAGACAGTATCTCTCCCAAGAAGAAATGAATGAATGGCTCAAACTCTCCTACCAACTCCAACTCTCAGGCAGGCACGAAGCGTTGTGTCATTGTTCTCTCTAACGATTCGAAGGGTGCTTGGCAGGAAAACCAGGTTAAGTGAAGAATGAGTGGGTTGTGTTCTATGACTTTTAAAATCCCTTCCAGCGCGAGGTCCTGTCACTATGAATGGACTACCCTCATCACTTCTATATCATGTCTTTGGGCCAGGTTTGGAATCTCTTTCCTGAACAACCTTCTACTTCCTCTTTCTAATTTTTGCCCATATAGCTTCATTTTATTCTAAGTGAGCCCTGCAAATGACTCACCTCTTGAGCTTGAGCAAGACCTTCCTTCTTACAGGGACTCAGTTTCCTCTTTTGTATATAATGAGGTATCTGGATAAGATAATCCCTTCCTCCTCACATTTTATATTCTGTGTTCTAAAGCCCCTCCCAGCTCTGACAGTCTGTGTTCTAAGGCCCCTCCTACCTCTGCCACTCTATGTTCTAAGACCCCTCCCAGCTCTGTCATTCTGTCTCCTAAGGCCCCTCCCAGCTCCGACAGTCAGTGTTCTAAGGCCCCTCCTAGCTCTGACAGTCTGTGTTCTAAGGCCCCTCCCATCTCTATCATTCTGTGTTGTAAGGCCCCTCCCAACTCTGACATCTGTGTTCTAAGGCCACTCCCAGCTCGGACAGTCTCTGTTCTAAGGCCCCTCCCATCTCTATCATTCTGTGTTCCTTATAAGGCCCCTCCCAGCTCTGACAGTCTGGGTTCTAAGGCCTCTCCCAGCCCTGACCCTTTGTGTTCTAAGGCCCCTCCCAGCTCTATCATTCTGTGTTCTAAGGCCTCTCCCATTTCTATCATTGTGTGTTCTAAAGCTCTGACCTTCTGTCTCCTAAGGCCCTCCCAGCTCTGACAGTCTGTGTTCTAAGGCCCCTCCCAGTTCTGTCATTCTGTGTTCTAAGGCTCCTTTAGGCTCTGACATTCTATGATCTATGTACTTGGAGGCCGCATGGTATGGTAGAAAAAATATTAGATTTTTTTTTTGGTTCAACTTCATTTTATTTTCAGTTCTGAATTCTCTCTCTCTCCCATCTTCCCTTTCCCCACTCATGTAGAAAGCAAGAAAAACCAAACCGATTATAAATATGTCCAAAATACCTACCCTTCACTCTACACACTGAGTCCATGAGCTCTCTAGCTGGAGGTGGAGAGCGTGGCTCATCGTGAGTACTCTGGGACCATGGTTGATTCCATAAGAACTGGATTCAGAGTAAGAGGATCTAGGTTTGGACATTAATTCTGCTACTTGTGACCTTCTTCAATTCACTCCCTCTCTCATTTTCCTCATCTGTAAAAAGAAGAGGTTGAACTCAGTGATCTCTAAAGTCTCTTTGTAGCTCTAAAATCCCATCCTAGCCTTTCCTAGAAGGTCCCTCCACACTCTGACCTCCCTTCCGTGCTTTACGTTTCTATGCCTTGATTGAGAGTCATCATTGGCACTCAATTCTGCTCTCTCTCATTCACTGACTTTTCTCAATCCCACTGATCTCCCTGGGGGACCCAGGGCTGTGTCTCCTCCTCTTCCTTCTCTTCCTCCTCTTCCTTCTCCTCCTCCTCCTCTTCCTCCTCTCTCCCCCACAGTGTAGACAAGCTGGATTCCCTGTACAAGGAAAAGAACTTCAAGCTAGGACATTAAATTGCTATATAAATGTGAATTTTGATGATAATTATGATTAAACAGTCAACAAGAATTTATTAAGTAGCAACTATATGCCAGTCACTGTTCTAGGTGCTGGGAATTAAAAGGTAAAAATGTAAGTTAGCCCTGCCTGCCAGGACACATGTGAACAGATATGTGTGTGTGTATATACATATATATATATATGTATATATATATATATATGTATGTATATAATACAAAGTAATGGGGAGGGGGGAAGGAACAGGTGGAGAGAAGGAGAAGTGCCAGAAGCTGGTCAATCTGGAAAGGCTTCTTGTACAAGGTGGCACCTGAGCTGAATCCCAAGGAGGAATTCCCAGACCCAGATGTAAGGAGGGAGGACAGCCTTGAAAAAAAGAGCAGAGGTGAGAGATGTAACATTAGCGGTATGTGAGGAACACCAAAGTCAGTTTGACTGGACCACAGAGTGAGTGCAGGGGGTTATAGTACGGTGGATTGAAGGCAGGATGTGGAGTCCAGGCACCTGACTTCAGATCCCACATCTCCCACTGACTGGCTAACTCTGAGCAGGTCGCTTAGTCTCTCTGGGCCTCGGTTTCCTCATCTGTAAAATAAGAGGACTGGACTAGATCAGTGCTTCTTAAACTGTGGGTCTCAACCCCATATGGAGTCGCAAAAAAATTGGCAACAGCAAAAGGTTTCTGAATGTGCCGCAACCAAAAATTAATTCAAAATCAAACACGTAATGAATCCAGTTTGTTTCTGGCAATGCTTGCCTGCTAGCAGCCTCTCTGTTCTGGAAGAGATTCGAGACTTTGTGGTGATAGAATTGGTGAGACTTGGTAACTAATTGGATATGTAGGGTGAGGAAGGCTGAGGAGTTGAGGATGATGACGGGATTGGGAGTTATCAACATTGTAATGATAATCGAACCACAGGGGCTAATGAGGTTACCAAATGAGAAGGTGTAGAAAGAAAAGAGAAGAGGGCTCATGACAGAGCCCTGGGGTGCACCCACAGTTAGGGGGCAGAACATGAATGATGATCCAGCAAAGGAGACCGAGGAGAGGTCAGAGAGATAGGAGGAGAACCAAGAAAGCAAGGTCCTGGAAACCCAGAGAAGAGAGTACGGTCATGGGCATGGAGATACCAAGAAGGGTGGGGGCTAAACAGGATGAAGAAAGGCCATCAGATCTGGCCATGGAGATCCAGGAGAATTCTGGAAAGAGCAGTTTCCCTTGAGAGATGGGGCTGGAAGCCAGCCGAGAAGCAAGTGAGAGGAGAGGTGTAGAAGCATTGAGTAGAGACTGCTTTTCCTAGGAATTTGGTTGGGAAAAGAAGAGAGAATTAGGACAATAACCTGGAGATGACTGAGATTAATCGATGATAAATGATTTCTAGTGTTGCCTCTGCCACTGACTCCACTCGTAACCTTGGGCCAGCCATTTCTCTTCTCTGTTCCTCAGTTTCTTTCTCTGCAAAATGGGGATAATAATCCCCTCCTTGACTTTCTCACGAGATTTATTGTGAAGAGTTCGTCTTTGTGATGATAACTGACACTCACACTATGCTTTATACGAATTATCACACTTCAGCCTTACAACAAAGTAGATGCTGCAGATATTATCATTAACATTGCATAGAGGAAGGAACTTGCCTATAGTCACACAGCTAATATCAGAGATGGATGGAATTCGAACCTGGGTCTTCCCAATTCAAAAAATCCAGCCCCATATCCATGATACCACAATGCCCCTCTGTGAGCTGCAAAGCTCTCTAGAATGGGACTTGGCACATTTTGGGGGTTAGGGCCTGGGGTGGGGAGGGAGAGGGGAACTACGAGATGGACTTTGACCAAATCACAGAATCCCATGAAACATTCAGTCAGTAAACTTTTATGGAGCACCTACCATATTGCCAGGCACTGGGCTAAGCACTAGGGATACAAAGAAAGGCAAAAGACAGTCCCTGCTCTCAAGGAGCTCACAATTAATGAGAAGACAACATGCAAACAACCATGTACAGAATGCATCCACACACACATATGATTGGAAATAATTGACAGAGGGAAAGCATTAGCATCAAAGGGGATTTAAGGAAGGATTTTAGGCTGGAATGTGAAGGAAGCCAGGATTTCTTAACCTTTTTTCATATGTCATGAATCTATTTGTCAGTTTGGTGAATCTATAGTCCCTTTCTTGGAATTTTTTTTTAATTCATAACGAAGGAATGTTAGATTTCACTTAAAGTGAAAAGAAATATTTAATTTCTCCCATCCAAGTTCAGGGACCCCTTGAAATGTATTCTTAGCCTAGACTCTAGGTTAAGAATCCTTGCCATAGAATCCCAGTGTGGTGGATAGAGAACTGACCTTGAAGCCAAGAGGACCAGGGTTCGAGTATTGTCTGTGACTCAAGCTGGCTGGGTGTGATCGTGGGTCAGTCACTTCACTTTTCAATGCTCTGAGCTACTCTAAATTGCAGAGAAAGTGGAGCCCTCACCTACCAATGACATCTTAGGCCCAGTATCTCCAGATTTTAAAAGGCTCTCGGAGATCATTAACTCTGAACTGGTGCAACAACTCCTTGGTCTCGTCTCACCTAGATTCTGCTTGAAGGCTTGCTGCCTGAAGAGGCAGCGCCTTCCCTCTTTTGAACAGCTCTGTTAGGAAATTTTCCCCTTAAATCGAGGTAGACCTCTACTCCTAGTTCCACCCTTCAGGGCCAGGCTGAATAAACCTAATTCCTCTTTTAAGCGAACAGCCCTTTAATACTTGAGTCGGTGTTATCCTGCCCTACTCCCATCCCCCAGTCTGCTCTTCCCCAGGTCCTTCAACAGTTCATCTCACTTGTGTCCCCAGGCAAGTCCATGTTCCACTCTAAACTTCTGTTTTCCCATCTTTAAAACGACTAGATAGGGGTCAAATTCTTTGGTCTCTAAGGTGCGTTTCAGCTCTAACAGGCTACGTTCTATGTCCCAAGGTTTTTTCTCTTTCTAAGCACTTGTCATTCTGTGATGAAAGCCTCTGATATATCTCGTGGGTGAAGGCTAATGTTTAGATACGTTGTTTGCTTATAATGGGGATCCCTGTATTGGGGTAGGAGGAGGGCCACTCCAGGATACTCTTGGAGCTTTGGGATTCCTGGGAAGGCACACAGTGAAGGAGCTGAGCTGGAGTCAGGATTAGGGTTTAGGGGTCTCTCCTCAGGTAGCCCTTTGTGTGTGGGAGAGAAACCTCCCTTCCTCAAGACCTCTTATCTTGCTTCGATATTCATTATTTCTCTCCCTGCCATCTCTCTGGACTCTCTCTGCCGTTCTCTCCAGAGAGAGATCCGTGTCTCCATTCTTCCTGTGTGGGTCTGTCTCCCTTCAGCTTGGTCTGATCTCTATCTCTGTACATACACATATTTTTGTTTCTGGGTCTTGGTATCTCTGCTTCTGTCTGGGCTTCTCGGGATTTCCACCTTGGTCTCTGTCCCTTGCATTCTTTCTGAGACTCTTTAGGTCTGTTTCTGTCTTTGTCCCCTTCTAATTCTCAGACTCAGTGTCTCTATGCATTTCTTTGGCTGTTAAATCTCTTGTCTCTGTCCCAGCCTATCTCTCTGTATCTTTCTTTATCTCTCTTGATCTCTGTCAATATCTCTGTGCCTCTGTAGCTTGATGTACTCCTCTTCTGTCTCTATGTTTCTGTCATTCTCTCTCTCTCTCCCTCTCTCTCTCTCTCTCTGCCCCCCCCCCTCCCCCTCCATGCTCTGTCTCTCTGTCTCTGGCATCCCTTTGTCTCTTGTCTCTGGGTCACTCTCCCTTTGTCTCTGTCACTCATCCCTGGCTCAGGCCTGGACTTGGTGGGGGAGGAGGTTGGGGGCGGGGCAGCAGATGCAGTAACTCGGTTATCAGGGCCTGGAATCGAATTAACTTCTTCACAACCCGGACTGAGCGGCCCAGAGGGCCCCCCTCTTCAACTCTCCCATTCTATCCCCCTCACTCCACACACACACACACACACACACACACACACACACACACGCCTCCCCTCTCCCAAGCTTTCCTCCACCCCAAAAATACTTAAAGAGGGTAACCCCCACCCACCCTTTTCAGAAACCCTCTCTTCACATCCCCACAGTCTCTCTCTTCCCGCTGCTGTATGTGGGGGTTGATGGGGGGAAGATGACCCGGAGAAAAGAGGCTGGGAGAGGGGACTGTCGTCTGTCTCCAGTCACGACGCCCCTTCCAGGCATACACCTTGTCACCACCACCCCCTCCCCCGCTCTTCCTGGTCCCTCTCCATCCAACCCTGAGCTAATCTTGTACTTTCTCACGGAGAATGTGGGAATGCGGGCAAGGCTCTGGCCACCCAGCAGCCCCGACGGCAATGGGTATCGAGGAGGGGACTGAAGAAGGGAAAGGGAGAAAGGCTGGGAGCTTTGGGATCTCCCTGGAGGTACACGTACAAACAGACCCCGCAGTAGGACAGGAGGCAGCGGGGGAAGGGAAGAGAGGCGGCCCCGCCCCCGACCCGGGAGGGGGACTGGAAGGCGGGGGTCTGGGGGCGGCTCCCGGTCCCTCCCCCTGCCTCCGTCCCGCCCCTGCCCCCGCCCCGTCCATCCCGTTATAAGGTGCGGCCGCTGCGCTCTGGCGGGACAGTGGGGCCAAGACTAGGCGGGTGGGACTGGGCTAGACGGGACGGGACGGGACTGGGCAGCCCAGTTCTCCGACTCCTCCCTCTGTCCCTTTGCCTGCCGGCCGGTGTCCCTCTCTCCACAAGTCTCTTTGCCCGGCTTCCCCTCCGTCTCTCCTGACCGGCGCCCCTTCCTCCAGGCAGCCCACCTGCCCGCGCCGCGCGCCCATGGATTACTCCTACCTCAACTCATACGACTCCTGTGTGGCCGCCATGGAGTCCGCCTACGGCGACTTCAGCCCCTGCGGCCAGGCGGGCGCCTTCCAGTACAGCCCCTTGGGGCGGCCTGCCTTCAGCGCAGCAGCCGCAGCTGGGCCCGCCTGCCCTGGCCTTGCCTCACCTCCCTGCGGCCTGGGCGCCTTGCGGGACCACCAGCCCGCGCCCTACTCTACAGGTGAGCAGCTGTCCCGGGGCCGGGATGGGAGAGATCTAAGGAAAGGGAACATTGCTGGGGCTAGCGACCCTGGCCCAGGGCTTGGCCAAGACCCTCAGAGTGGTCTAGGAGGACACTGGGGACAGAGGCGGGGACCAGGGAGTGAGGATGGGGACAGAAGAGGCCTGAAGTGCATAGATGGAGACATAAGGACCAGAGAGGGGTCTTAGATACCATGAGACCAGGGGTCAGCGAAAGGAGATGGAAGTGGGACAAAAAGAGGAAAACAAACACGGGAATGACCAGAGGAGATAGAGGATGTAAAGGTGGGAACAGAAAATAGAGACGTGGTAACCAGGAAGAGGTGGAAATCTAGATATCAGGGAGAAGGGATGTAGATGTTTGGAGGGGGGGAGAAAGGATAAGGAGGGTGCCCCCACCAGAAGACATGGAAACCAGATCAAACCGATCAGAGATGTGGATGTAAGGATGTGAAGCCAGGATGAAGAGATGGGCAGATGAAGAGATGAAGACCAGTAACGGTAGATGAGGATGGGAGAACATGGGAGAAGATGTGGGTACCAGACCAGATGGCTAGAATGCATGTGAAAATAAGGATGAGAACAAATGGGAGATATGGATGGGAGACTGACATACGAATCGCTTACTGTGCAGGGGACTGTGATACCAGAAGATCAATACACAGGGAGGGATTTGGGGAGATAGGGCCACCAGGAGGGAAGGTGAGGATGTGGGAACAGGAAGACTTGGGGACCAGGAAATTAGGGGATGTCCAGAGGTGATAGTATTATTAGGAGAGGGAGGATTAGGGAATGGAGTAGTGTGGGGACCAGGAAGAGTAAGATGTAGGGCACTGGGAAGGAATATGAGGATCCAGAAGCAGCTAGGAACAAATAAGGATATAGGAATTAGGGAAAGATCAGGATGGTGCTGAGAGAGAAAATGGGGATACCAGGAGAGAGATGGGCACACAGGTGAGGACTGGGGAGAGATCATGAGGATATGAAGACCTGGGGACAAGAAAGGAGAAATGGAGATAGATAGAGGGACCGGGGAAGGAAGAGATGTGGGGACCATGAAAGTGAGGAGGGGGAAATAGAAATTAAAGAGAGGAGATCTGGAGGTGGTCCTAGATCAGAAGAAATGATGACGCTATGGGGAAACAGACTCGTCAAGGCTGGACTGGATACCGGAGTATCTGAGACTCTGGGGAAGAACAGGATGGAGGTAGGAGATTGGCTCATTGGTACAAGGATGGGAAGACCCGAAGATAGTGGGTACATTCGAGTGAAAGGGGTACTGGAGATATGATTAAAGAAATTGAGAGGAAACCTGAGGCCTGGAGAGGGGAAGATTCGGGATGAAAGGGCTGAGAAGGAATAGAGGGCTAGATGTGGGACCATAGATGGAGAAAGCTGCAGGAACTAGAGGTAGGGTGGAGTGAGGGCTCTGGGGGGTGGGGTAGGAGCAAGAAGGAAAAGAGGGATGGAAGGAGGGAGACCAGAAAGTAGAGATGGAGGAGGACAGAGAAGACAACAGGGCTGGAGAGATGGAGTCAAAGGGATGGGAAAATGGGGGATGAGGTGATAGGGACCAGAAGAAACAGGTGGAAAAAGGAGAATCGGGAGAGGATGGAAGCAAAGGAAAATGGAGTCATGGGGACAAGGAGCAGAGGTGACAGGGACCACAGGACAGGAGAACAGGCTAATGCTGAGACAGGAACAGGGGGCAGAAGAATTGAGGAGATGCCAAGGTATCTGGGGGCAAGGTGGGGAAGAGAAACCTTCTTGGGGAAAAGGAGAGGGGAGGGGACAAAGAGGGAGTAGTTGGAAAAGCACAATTGAGAGATGACGTGTAAGAGACCAGATCTCATCCCAGAAACAAAATGTCAGAGGACATTAAATTTAATCCCCATTTTTTCAGGGGGCAGAAACTAAGACCTAGAGAAGGGAAGGGATTTCCCAAAGTCACACAGTAAGTTAGAAACAAAAGCTAGAACCTATCGCCTGCCTCAAAGTTCCAGGCTCTTGTTGCCACTGGAATCAGTCCAAGAGAGGCCATAGTGGGATGAGGCTGCAAAGTGATCTGGATGGGAAAGATGGGGAGCAGGACAGCGTGAACTGCCAGGAGTAGGGGGGATGGAAGCAGCCAGGGTCAGACCTAAATGAAAATGACAGACAAAAAGGGGAGGCAGCAGAGCTTCAGCAGCAGTCAAGATGAAGATAGACCAAGTCAGAGCAGGCCAGATCTGAGGGATAGATCCCAGCTGGCAGGTTGAGGGAGGGGAATGGGAAAAGATCCTATGATGGAGGAATTGTGAGAAGGGAGAAAGGTAGAGGAAAGATCCTAACCTGCACCCTGCACCCTAGTTCTGATGGGAGCAGCTTCTGCCATTGCCGTGGTCACACACACACATACACACACAGACACACATATACACACACATCCCACACACACCCCTCACACCCCCACATACACACCCCAGGTCCTACATCTATGACCAGAGAAAGGCAGAAAGGGAAAAGATGAGGAAACATAGAGAGAAAGGGGAAAGGAAAAAAGGATGGAGAGAAAAGGGAAATTAAAGGTAGGGAGAAAAGAGGAGAAAGTTGAGAAGAGAGACAGGTGGAGCTGCATACAGGAGAGAGCTGGGGAGATGAAGAGCCAGGAATTTAGCCTGTCCCATCTCCCAGCTCCCCCACCTCCTCACTCTCCCCACACCTTTCCCTACCCCAGATTCTCACTTTTCCTTATTTCTTAATGTTTCTCATACCTACCCTCTTTTCTGTTTCTAATTTTCCCCTCCTCCATTTCTCCATATCACTCATTCCTTTTGAACTCATCTCTCCATATCTCTTTGTGACTCTTTGCCCAATTCCTCTTTCCATCATCTGTTCCTCTCATCTTTCCATTTTTCTTTCCTCCTCATTTGTCTCCCTGTGTTTCTCTTTTTCCTGTCTCATTTTCAATGTCTCTCCCTTTTCTCTATGTCTCTCTTCATTGTCTCTCATCTCCCCATATTTCTTCTCTTTCATTATCGCCCTGTATCTCTGCTCTCTCTCTCTCTCCCCTGCTGTATGTGTCTCCGCAACTTTTCCCTCCCAATCATTTTCCTTCTCTCTGTCTCCTGTCCCCTTCTCTCCTTTCCTCCACCCCTTATTATCTCTGTCTATCTTCTCTCCTCATCACTAATCTCCTTGTCTCTCCTCTCTCTCCACCTTTCTGTGTCTCTTTGTTTCCTCATGTCTCTTCTCTCGTCTCTCCTCTCTCTCTCCTTGTCTCTTCTCTGGTCCCATCTGTCCATTTCTTTCCTGTGTTTCTCTCTTTATCTCTTTGTATCTATCTCCTTCTCTTGCCTCAATCCCCATCTCCCCATCTCTCTCCTCTGGCCTCAAATAACCTTGTCTCTCTCCTCTGTCTCTACATCACTTCATCTCTGTCCCCATCTATACATATCTCTCTCCTCAATTTTCTGTCTTTCTCCTGATCCTCTTCATCTGCCTGTTTCCTATTTCCCCTTTTCTCTGTGTCTGTCTCCTCAATTCCATCTCTCTGTGTCTTCCTCTTCTGTCCGTTTCTCTATGTCTCTCTCCAATTTCCAAATCTCTATCTTGAATTTGTCTGTCTCTCTTTCTCTTCTCTGTCATTCTATCTCCACATTTCTCCATGTCTCTCTCCATATTCTCCCCCTCACTTGCCATCTCTCCATGTATCTCTCTTCTCTCATCTGTGTCTCTCTTCTTTCCCCATTCCCATATCTCTTTCCTTTCCATCTACATTTCTTCATGTCCCTCATCTCTCCATTTCTCTATCTCTCCTCTCTCCTCCATGTCTTTCTGTGCCTTTTTCTTCTGTCTCTATTGCGTGTCTCTCCTCTCCCCACCCTTCTGTTTCTTTTCTCTCTCCATGTAAATGTCTCTTTTCTCTGTCTCCTCTTGTCTCTCCCCTCTCTCTATTTCTCCTCTCTTTCCACCACTGGATGTCTTTCCTCATCTTTGTGTCTCATGCCTTATCTGTGTCTCACTTCATCTCTCTTGTTCCCATCTCTGTCTCTCTGCTCTCCCTCATTCCCCGTGCCTTGTGTATTTTTATAACAATCCTCTGACATGTTTCTCCCTGTCTTTTCTCTCTATTTCCCCCATCTCTCTCTCTTCCTTCCTCCCTATCCCCCACATTTCTTTTCTCCTTCCCCACCTGTCTCTTCCGTTTTTTCATGTCTCTCCCCTTTATCTCTCCATATCTCTCCTCTCCTCATCGCTGTCTCACCTCATCTGTCTCTCTTCTGCCCCATCTCACGTCTTTTCTCTCCATAAATGTCTCTTTCCATCTTTCCTGTCCCCATCTTTATGTCTCTCTTCTCACTCTGTCACTGTCTCTTACCTTTCCCCATGTCTTTATTCTGTCCGTTTCTTTCTCTCCTTTTTCTATTTATCCCTTCCCCTCTTCTCATCCTCTCCATATCTCTTTTCTCAACATTTCCCCATGTCTTTTTTTCTGTCTCTCCTCTCTCTGATTCCCTTTGTATCTCTCCCTTTCTTTCTCTCCATAGCTCTACTCAATCTTATCACGGTGTGTCTCACCTCACATCTGCCCTCCACCTAATCTCTCCATGTTCCATCTCATGTCTCTGTATCTCCCGTTCCCCTCCTTCTCTTCTCTTTCACCGTGACTCACATCTTCTCATTATTCTCCTCTGAATCATCTCTCCTTGTCTCTTCTCTCCCTGGGTATCTCTTCCCATGTCGCCTGTCTCTACCTCCTCATGTTTGTCCCTTCTCTATATATTTGTTGCCCTCCTGTCTCCCCATCTCTCCCCTGTATTTTTCCTTGGTCCCAACTGTGTCTTTCCTCCCTCCCTGTTTTTCTCTGGCGTTCCCTGTCTCTGAGTCTCTCCTCAACCCCATGTCTCTCCCAATCTGTATCTCTCCTGTCCCTCCATGTCTCCTTCTCTACGTGTAGCTCGTCTCTCCGTGTCTCTCCTCTCTCCGTATCTCTCATCTGTCTGTGTCTCTCCTTCCCTGTGTCTCCCCTCCAGTGCCATACAAGTTTTTCTCCGACCCGTCGGGACTAAGCGAGAAACGCAAGCAGCGTCGGATCCGCACGACCTTCACAAGCTCCCAGCTCAAGGAACTGGAGCGAGTGTTTGCAGAGACCCACTATCCGGATATCTATACACGCGAGGAGCTGGCACTGAAGATCGACCTCACCGAGGCTCGAGTGCAAGTGCGTGAAACTGACCGACCAAATGGGGGGGGGGGGCGGAGTCCAGGGAGCAGGGGCTGGGTGGCGGGGCAGGGACTGGAAGGAGACTGGGAGGGTCCCCAGCACCTCTGGCACCCTTCTAAGGTGAGTGACTCCCCATCAGTACCCACTCCCTCCCTGCCCCTCCCGGGCTAGCACAGTGCCATAAGCGAAACTCAGACCTCTGCCCCCCAACATGAAGACAGGTTAGATAGCAGTCAGGGTCCAGCATCCTGAAAGGAACCGGGAGACACTTCTCTATGCCTGAACTGTGCCTGGGGGAAGAGGTGCACTGAGCTAAAGGGCTCCACCAAGGGGATGGGAAAGGGACAAAGAAGGGAGAGTGAGGAAGGTGAAAGTGAGGACTTGGGGGGGGGGGCAGTGAAGAGACAGAGGAGGATAGAGACAAGGGAGAAATAGCTAGGAAAACTGGCAAAGAATGGGAACAAGAGAGGAACAGAGCAAGAAAGAAGACAGAGAGACAGAGAGGAGGCAAGAGAAGGGAGATATGGGGAAAAAAGAGAGGGACAGAGAAACCTAGGTAAGAGGATGAAAAAAGAGACTGGAGAAATGGAAGAGAAAGATGGAGAGAGAGAGAAGTAGAGGGATGAGGATAGGAGGATGGGTGGTAGAGGTAGGGAAAGGATGGGAGAATGGGGGGGGAGACAATGGAGAGAGAGGATGAGAAAAGAAATAGAGAAAAAAGATAAAGGGGTCTCAATGAGAGAAAGAAACAGAGGGTAAGGCATAAATAGGAGGAAACAGAAAACAGGCAGAAAGAGGGAGAATATATTTTACATACATACATAAATGTATGTGTGTATGTATTTCCAAATTCAGTGTTTACTGATACTCCCAGTATGAAGGAAGAGAGAAAATTCTAAGGGCTGAGAAGGACTAGAACAAGGAGATGAGGAGAGGGACAGAGCAGGTAAAGGGGATGGGGAAAATGAGGTAGCCTTAGGGATTAGAGAAGGAGAGATGGAAAAGGAAGCAGAGAGAAGCTCCTTCTGGGACTCAGTTTCTTCTTTAGTTTCTCCACATTTAGGGACAGAGGGAGAGACTGGCTGAAACCCAGCTCTATCCTGATTCTCTGGCTAAATGTTTTCTCTAGCCACTAAATACATATTACAAATGAGGTATTATTTGTAAATCACTTAGCACAGAAATCACATAGTAGGTACTTAATAACTGCTTACTGCCTTCCCCTTTCCTGGACACTACAGCACCCAGTCTAGCCTTGCCAGGGGATAACAAGGAAAAGGAGACAGAAGTAAATGGTAGACAAGATGGAGTGATAGACAGAGAGATGGGATGGTCCAAAAGGTTCATCCCATGCATCCTTCTGGCTTTGATTCAGCAGAATCAGACTCCTCCTCGCCCCTGCCCCAAAATGTCTCCAGTACAAGATGACCGTTCAGACCCCTGCCTAGCAGCCCCCACTGGCCAGATGGAAATTCTTTAATCCATCCTCCATTCATGTCCTCTCTCCTCTCCAGGTCTGGTTCCAGAATCGCCGGGCTAAGTTTCGGAAACAGGAGCGGGCAGCCAGTGCCAAGGGTGCTGGGGGAGGGGCAGGTCCTCCAGGCACCAAGAAGGGGGAGACCCGATCCTCCTCTGAGGACGATGAGTCCAAGGAGTCCAACTGCAGCCCAACACCAGACAGCACGGCCTCCCTGCCCGGCCCTGGTGGCCTAGCCAGTCCAAGCCCTAGCCTCAACCTCAGCCTCAGCCCCAGCCCTGGCCTGCCCCCAGCCCCAGCCCCTGCCCCTCTCAAAGGGCCTCTGTGGGCTGGTGGGCCAGGGGGAGGAGGAGGTGGGCCTGGGGCACCTAGCCCTGCTGAGCTGCTCAAGGCCTGGCAGCCTGCAGAACCAGGGCCTGGCCCCTTCTCTGGCGTCCTCTCCTCCTTCCACCGAAAAGCCCCAACCTCGGCCTCAGCCACTGCTGCCCTCAAAGCCAACCTCTTCTAACTGTGCCCCTCGCCCCCTGCCCCAGCCTCCTGGGAGCTGCACAGTTGAGATGCTCCTGCTTCCTCTCCCTCTCAGACAGGGGCAGGCAGGCATTGCCTTCCCTTCTGGGGATCCTGCCATGGCCAGAGACATTGACCTTCACTCCACCAAGATGTTCCTTTCCTCCCTTCTGAGCCCCGTCACTGCGGGAGACCCCATCTCTACCTCCCCCAAGCATTTCCTTCCTGAACTTCTCTTGGAGAGATAGCCCACTCCCCTTACCCTGCCCTGACAAATGTACCCTTTTCTCTGAGAATCCTGTCTCACTGAGACACCCACTCCTCCCCCCCACCACGACCTGACCTTGTGAGAATGATCTTGCCATAGCCAGAGATGACCCTTCTCTCAATGTGCCAATCCCCAGAAATGCCCCTTCCTTCCCACTCTTCCAAGACCACATCCCAAGCAGGGATGCTCTGTGGCTGGAGGCACTATCGCGGCCAAAGATGTTTCTCTCTGGGTGACTGAGGCCCACCATCAGGACCCTGGGTTATCAGTGACAGCCAGAGTGACAGACACTTTCCTTTGACTCCCCATCCCAAGGATCCACTATGCCTGGACATGCCCTTCCCTGGAGAAACAGGCGACTGCCCCACTTCTGGGGACTCCTCCCTCAATGTTCATTGTTCCCTCCTCTGATTCCCCTTCTCCACCCCCTCCACAAGTCCCTTGGGAAATTCCTTAAACCAGCCCAGCCCCTCATAAAGTTGGGAAAAGGAGATCAACTGAGGTATGGTGTATGAGGAGGCACCGTGGGAAGGAGCCCTTGACCACAGCTGGCCCCTTTCCTGGGCTCTGCAGCTGGCAAGATGGAGTCAGTGGCTCATCCACCCCCACAGCCAGAACCACCCAGCTGGGACCTGACTCTTGACAACTGGGCCTAGAGCTGAGGACTTTAGAAACCATGTGGTACATCCTAGCTCATTTTACAGAGGGGTAAACTGAGGCTAGAGAGGGGAAGGGAGTTACCCATGGTCACACAGCCAGTAAGGAGCAGAGCTGCCTAGGCTCTTTGCTCTCACTTCGCAGGGCCATTCATGGGTCGGGCCGAGGGCAGGGAGGAGGGGTGACTGTTACCCCAGATCAGGATCCCTAAAGGCCAGGCAAGGGCATAATTATTTCCTCTTTTTTTTCTTCCAACTTTTGTTTTCCATTCTAAAACTCATCTGTAATTTATTGAGATCAAATTCTGCTCAATCCAAATAAAATTAATTTATTGAAGCCATTCAGGAGGCCCTAAGAGAGCTGGGAGGGGAGACTTAGGTGCAAGGGTAAGCTTTGAGCCCTACCCACAGGGAAACTAGTAGGCTGCCTGCACCACCTGTGGGGAGCACCAGAAGCCCCCTCCCCACACCAGTCAATCAGCTGGCCCTTTATTCAAGCCAGTGTCTTTGGATAGATCATTGGCCTCTCCAGGCTATTAAAAAGACAGTCTTGCCATAGCGACAGACCAACCCAATCCCTTAGCCTGAAGGGCTTTATCAGAAAGGTATGATAGCCCCATACTTGTCCCAGGGTTAGATCCAGATTAGGTGGGTTGATTCTCCCACAGTTCATGTCAGACATGCCAGCAAAACAAGCCAAATGGAACTGAGGCTGCAATGAGACACAGCCTCCAGAAGCAGGGAGGCAGTACTCCCCAAATCTGCTGACAATCAGACCACAGATGGAACACTGTATATGGTCCTGGCAGCCCCCAAATTTAGGACAAACTCGTTTGTCGATCAGAGGGTGGCCAGGATGGGGAAGGAATCTGGAGGTCAAAACCTATAAGGATGAAATTGGGGCTACTTGGCCTGAAGAAGGGAACATGTGTTAGCTGTCTTCCAGAATACAAAGGACTGTCTAGCAGAGTAGGGAGTAGGATGGGAAAAGGCAAATTTCTGACACAAGGAGAAAACCCCCAAACTTGGAGCTGCCCCAAAGAGGTACAGTCTGGGCAGGCAGTGGGACCCCTCTCACTATGGTCTTGGAGCAGAAGCTAGACGAGTCCTGGTCATCAAAGAGTAGAGACTGGTGAGAAGAGACAGTTGACACTGAGGTCTGGTTCACCCCTCCTCCATCTGCATAGAGATGGCTCCTATGGCCTCCTCTGCCCTCCCCTTTTTCTGAGTTCTTAAGCTGCCCATACCTCAGGACCACCCCGCTCCCATTTCAGTGTGTCCCCCTCCCCTATTCAGACTCCTAGGCCTAGAACAAAGAATTTTAGAGCTTGCTGGAGTTTAGAAACCATGCTCTCATTTTGCAGAAGGGGAACCTGAGGCTCCACATTTGCCTGCTTTTGGTAGGCATCACAGACGAAGTGAGTGGGCTGCAGTGGATAAGCAAACGGGTCCTTTATTGCTGAGGGAGTTAGGACTGGGACTCAAAACATGCCCTAACTCCTCTCCCTCATAAAATAACATTAATGTGACCACACACATCCCTCCCTCTCTCCCTCCCTCCCTCCCCCCACCCAGACAATTAAATTAACACAGAACCCTCCCTACCCTTCCCCCCATGGCAGTGGGGACCCCAGCCCAGCCAAACGGGAGGAAGGGGACTGCTCCTTCATTTCCGGATGGGATGCCAGTCTGGGTGGGGACCTGACTGAGTGCTCCCTGTGGCTCAGGGGGTCCCCAAGATGAGGAGGGAAAAAGTGTGAAATGTAACAAGGACCCCCCTTGTACTGGCGCCCTTTCTCCGCTGGGGACGAGGCCCTGAGCAGAAATCAGTACCCCTCCAGCAACCCCAATGGGGAGGAGATTTGGGGGGACAAAACCTTGGACCAATGCCATCCCTGGAGTAAGCAGAAGAGCTTCTTAAATTAGGCAACCAACCTCAAACCCTAATGGAGAGGGGAGCGAACCAATATAGATGTAGAGAGACACTGATTGGCCAACAAGGATGGAGCAAGAAGTGCCCAATTGGGTAAGGAGAAGAGTGGCCTGGGGAATTCTCCTCCCCTGAGGCGGGAGTCCCCCCAATAAATAGGCAGAGGGAGACACTAGTAACTATGGCAACCATCCTCAGCACTGGGTAAGGCAGAATGGACAAGTTCCTTCATGATGGGGATCTGGAGGGACAATCCCTCCAAACTTGGAGGGGAGGGGGTCAGAGAGGACACAATGGGCGGTCGGGGCCCTCACAGTCTGGACGGGGCCCTGATGGACCACGGCCGGTCAGGCTGGGGCAGAATCAATCCTGAAGGTCACTTGCTGTGCTGCAGTGAGTCCAGCAGGAGGCGCTTGTGAGCTGGGTCCTGGACTCCAGCCTCCTCCAAGTCCTCCTCAGTGATGTCACTGCAGGGACCCCGACTCAGTCACTGGGCAGCCTCATAACCCACCAACCACCCCAGCCATGGGCTCCTCCCTGGCCCCAAGACCTCTGTCATCCATGCAACCCCAACCTCCCACCCCCACCCCCAGCTCTGGGCTCCTCCCTGCTGCTCACCTGAGGAACTCCAGGTCATCCCATCCGTTGTGTATCAGCCCCTCCTCATAGCACTCCATGCCGAGGGCCCGAAGCCAGGCACCCATGCTCCCCTCGCCCAGGCTGCCTGCCCGCCCGGTCTGTGGGCATGGAGCCTGCAGGCACACACCAAGCACTCTCAGGGTCCTGGCTTGCCCACATTCCCTTCCTCACCCTCTTCCTCCCCATTTAGACAGAGATACACAGAAGGGGGGAAAAGGGGAAGGGGATGGAATGAGACAGATGGGGGAAAAGGAAACATCAGAGATGAGGGATTCTCCTGGTCAGTCATTCAATCCAAGCAAATACTTATTAAGCACCTACTATGTGCAGTGCCCCATTTATTTGGGGAAACAAAAAATGAAAAAAGACATTCCTTGCCCAAGGAATTTAGTAGACCGTGGGGAAGTAGAATATGTTCATAAATAACTATAATTCAAGGGAGTCTGAGAAGTCAACAGAGACAGGAAAGACTGGGCAAGTAGAATTCCTCCTGGCTTGCGGTATCAGTAAAAGCTTCAAGGAGGAAGTGGCACCTGAGCTGATCCTTAAAATAACAGATAAACTTCATTGGGCCCAGAGGAGAGGAGACGGTATTTTGGCTATGGAGGGTGGCCTGGACAAAAGCACAGAGGTGGGATATAACAAGATGAAATCAAGAAGTCCAATTTGGGCGGAAATTGGTATTCTGCTTAACAGAATGATGGGAAATACGACTGGAGCCAGTCTGTGGAGGGCCTTGAATGATAGAAATTTATCTTGTAGGCAGCAGGGAGTCATATGTTTTCTGAAACAACAGAAGACCCAAAAAAGCAAAGCTAGTTGGGTAGCAGAGACATATGCCACAAACAATATGGCTAGCCAGGAACCCTACAGCCAACAGACACAGACACAGCCGCACACACATACACCCATCCCCACTGCCCTAACCCCATAATTACACACACACAAACCTCCTCAGCCAGGTCCTCCTGGATGCTCTCGCGGATTCGAGGAGGGGGAAAGCCAAGGGGACGGCCATAGTCTGGGGGAAGACCCCGGGGAGGCAGGTCTAGGGGGCCCCCAATCAGGCCCCCTCTGGCCGGACCAGCAGCATAATCAGCCTCACTCAGCGTCTTGGCCATCTGTAGCACGGAGCAGGATCGGTCATCCCCACTGCTCACCTCCCCTAGGAAGGCACTGGCTGGTGAGGAACTTGGAGGCAGTGGGGGCCGGGGGTGGGTCTTAGGATTCAATGGCCCCCGAATTTCAACCCCTCCCCGGCCCCGGCCCCCAGGGCCCACCACAGGCAGATCCAGGCTAGCTGAGTCAGGCAGTGGTGGTGGAGGGAAGTCAGGTGGGGGCAAGGTGCCGCCCTCTTCATCTGATGAGCTCCCTTCTCCTGCTCGAGGGGGCCGTCGTCGGCCCGGTTGCAGGGGGGGCACTGTTATAGCCACCTTGTTCTTTGTAGCCGGAGTGGGAACCTTGGCAGGAGGGGTGGGGGCCGGGGGGTCCAGGGGCAACAGCTGGTGTGGGACCCCTTCCAGGACATAGTAGGCTGGGTTATTGAAGCTATTCTTCATCGGGGGGGCTGTCATCCCCTCTGGTTCTGGAGCCCCTTCTGGCTTTGACCTGGGGATGGAAGGAATGGCTCAGTAGACTCTGGACTGAGGGTGGGTGAAGGCAGGTAGAGGGAAGAAAGTTAGGAGCCCTGGATTCTAGTTCCAACTGACACTGATTCAATGTGTGACTTTGCTTAGTGCCCAGCACATAGTACGTGCTTAATAAATGTTTACTGAACTGAATTGAATTGGGGAAGACCCTTCACTTCTCTTTGCTCCTGTATAAAATAGGGAGCTGTGCTAATGGTCTCTGAAGTTTGTTCCAGCTAGGATTCTATTCTAAGACAACCCACAGCTGTAGAGGAAGTTGCATGGGGAGGGCCTTTAACTTCAAGTGAAATCTGAGCCAAATTTACGTAGGGGACAGTAGGAGCCAAAAGGAATGGAAACATGAGCCCTTTAATTATGGTAAGTAAGAGACTGCTGAAGAAAGCAGCCTGAAGACTTCTGTTGCCTTTCCAAGAAGGCATCTGACTCCAAAAAAGATTCCCAGTGAGTTATTTCTACTCAAGTCAGGAAAAGAACCAGGATTAGAACAAGCAGTGATTGATAACAATTAAGAGTAGTAAGAAAAGTCTCAGATTGTACCTAGGATTGTACATGGGCAAAGTAATGCATATATAAAGAGCAAGTTGGTAAACTCTGCATCCTATTTCAATTTAATTAGCACTAACACAAAGAATATTTACACCTAGCCATTCCGATCTAGAATTCCGTTTTTATTTTAAAAGGCAAAACTGAGTGGCAAATAAAAGCTCATATTTACAAAGCATCTTAGCTTCCTAAGTACCACTGTGAAACAGGCAGGTAGTACAAGGATTATTCCCATGTAATTGGGGTGAAAGGGCCCAAGGTCAAATAGCGAGTGAATGTCAGAGTTGAAGTTGGAATTCGGCTCTCCTGACTCCCAACTCCAATGTTTGGTCCACTATACAACACTGTCTCCACTGTCCCCTTAACCACAACCAGGGGAATCCTGGTTCTGTAAACCACAAAGGCCCATTCAGAGTCGAGGCACCACCATCCACCCAGTGGAAACATAGGAAAAAAAGAGGCGTAAAATTTAAAATTTCTGGAGCAGGTTCCCCACCCCTGTGTCTGGAGGGTTGTCCCAACAAACACCAAACTACAGAATGACGGCAAACAAAACTGGGGGCATAGGTGACAGGAAGAACAGAGGAACAGCTGGGAGGGGTGGATCACACAATAAAGCTGGGAGGGAACTCGGAGATCATTTAATCTACTCCTTCCATTTTAGAGAGCAGGAAGCTAGAAAGTCTAGCGAGGAGAAGCAAATTACGGGTCCAGTCCCAGAATTTTGACTCCAAATCCAACATTCTTTTTGCCATACTCTGTGATGGGGAGAATCTTCACCTGGGGGGAGGGGTTTCCTCACTTGGGAAGGGAGGGTCTTCACCTGGGGGGACCTCACCTGGGAGCGAGGAGGGGTAATCCTCACCTGGGGGGGTCCTCACCTGGAAGGGGGGGGGAAACACTTACCATTGAAGGGGGGGGGATCCTCACCTGGGAGCAGGGGGTGGATCCTCACGAGGTGCTCCACGAGGTGGTGCTGGAGGCCTTCCTGTTGGAGGCGGCTTCTCAGGCTCATCAAATAGCTTGGACAGAGGGCAGGAGACCTCGGTAGGACCCGGCTTTCGGCTCCAAGACCTGAAAGGCAGGGGGGCAGATCCAGGAGCGAGGGACGAGAGGAGGGCTAGACAAGAAACCTTCCATCGGACTCCTCAATCTTTCCAGTCCCCTGCCCCACCGCTTACCTGTAGTCCTGGCTCCCTCGGGAGACAGATGGTGGTTTCCCCTTTGCTCCTGCTTCGTCCTTGTCAACACTTATCCACTCTAGGGGGTAACAGGAGGAGCTCATGAGTACGGTTCCCCCCACCCCAGGCCAGGACCCCAAAAGCCTAGCTGCCACTGAGGGTCTACCTCAGACTCCTGAGGCCCAGGGTTGCTCCACCCTCCCAGGACTAAGGTTTATCTCCAGTCAGAGCCTCCCATCCCCATCCCTGGTGGTGCCCCCACCATAGAGCCGCTCTCGGGTGCCTAGCCGTTCAGCTGGCACCCGCACCTTCATGGAGCCTCTGATGTTCCCTGTTTCTTCACCACGGTGGGATAGGAAAGTCAAGAACTGTTGAGCTGTGCTGCCAATCATGGACTTGAGTGCAATCACACACTCGCCTAGGAGGTGGACAAAGAGACTTAGATTCTCTACCTTTTCCCCAACCCCACCCCCATCCTCAGACTTAACCCAGTCCGTAACCTGTCCTAGAAAGCACACCCTCCTCCCTCCCCACAAAGACCCACTCATCCCACAAACCTTTGCCCAGAGAACTCAGCCTTCTAACACTCTTCTCCTTTCTTCCAGAGACGACCCTCTATCCCTTCTGCCAGACGGCCCTCCTCACCCCTTTTTCCAACTTCCTTAGAGATCCCCTCCCTCTCTGCTCCCCAACATGCCACACCATGTCCCCTGGCCCTTACCATAAGACTCATATCCATCCAGGGACTTAACAGTCAGCAGCAGGTGCTGGTCCTGCAAGTATTCAATCTCTGACAGGATTGGCTTCAGCTGGGGGAAACAGACATACTATGGACAGTGCCTCCTCACACACAGCCCCAAACACACTCCTGCCCCTCCAACACACCAACAGCTACCTAACAACCTCTTTCACGTGCAGTGAGACCAAACAGACCTACAGAGGTACTCACGTGCCCAAAAGGGAAGGGAATAAACATTCATTAAGTGCCCACTAGGTGCCAGGCTCTGTGCTAAGTGCTTTACAAATACCATTATCTCCTTTGACCCTCACAACAACCCTGGAAAGTAGATGCTAACAACAGCATCCCATTTTATAGTTGGAAACGATGAGGCAGAGATTAAATGACTTGCCCAAAGGCCACATTTGACCTGAGGTCTTCCTGACTCAGTAGAAGCCCAGCGTTCTATCCATTGCACCACCTTCCTGACTCCAGACAAACCTAGGGTCACATAGGGCCTACACTGACATCAGTACACTCTCCAAAACAGACCTTCCTAGCCTCTCACTAGGGCACAATCACAAGTATCAGACGGTGAG
Organism: Trichosurus vulpecula; assembly: GCF_011100635.1. Classification (NCBI taxonomy): domain Eukaryota; kingdom Metazoa; phylum Chordata; class Mammalia; order Diprotodontia; family Phalangeridae; genus Trichosurus; species Trichosurus vulpecula. The sequence continues at coordinate 89,141,968 of NC_050574.1, read as the reverse complement.
CTCATCTCAGTCCCTCACCTGGATTCTCCCCCACAGTCTATAACTGGCTGGTGCAGTTAGATCAAGTAGAACAAAGTGAATCCTGCTCCATATTGCCACCCTTCAAGTACCTCAGAATGGTTATAAAGTGCCCCCAAGTCTAGCCTCTCTAAGCCAAACATTCTCATTTCCTTCCACCAATCCGTGCCCTCACCACCCTGACTGCCCTATCTTGACCACCCATCACTGTGTCAGTGTCCTCCCTAAAACCATGTCCCCCAGAGTGGAATACAATGCACCAGATGTGCCCTGGCTGGCCACCCTCTGACAATAGTAAGAGCCCAATGTAGGTCTGCCTACCTCAAGCCTCCCCCCTCCAGTCCTGGGTCTGCCTGCCTAGAGCCTCCCCTCCTCCAATCCCAGATCTGCCTGCCTTGGAGCCTCCTCCTGCCTCCAATCCCAGGTCTGCCTGCCTCGAGCCTCCCCACTCCAGTCCTGGGTCTGCCTGCCATGAGCCTCCCCCATTTCAATCCATTTTCCATTTCCAGACATTAAAGTGAATTTCTTAAAATGCAGATCTGATCATACCACCCACTACTCAGTAAATTCCAGTAGCTTCCTATCACCTCTAGGATCAAATACAAAACTCTCTGGCCCCTCGTGCCTTTTCAGTCTTTTAACTTAGTCACCTCCCTACTGTGTACTCTTGCATCCAGTGACACTGGCCTCGCCGCTGTTCCTCTCACAAGACCCTCCATCTCTTGGCTCTGGGCATTGACCCTGGCTGTCCCCTATGCCTGGAAGGCTCTCCTTCTTATCTCTGCCTCCTGGCTTTCCTGGCCTCCTCCAAGTCCCAACAAAAATCCCATCTTGTATAGGAAGTCTTTCTTGACCCCTCCTGATCCCAGGGCTTTTCCTTTTTAATTATTTCCTCTCTCTCCTACATATAGCATGTTCATACATATCTGTTTGCTTGCTGTTTCCTCCCACTAAATTGTGGGCTCCTTGAGGGCAGGGGCTGTCTTTTGCCTCTTTCTGTAACCTCAGCACTCAGCACAGTACCTGGCACATAGTAGGTACTTTATGCTTATTAACTGATTGGGACAGAGTAGAATAGAACTTCCATATGCTCTTAGATTTAGAGCCAGAAGGGACCTCGAAGGCCATCAAGCCCAACTCCCTCATTTTACAGATGGGAAAACTGAGGCACTTAAAAGTAAAGTGATTTACACAGCTAGTAAATGTCACTCCCTTATTCTGAGCAGCATTCTCTCTCTACTAATGAAGCCTAAAATGGACTTAGCTATTTTAGCTGCCAAGTCACCCTGCTGACTCCTACTGAGCTAGGAGGGTTAGCCACACCTCTCTCGCTCCGTGCAGCTAGGTGATGCCTTGAACTCAACTTCAACTTGTACTTTTACACCCTGTGACATCTCATCTTATTCAGGCACTACAGCCAGTGTGAAAATGTTTTGGCTTTCCAGTTCTAGAACTTTTGTCAGGAAATCAAAGTCAGTTCATCAGCCTGTGGTTTAAAAATTAAAAATACTTTCTTCCTCTTTTTTGAGAATTAAGGCAACATTTACCCATCTTCAACACTATGGTGCCTTTTTCCTCCACTATTTTTCTTATCCTCACCCCCTAAACTCAATCACACAACACTCCCAACCAAATATACACACACCCCAGATGACGCAATAAGATCTGAGTTCAAATCTAGCCTCAGACACTTACTAGCTGTGAGTTTTGGGCAAGCCCCTTAGACTCTGCCTCAGTTTCCACATCTGTAAAATGGTGATAATAGCATACGTCCCACGGTTGTTTATGAAGATCGAATGGGAGAATATTTGTCAAGTGCTTTGCAAACCTTAAAGCACCATATAAGTGCTGGCTGTTATTATGCCCAGACACATCTCCTTCTCCTAGATCAGTTCCACATCCCACTTCCCTTCCTGCCCTCCCCAACCTGGAGCCTCACCGTGGGCAGCTGCCTTGAGGACCACTGAACTTTGAGGAAGTTGATGTTATCGCTGCTCTGGGCATCATTCTCAAAGCTCTTTTTGTACTCTGGACAAGGGAGAAGAGCATCTCACTAAATGCCCCGCCATCATCTCCTGCCCGTATCTCCCCCAAGCCAGACCCCTGGCACTGCCCCTTCCCATCATCCCTCTTTTCCCTGCTCTGACCTTCTAGGCAAGTGGAGTAAAATTCAATGAAGAACTTGGTGCGGCTGGCAGTTTTGACTATGGCTTCCACGCTCTCAAATTCGATGTAAGCCTGATCCGATGGCTTGGAGAGCCCTACAACAGAGGGAGGAGGGGGAAGAGACAAGGGCCAGCATCAGAGCCCCAGCCTCGGAGCTAGAGAAGTCCTCAGGAGGAATCTCATCCAACCAATGCCTGAACCAGAATTGTCTCTAAAGCTTCCTGGACAAGCAGTCCAGCCTTCACTTGATGACCTCCAGTGATGAGGACCTCACTACCCCCAGAGGTACCCCAATTAACTCTTAGCTCTGTCAGAAACTTTCTTATTACAATGGGCCCCAAAGCATCCCCTCAGTGTTCTTAGTTTTCTCTAGGGCCAAGTAGAATAAATCTCTAATCTCTCCTCTTTCTTTTCAAAAAATGTTTTATCGATACTTTTTTTGACCATTGCTTTCATTCCCCAACCCCACAGAGACCTCCTTGTTGTTATAAAACAAACTGGTACACTGACTATATCTGAATGGATGAGCCTTGTTCAGACCCTGTAGCCAACCACCTCTCTACCAAGAGAAGACACTGGTTCCATCATCAGTCCTTGACAGGTATGCCTGATGATCCCTCTTCTCCTAGTTTTTATTTGTTCTCTCCAGAAACCATCCCCCAGACCCAACCCGATGAGAAAGACAGTCCTTTGGTCTTTACTGACCCCAATTCATCCCTGAGCCCTGGGGTGGACATTTGTCCAGCTCTCCTCTCCCAGGAGGGAAGTCAAAGTCATTATATGACTTGCCTATGGTCGCACAGCTAATAATAATAAAAAATAACAACAGCAACTTGTTCCTACAGATATAATAGTAATAATTATAATTATAATAGCTAAAAATATAACACCTACTATGTGGCAGGTGGGCAGCTAGGTGATGCAGTGGGTAGAGTACTAGGCCTGGAGTCAAGAAGACCTGAGTTCAAATACAGCCTTAGACACTCATTAGCTGTGTGACCCTGGGCAAGTCACTTAACCCTGTTTGCCTCAGTTTCCTCATCTGTAAAATGACCTGGAGAAGGAAATGGCAAAACCACTCCAAAATCTTTGCCAAGAAAACCCCAAATAGGGTCATGAAGAGTCAGACACGACTGAAAACGACTGAACAATACAAAAACATGCCAGGTGAAGGTAGATACTCTTGTGACCCTCACTGAACAGTTGAGGAAACTGAGGCAGACAACAGTTAAGTGACCTGCACAGGATCACACATCTAGTAAGTGCCTGATGCTGGATTTGAACTCAGTTAGGTATTCCTGACCTCAGCACTCTATCTACTTTGCCCTGTAATTGCCTGAAAGTATTATCTCCATTTTGCAAATGAAAAAACAGTGACTCAGAAGTCCACACTCCATGATGCTATCAGATTGATCTTTCTAAAGTGCAGGTCTCCATGTCACCTCCCTCCTCAATAAACTCCAGTGGCTCCTTATCAGCTCCAGGGTCAAATATAAAATCCTCAGGCTTTTACAACCCTTCATAACCTGGTGCCTTCTTACGCTTGACTCTCATCCAAGTCCTCTGTGATCCAGTAACACTGCGCCTCCCACAAGACGCTGCATCTCTGGCCTCCGAGCATCTTCCCTGGAATTCTCTGCCTCCATTCCACACCTGACATGTTCTCCCTCCCCATCTCTGCCTCCAGGGTTCCCCAGACTCCTGCAAGTCCCCAATGAAATCCCACTCCCTGCAAGAAGTCTTTCCCCATCCCCCTCAATTCTAGCACCTTCTTCTGTTGATTATTTCCTATTTACCTTGTCTATAGCTTTTTTGGACAGAGTTGTTTGAACGTTGTCTCCCCACCCCCCCACCCCGCCGCCCCCTTAAAGAGTGAGCTCCCTGAGGGCAGGCATCATCCATAATTTTTTTTAGTATCTCCAGTGCTTAGCACAGTGACTGGCACATAGTAGGTGCTTACTCAATGTTGCTTACTGATGGAAATGACTTGCCCAGGGTCACACACCTAGGGAGTGAAACCCAGAGCTACTTATCACAACTCTTGTATTCTTTTAATTTAAAGAAAGTCATTTCTTTACAAAAAAACGCAGGTGGGATAAGATGGGATAGGGGGAAGAACAGATATAGAGTCTCATACCAGAACCAGGACAAGGGCAAGAAATCCAGAGCGGGAAACATCAAGAACTTAAGAATCAGGGATAGGAAATAAGATATACAGGCAATGGGGCACAGAAATCTAACTTGCCCTACAAGTAAGTAAGGGAAAAGGGGATGGGGGGGGGAGTGGGGTGACAGAAGGGAGGGCTGACTGGGGAATGGGACAATCAGAATATATGCCATCTTGGAGTGGGGGGGAAGGTAGAAATGGGGCGAAAAGGTAGGGGACAGTCTAGAACCAAAGTTCCCACAGGGAAGAACCTAGAACTTGAGGCCACAGAAACATACAAGCTAGGTTTTTAAAGTCCAAAGGTAAAATCTAGAACCTGGAGCAGGGGACCAAGGGAAACCTGGAATATAAACTCCAAGGGAGAGAATCAAGAACATGGGACCAAGGAAAGGAAAAGCCAAAATTACTCTGATTACCACATAACGTATCCAGCTCTTTAAAACTGGCCTGATGCTTTACAGACATTATCTTATTTAAGCCTCACAACAACCCTGTGAGGTAAATTACTTCTTAAAGAAATGCGTCTAGAACCACTAGAACCTGGATCCTGGTAGAGGAGAAAACTGAGAAGGTAAATCCTTGAGATATATGTCTAGTACCTAAAATAGAAAGGCAGAACCTAGAATTTAGATCCTTGGGAGGAAAGCTTAGAAACCAAGATTAGAGAATAACTCAAATAATTTAAAAACTGAGACTTAAAAAAAGATAGAGAAGCTAGAATTTAAATCCCTGGAAGGAGAGTCTAGAACCCAAGGGTAACAAGTGGTTCTGAGAGATAAGGACCTGGCACATCACCTTCCCCCTCCCCTCCACCCCCTAACCCCCACCCCAAATACTCCAATAGAGCACGAACAAAAACGCCGGACCAGAGCAAGAGAGGACCTAGAACTAAAGTCTCAAAATAAGAGAAACTAGAACTTGGGTCCTAAGAAAGAGAATAGAGTCTAAAAGAGATACATTCAGGGAAGAGGCCAAGGATTCCCATGAAGCCCCAAGGGGTGTGTATATGTATGTACACACAGACACACACACACAGAATCATTCACTCTCACCTTTCTTGGAGACAAACTGGGAGGTAACCCCAACTTCAAAGGCTCCAAACACTGGGGAGTGATCACTAGTGACGATGTCATCTGTGCAACCTATGGGGATTAGCAAGCGGCAAGAGGACTAAGGAGACAAAAGCCTTGTCCCCTTCTCCTTCTACCCCCTCCCCAATATTAGGATGCTCCCCACCAGTCACCTCCATCATGGAACCCTAGCTCTTACCATAAGAATTGCAATTGATATGGGTCTCAGGATAAGATTTCCAGAGGATGCGATCACACCAAGAGGGTACATTGGTCCGGACCTACACATGGAATGAGAATTAGAAGGTGGTGCCTGGAGAAGGGGGTGAGCGGCGGGAGCTGACACAGGCGAGGAAAGAAGGAATCCAGGCATAGGAATGACCCTCTCATTTAACTGCTGACAAGAACTGTGTGTGTGTCTGTCATTACACATTTGTACAGAGAACTGACTGCTTTGTCCAGGCATATAGGAACACATGAGAGAACAGGGTTGTGTGGAACTAGACTAGATAGCCAGTCAGTCATCAAACGCTTATTAAACCTTTTCTACGTCCCAAGCGCTGTGCCCTCTATCCATTACTCAACACTTCCTCTAATTAAATATAAAGTAATATAGAATGTAAAAATGCCTTAGAACACAGAATGTTGGAATAGCGGGGTCAGACCGGCAAAAGAATGGAGCTTCAAAGATTATCTAGTCTCAAAACCACAGCCAGTTAAAGCTGACAAGGAGTTGAGAGGTCACATGGTCCAAACCCCTCATTTTAGAGATAAAGGAAAAGAAGTTGCCCATGATCACACAATGAGTCACTGACTGAGTTGGAATATGAACCCTCCTGGTCTTCCTGTTGCCAATTCACTGCCAGCTAGGCCAGAGCTGAGCGAGAGGAAGCATACTTGGTGGGTCACCCTGGGAAAGCAAGGTGGCCAACTCCACATGGAGGGAAGCCCAGAACCCTGGCTGGAGAATGGGGTGGGGTTGGTTTGGTTTTTTTTAGCCACCTAAGCTTGGACTGGACAGTGTGATCCAACCAAAAAAGGCCTTTGACAAGATTCTCTGGCCCCAGGCTCAATATTTCCATAACTCCCTCTAAATTACATATTCTGGATAATTTCACTCTATTCCCTCATTGCTAGTAAACTCTTGCTAAAACTAGCCCTTACTCAAAGTGACGGCTGTGCCACATGGAAGGAGCTGGGGCTGGAGGGAGTGCATTGACAGGACTGAGCCCCAACAGCCTGGGGAAGGAGGGAAGGTTAATGGGTGGAGGGGTTAAATCCCCTTGCTGGCATTCTGAAGATCTCAGGCCATCAATGAGGCGACAATCCCCAGGACAGTATCTGGGAAGTTGGATTCAGTCCCAGGCTGAAGGTGGCAACTAGTTCTATGACAACTCATCCCCTGGGGGGTTCTTATAACACTAACAATTCCTCATATGTGTACAGTGAGACCTTTTGTACCTACTCACTCAATGCATTCCGAGGCTGGCAAAGCAGGGGGTGTTTGTACCATCTGACAGATGGTTCAAATGGCCTCTCTCTAAGCAAGGTCTACACTCCTGTATCAAGGAGGTTGTAAAGGCTTTTTAAAAGTCTAGGATAGACTAAGGAGCAACCCCAGGGAAATTTTCTAAGGCCTTTATCAGCTCTGATGATCTCAGGACAACCCATCCAAAATACTAAGTACTTTAAGATGCTGAGCCTCTAAATTGCAAAGTTCTGGGATTCTATGTTCTATGACCCGAGATTTTATTGCTCTAAGGCTTCTTCAAGATCACGGAGCAGAATCAGCCACTGCCCTACCCCACCACCCTCCAATTCCTCCCTACTCACCCCAGTTGGTTTCTGTTTGTGCCAGGCATAGGTGTCCCGGGAGCCTCGCTCATAGCGGTATGTGGGGGGGAAAGAGATCTCCTCCTCACCTGGCATGGAGGACAGGATGTAAGGGACCCCAAAACAAGCTCTCATGGAACTGGAACCCAAAAGACCCCCCCACAAACCAAAAACAAGACCAGAAAAACCCTCAGGAGATCTCCTTGACCCTAACTCCGGGGTCTTTTAGTCTTGACTCTCCCTCATTAATTCAACACCTCCCAGAAGACAAGAGTGTCCCTCTTCATTGTCTCTCTCCCCTTGCCCCAATCTACCTCTGCACATGTGGTGTGTGTGCTCAATGAATGCATGCATGCACACACACACACACACACACACACACACTCACTGAATCTCAGGAAAACCTTGTGCTTTTCACGCTCCAGGTTGAGCTGGTCCACCCGAAGAAGGGGCTCAAACTCCTTTCGGCTGATGTAATTGAGAATTTCCTAAGATGAAAGGGAGGAGGGAGGTAAGAGTCAGGTGCGAATTTCTCCATCTACCTTTCCTCTCCCAAGAAGTAACCCTATTTGAATCTACCCCAAACCTTCACATTTTTGTCCAGTTCCCCCAATCCCAATATACAGCTGTTCACATCCATTTTCCCCTCCTTTCTAAGTCCTAAGGTCACACCCAGATCCAACATTCTCTGATCTGTCAGCAAGCACTTAAGAAATGCTTATTCTAGGCTAGCCACTGTGCTGAGTAAGGCAAAAACGTCCTTGTTGGGGATTCTGATGGGGGAGACAACATGCAAGATACATAGAATGTAAATGGAAGGTGATCTCAGAGGGAAGGTACTAACAACGAGGAGGATCTAGAAAGATCTCCTGAAGGAGGGAGAATTGGAACGGAGTCTTGAAAGAAGCCAGGAGATAGAGGTGAGGTACTTCCCAGATCTGATGTTCTGTCCTAAGGTCCCTTCAAACTTTAGAGTTCTATGTTCTAGGGTTCTCAAGTCTCTCCTGGCTCTGACATTCTCCATTCTAACATTCTTTCTAGCTCTGCCGTTCTATGTTCCAAGGTCTCTGCCAGTTCTGCCATTCTATGTTCACAGCTATGACATTCCATGGTCTGTATACTAAGTCCTCTTCCAGCTTCAACATCTATGACGATATCTATAGCTCTCTCTATCCCCTATCCTGGTCATTCACATCTACCTATTCCAGAGTCATTAAAAGCAGGTACTTTTAATAAACACGGAATGTACATAATTAAACAGATTGTTCCTCCCTGCCTATATCCACCTCCTCCCCAAACCTGAATATCCATGTCCAGTCGGTAGTTGAGGTCCCCAAACCAGAAGAGATGGGTGAATCGCAGAGACATGTCAAATGCACTGAGTTGTCGGTCACCCAGGGACAGCAGCCGAAGGATATCCAAGTAATTCTGATTCCTCCTGCAGAGAGAGTGAATGGAAGAAGAGGGTCATCCAGGGAGGCTAGGGAGTTTCTAGAAGACAGGAGTGGCTGAGGGTTCACTCAGAGACAGATAACAGGTGATCCAGGGGAGGACAATGATCTCTGACAGGGCCTCATCCCTATCCCTAGTTCCTTACCGGGCGGTCTTCTCATTGCCAGAGGTGAGGTGACAATTGACAAAGCCAAATGAGGTGCCATTGAACATAAAAGAGACACCAACTGCCCCCTTGTTACCTGTGGGGGAAGATCAAGGACCCAGAATGAAAACATGGCAGGGTCATATTAGGACAAGGAAACCCCATGAGGTTCCAAGAGTTGTCCCTCTCCCAAACCCACTCTGCATTCCCTGACCCCACTCCCCCACCCCTTCCCCCTCAAGAAGGAAATAGGACGAATCTACTCGCTCTACCAGGTAACAGACAGAATGGAAATGGAATTTTAGGACCTTAGAGATAACTTTGTCTAACCCACTCCTTTTATAGAAAAGGATCAAATTAGGAAGAGAGATCCCCAACCTAGGGCAGCCAGATGAAACTTCACAAGTGGGCAGGTAAAAAATGTGCCGGCGGCCACCCTGGCCCACCAACACCACACTTCCCCCTGTGCCTAGGCTGATCAGGATACATGGTCAGAAGTCCATTAGAACTCTAGCTCCCTGTGACCAGTGCTTGCCAGGGTTTTTCTCTGACTAGGAGTCCAGGATCTCAACCATCAAAACTAGGAGAGACTCCTGTGGATCAAACAAATTGGTAAAAGACTAGCAACAGGGTATAGGAAGAAAGAAAGAAAAAATGACACTGGATTTTAAGTTAGAGGGCCTGAGTTCAAATCCTGACTCTGCTATTTACTAGCTTGTTCAAGTCATTCAGCCTCTCTAGAGCTGTTTCCTCCTCCATGAAATGAAGGGGTTGACCTAGATCAGGGGTTCTTAACCTAGGAGTATGAACCAAATATGAAAAAAAAAATTTATATTTATTTTCCCTTATCTCTAACTGAAATGTAGCATTTCCTTCCATTACAAATTTTTAAAAAATACTCTGAGCATGGATTCATAGGCTTCGTCAGACTGGAAAAAGAGACAAGGACACATAAAAAGTTAACAGACCCTGGAACAGATGATTTTGAGGTCCCTTCCAGCTCTAAGCCTATGGTTCTCTGACCTAGAATTTGAGAGCTAAAAAAACCATAATAGACTGTCCTCTCTCCATTCCTTTGTTATATAAAAGAGGAACCAGAAGCCCAGAGAGGGACAGTGAACCAGCTAAGGTCACACAGCAAATCCTGCCTCTGCCAGTAACGAGAATCTAGGTGCAATGACACCCAGTCCAGGATTGTGTCTGCTATACTTGCCTGGCAACAGGAAGAGAATGAGCCAGGCTCCCTCCTCACCCCTGCTGGATCATCCCAGTAAATTCAGGAATACAGAAGGGCACAGGTATCCCCAAAGGTGAGATATGCCCATCTTTTTCTCCATCACTAGCTTCTAATATTCAAGTCAAGCTCTGGTCCCCCTCCCCTCCCCAAATCACTTTTGATTCCTGGGCACTGCTGGGACAGAAGGAGGAAGACAGACAAAAAGTTCAGTGGGCTGGGCCCTGTTGGGGAAGCCACAGGTAGGGAGTCTTGGAGTGGATTGGAATGGATGAGGTAGGAGATCTGAAGGTCCACCCTTGCTAGGGTTGCCATGTTCGCACAGGCCTTAGGGGGAGCTCTCAGGATCTTTGCTTTGGAGTTCAAAGGGCCCTCCCTCCTTTCCCAGATAAGGAGGTGGAACCCCAAAGAGAAGTCACCTGCTCAAGATCACTCAGCAAAAAAGAGCAAAGTCAGAGCCCCAACCCAGGTCCTAACTCTAAATTCAGGACATTTGTCCCTAGTCTCAGCCCAGTCCCTTACCCAGGGTGTTGGCGATGCCTGTCTTCACACTGGATGTGCTGACGTGGCTAATGCGGTTCTCGTGTTCTGGCTTCACAAGCACAGCCACCTTGATGTTCCACAGAGACTGCATGGCGATCTGGGGACATGGAAGACAAGCAGGAGTCACTAGGCAGCCCTGAACCTGGGGCCTCCTCCATCCTTCCCACTCTTAGGGAAGTAAAGTCTGGGAGAGCCTAGGGTCAGGGTCCCATAAGCTCATGGGAGATAGCTTAGCCCTCTTTTACTGTGTAGACTGAGGGCAGGAGCATAAAAAATTGTGGCAACATTCTCTTATGACCTTACCCCAACCCTTCTGTACATCTTCATTTTAAAAGGCAGAAAGCCAGGAAGTAGCTAGGGACATAGCTACTTCACCAAGTCCAATTCCCTGCCTGCCTCCCCCGGGGCCAATTCTTTCCCAAATGTTCTTTTCCAGTCACCTCTAATCTCCTGACCTTCGTTATATCCCCCACCCCATAATGCACATTCATATCAGGGTTGTTCCATTCTTGGCTTATACTCTTTTTTTCCCCTGCCCACCTAGATGAAACTCCCCCACCCTTGAAGACTCAATTTGAGTCCCAGCACTTTCTAGGAAACTTTCCCTGACCTCATGCCCAACTCTAAGACCTAAGTTTTCTACCATACAACACAACACTTGAGAGTCAAGGGCAAAGCTGGGAAGGACTTTAAAACATAGGACATCAAATGTTGAAAGCTGAAAGGGACTTTGGAACACAAAACATCAGAACTAGAAGGAGTCCTAAACATAGAATATTAGAGCTGGTAAGGAACTTAGGACACAAAATGTCAGAACTGGGGTGGGGTGGGGGGAATCTTAGAACATCGACTCTCAGAATTGGAGGCAATCTAAAGCATAAAACATACAAACTCAGAGCTGGGAGGGGCCTTAGAGACCATCTAAGTCCAAGTCTTAAACTGAGGTCCAGGGAAGGGAGAGACTTGCTCATGGTTGCAGAATCAATGGCAGAGCCAGAGCTGGCACACAGGTTTCCCGGCTCCCAGCTCGGGACCCTTCTTGCAACCCTGTTACTATGGCTCTGAACTTAGATCATTCTTCATCCTAATGGGCGGGGCTTTGGTTCCTTCTCCCTGTGTTTGGCATGAAGGGTCAGACTCTGGACCCGGGGAATTGGCCTGCTCTTCCCCACTGGCCCAGACTCCTGGGATTATGGACTCTGCTCACCAAGCCAGGGCTATATGGAGAAGTGGGAATCCCAAAGCCCAGCTATCACAGACCTAACTCTTCTAAGATCTGTGAGACATTGGGAAGTCCTTTCCTCTTTTGGGGGAAAGCTTCTTCCTTAGCTTCTTCCTCAGTTAAACTCAGCAGAGTTAGACTTGATGATCTCTTGGCTCCAATATTCAATGGTCCTATGGTTCCCTCCTGTAGCTTTCTTTGAGCTACATTTCACAATGACAAAAATAAGAGCTAACATTTACATAGTGCTTTAAGTGCAAAGGACCTTAAATCTTCTGATCCTCACAAAAACGCTGGTAGGTAAGCATTATTATTTCTCCCCATTTTACAGGTAAAGAAACTGAGTCTCAGAGAGGTTATATGACTTGCCCAGGGTCACCTAGTTATTAAGTATGAACCACAGCTGCCTCCAATGAGCTTTCCTAGAACTTCTGAGTTCAATGAGACTCATTTAGCACATACTGTCTCCATCTTAGTTGAAGAAAGTGGACTGGGAGAAAGGATGGTACAGTGGACAGAGCACTGGACCTAGAGTCAGGAAAACCTAAGTTCAAATGCTGTCTCAGACTCTTACTCACTGTGTGACCCTGGGCAAGCCAATTAGCCTGATTCAAGTTTTTTCATCTATAAAACAGAGATAATAAATAAAAGCACCTGCCTCCCTGGGTTGTTTTTGAGGATCAATTGAAATAATTGTAAAATGTTTAGTATAATTGCTGACACCTAGCAGGTGCTTAATAAATGCTTGTTTCCTTCCTTCCTTTCTTCCTTCTTTATGCCTCCTGATAAAAGGTTAGGGGAAGGGGAGGATGCCCACAGAATTCAAGGGGCAATAACTTTGAATACGTCTAATTCTAATCAAAGGCTGGTCTTTGAAAGCATCTCTAAGTTTCTGAGATGCAGGGAGAGCAGAGCATCCCAACTGGTCAAGGTAGCCAAGTGTCAGAAGCTACAGGAAAGTGAAGATAAAAACTGAAAATATGACCCTGGGCTTTCTCTAGGCTTTGGTTTCTACTTCTATAAAATGAAGGGGTTAAGAGGATCTCTTTTCCACCTCTAAATCCTGAGGAGAGGCCACTGGATTTGGTAATCAGGACATCACTGGAAACCTCGGAGAGAGTGGGCAATATGAGTGGAAGTCGGATCACCATAGACCACAGCGTGCAGTGAAGGGCTGAAGGCAGTGTTTGGAGTCCTAGGGAAGAGTCAGCTAGGATAACAATAACTCTACAGGATGGTAAGACAAACAACTTGAGAGACTAGTGCATGTTTGAAGACTGAAGGAAAGAAGCCAACGGGGACTCAAGAGAGGGAATGATCAAGGCAGCAAGGTCCCAGAGGAGACAGAAGGAACCAAGTCAAGGCCATGAGACGTCACATTAGCCTTGAGCAAGGAAGAGGGGTCACCTCCTGTGAGAATGAAGGAAAAGAGGCCTAACTTAATGATATTTTAAATGGAAAACAGGGCTGATGATAAAAGTTTCCTCCCAACAACCCTGTAGGGGTGGAGACTGCAGTTACTACCCTTATTTTAAGGATAATGCATAGGTTTAGTGATTTGCCCAAGAATACACAGTAAGGGCTTGAGACAGGACTCAAACCAGTTCTTAAAACTTTCAACTGTCCCTTATTATTTTTCATTAGGCCAGAGAATCTTATCCAACAGCCTATCTAACCTTCCACCCAGTCAGCACCCCTGCCAGGAAATCATTCAGCTTTTCCTGGGATACCTCAAGTGATAGGAAGCTGATTCTAACAAGGGAGCACCACTGAATTGTGGAAAAACTCCGTGACCGAAAATTCTTTATATTGACTTGAAATTTGCTTCTCTGTTAACTGCTACCCCACCTATGCATGCGTGCGTGCGTGCGTGCGTGCGTGCGTGTGTGTGTGTGTGTGTGTGTGTGTGGTGGGAAGGAATAAAACAAATCCTGGACTTGGAAGCAGGTCTGATGCTTTCTAGCTATGTTACTGTAAGCAAATCACTTCAATGGGGAAAATTCATCCAGTCCCACAGGGCTGTTGTGAAGGCTTACTAAAGAATGCATTTTTAAGTGCTCTATAACCATAAAGCCTATATAGATGTGACCTATTAGGAAGAAAGGAAAGAAATTAGAATTTATTACACACCTACTATACACCAGGTACTTTACAAATATTATCGCATTTGATCCTCACAATAATCCTGGGAGGTAAATGCTGTTAATACCTCCATTTCACGGTTGAGGAAAGTAAGGCAGACAGCAGGTAAGGGACTTACCCAGGGTCACACAGTGTCTTCAGGCAAGATTTTCACTCAGGTCTTCCTAACTCCAGGCCCAACCTAACTGCCTATTAGTATTAGTTCTGGCCTCTGGGTGCCATGGTGTAAGAGAAAACTCACTGGATTTGGATTCAGGAGCTCTGTGTTCAACTCCTGACTGTCACTAATAACCATATGTCTTTGGGCAAACCGTTTCCCTGAGGTGGGTCTCATGATCTCTCTTTATCTGTAAAATGAGAAGGCTGGACGAGTTCTCTGAGGTCCTCCAAAGCTCTAAACCCTATGATCAAGCTGAATAAACATGATCCCTCTTCCTCAAGCTAGCCTGCTTCCTCCCCACTCCCATTCTCTTCTCTAGGCGAAACAATTCCAGTTTCTTCAACTGATCCTTCTCCTTATCCCTAGACCTCTCCCCATGCTGGCTGCTCTGCTCTGGATGAACACGAGTCTGCCGAAATCCTCCCTAAAATGCAGCTGCAGAATGAAAAACAAAACACTTGAGCTGGGACCTGAGGGCATTAGGGTTGGTCCCCTGCTCTGGACACCAATGTCCAGAGTTATTCATGTAGCAGAGTCACTGTCAGTTCCCTGTCCTCTCAGCAAAATCCCTCAGAAGCTCCAAGGCTGGGCCAGGCTCAGCCTTCTGTGCTTGTAGTAGAGGGGAGGAGTCATGAGGTTGCCCTCCATCCCTCCTTCTTCAGGGGCCCCAGGGGAAGCTGAGTCAAAGGGAAGATCTAGGAGCCTCAGACTCCAGCAAGTAGTCAAGCCTGCTAAACTGGAAGCTCTCAGAGGTCAGGAACTGTGGCTTCTCTCAGTTCTGTATCTCCCCTAACACCAAGGACTGTGCTTCATGTCTTAAGCACTGGCTGAATGAAAGGAGCCTTTGGGCCCATAAAAGAAGAAAAAAAAAAAGAGCCAGACTGAGATAAAGGGCCCCGAGGCAGTTAAACAGAACAGGAAAGACCTCATCCTCCCATGATGCCCCTGCCCTTGCTGTGAACCCCTCCAACTTCCTCACCGGGCGGTAGTCAAGGTCGGTGAGATCCTTGAGGCCACCTCGAAGTAGGTCCAGCCACTCCCGGTCACCCACCGAGTTCTCCTGGGTCCCAAATACATAGATGTCATGGGGGATGGTGACAGTGACTTCATCCAGAGTCTTCCCCAGGCCTTTCGAGGTGAACCATGAGGTTATGTTTTTGGGGGGTGGCACGCTGCCTAGGGGAGGACAAGGGACAGGGCGTCAGAGGAGGGCAACCAGGCCTTAGCCCATGGACCCCTAGAATAACAACAGCAATGCAGACAAGAATAATGACAGCTCCAACGACCTTAGCAGACTTAAAAATCACTTTTCTTACAACTCTGTGACATCAGTAGTAAAATCTTAATTATCTCTGGTTTGTGGATGGGAACACGGAGGCTAAGGGTCTTGGATTCTATAGCTTCTGTGACAGAGCCAAGATTCAAACCCAGGCCTGTCCTGACTCAACTCTAGCAATCTTTTCATTTTGCCACACTAGCCTTTTCTCTGAAGATCCCAGGCCTTCCCAACTCTGGCCCCCAGTATCCAGTCCACCCTCATCCTTAGTCTCCCAGCTTACCTCCATCTGCATCACCCTCAAGGCTCCCCCTACCTCCTAGCCCTCCCTCCTCCGCTGACTACTGGGAGTCTCACTGTAACACACCCTCTGCAAGTCCCCAAGAAAGACAGACCCATATTCCAAGTGCCAATGAAGATGGAGATCATATCTGGCTCATCCTGATTGGAGTGTTTATTTTTCATCAGTTGCAGCAGCTGGCAGAATGCCTCCCTCTTCTGAGGAAGAAAAAAAGGGGACCAGTGAGCCAAGGAGAGGCTGCTGACCTTCCCACCTAACCTCTGGGCAACATGGTACTCTGTCTCCCCAGCCTCCTTTGGCTCTGGCCTTAAATAGGAGCTGGCCCCACAATCCCATCCATCTACCCAAAAGGCTGTCTGTCCCTCACATACTCAGCAAGGAGTAAGAACTACACGGGGAGCCAGCATCTTCTACCTTGGGATCAGGCCCACCAATGCTACTCTTACTGGCCAAGTGAACTGCCAGACCAGAGTCTATCTGTTCCTCACTACCTTAGGAGACAAAGAGATGTTGTGGTGAGATCCCTGGGCTTAGAATCAAAAGACAGGCTCCAATACAAATTCTAGAACTTACTAGCTAAGTGACTCAGGGGCAATTCCTTCCCCCCACTAAGATTGTTTCCTTATATACAAAAAATAAGGACAATAACACTTAGTTTCCCAATCCTCTAAGGATCAGCTGAAAGAACTAGGGGATGTTTAGTTTAAAAACAAGAAGTCTGAAGGGAACACGTGTATTCATGTCTTCATGTAGTCTTGATCTGCCTGGCCCAGAAGGGCAGAGCTAGGGGCAGTGGGCAGAAGCTTCAGAGGGGCAGAGATGAGCTTCACCCAAGGAAAAACTCCCCAACGATATCAGCTGTTCAAAAGTCGAATGAACGGGCTGGCTATCTATAGAAGTCATGATTTTTTCCTCATTGAAAAGCTTAAGGCAAAGGCTGAATAAACGCTCATGAGTAAGCTTAAAATCCTAAGATCTCATAGAAAGATAGAGGGACACTGTTTGGATATAGTTGAGATTAGACCTCTGAGGTCATCCTCAATTCTAGGGGGTCTGTGAAAGTGATTTTTAAATTTTATGTAATGGAATGAGGGGTAGGAGGGGAACAAGCATTTATTAAGCACCTACTAAGTGCCAGGCACTTTACAAATATTGTTTCATTTGTTCCTCACAACAACCCTAATAGGTATGTGCTTTCATTATCCCCATTTTACAGTTGAGGGAACTGAGGAAGGCAAGGGTGATGTGACTTGCCCATGGTCACACAATTAGTAAGCATCTAAGGCTGGATTTGAACTCAGGTCTTCCTGACTCCAAGCTCAGCAGTCTATCCATTACACTACCAACTGCTTCTTAAGAGGAGAAAGGCTCATTGCCTGAAGATTGGCCACCAAGGGATGGATTTTTTTTTTTAAGTCATAGCAACTTATGAATCCCATCTGGTTCTTCCTGCCTTAGCTAACTTCCCTGTACTTGACCTCTTGTCTCCTTAAACCTAAGGGTCCTGCCTGATCTTTTTGGTCTAAGAAACGAGTTTTGTGTAGAGAAGAAAAAGCCTGAAGACTTGAGTTCACTTCCCCCTGAGTCCTAGTTTCATCCTCTATAAAATTAGGGGGTTGGACTAAATGATCTTTGGGTCTCAGGAGATTTTCTAGCTTTTTCTTTTCTTTTTTTTCCCCCTGGCTTTTTCTACACCTTCGTAGCAGACGCCAAAATAATACCAGCCAAGCTGGGTCTCAAGCCCTAGCCCCACACAACCCAACTTCTCTTGGTCCCATCATCACTTTCCTCCCTGTTTCACATTCTGGGCAGGGTGTACCTTATCACTAAACCCCCAACCCCTCCAATCCCCTATAGCTTACCCGGGCACTGACAAAGATAAAGTCCTTCCGCTGGGTCCTCTCTTTCTCCTTCTCAAATACAATGCCCAACTTATTCTGGACCCTCTGGGACTTGATCAGTTGTCGGACTGAGAGTGGGGAGGAGACCCCAGGAGAAAAGGCTAAGTCACACACATATACCCAAAGACTACTGTGCCCTGTTTGCCAGGCACAACAACCTCTACTGTTTACCCACACACACACAGTCCCACCCCCAAACGCTTGCCCCAGTCCGTGTCATCTCCTCTCAGGCTCACTGTTGGACATGGGAGAACATGGTCCCCCATTCTGTGACTATTCTATGTTCCTTGCCCTGGTCCCACCCCCAGGTTCACAAATAGGCACCCCGGGATTCTCCAGCCTCATAGTCATCCATTCACTTCGCTGCAGGCATGGGGTAAATAAGATTATCCTCCTTGTCAATCTCAGTCTATGCCCTGGCTGTAACTCCCACCCTAGGGAGTTGTCTCCCAGTACTTTATCTCTAGCCTTGACTTCTCTCCTGTGCCTCAAACCATCAACTAGACCAAGAGTTGACAAGCTACACCCTGAGGAACTGTATAAAAAGAGGTAGCAAGCTAGATTTCGCCCTCATGCCATAGTTTGCTGACCCCTGAGCTAGGCTGTCCCACTAATACTTCAAACTCACTGTATCCAAAACAAAACTTATAATCATGTTTCCCTTTAAACTTGCTTCTGCTTTTGACTTCACTATACCCTACTGTTCAGCTGGTGTCCTCTGTTCATAATCTTGGGTTACCGGGATCTCCATCTCCTCCTTACCCTCTCACATCCAACCACTTAACCTATAAAATCCTATGGATTCCATTTCTGAAATGGGTCTTCAACTACTCCTCTCCTCTTTTCTGCCTTAATATAAATCCTTACTACCACCAAGTCATTTAATCTCCTCAGGCCCCAGATTCTCCATCTGTAAAAGCAAGGATTGGATTAGAAGTTCTCTGAAGTCTCTAGACCAATGATCCTATGAAACCCTTCTGTGAGCTAATAGATTAAATCGTGAGCCATATGGAGGTTAAATGGTTTGCCTGGAACCACTAAGCTAGTCAGTGTCAGAGATGGGATCTGAACCTAGACTCTAAGCCCTAGGCTGTCTCTATAAGAATCTTTCCCAGACTACTAGAATAATCCTTTTTATCCAAAACTATCTACTCATTTCAGTCTTCCACTCAAAATACTTCAGCAAAATTTGAACTTCCCGGTGGGGTATTTGATGCCTTCAACAATCTTTTTCAACCTCATTTCATATTACTCCAGCCAAACTAGACTTGACTTTGCCCAAAGACCTCCCCTGGTGCTCACCTCATATCTATACCTTTCTTCACTGTCTCTGTGCTAAGAATAGTCTCCCTCTTCTTCTTCACAAGCTGAATTCTTACCCAAACTTTAAAGCCAAGTTCTAATGCTTTGCCTGTACTCCCCTGGTACATTTATCATGTAATATCAATCAACCAATAAATATTTATTAAGCGACTTAATTTGCTAAGCAACAATAAACATTTATCAACCTACTATACATCAGGCATTGTGCTAAGCACTGGGGATACAAAAAGAAGCAAAAGACGGTCCCTGTCCTCAAGGAGCTCACAATTTAATGGGGGAGACAACATGCAAACAAATATATTAAAACTAGCTATATCCAGGGTAAACAGAAAATATTTAACAAAGGGAAGGCACTAGAATTAAGAGGAGTTAGGAAAGGCTTTCTGTAAAGTATAAAATTTTAGTTGGAACTAAATTTAGTTGGAAGCCAGAGAGGTCAGTTATATTGAATATAACAGATTTTATTTGATTCTTATCCTTCTGACTAGACTTTGTCCTTCCCTAGCAGAATGCTTTGTTTCCAGCTGGTCCAGGTAGGCTGAATCGAACTGGCCAAGCCTTGCTGCGATTCCCCTGCCTCTTTCTACCCTTTCCCCCTCGCCCTAGAACTCACTTCGGTCATGTGTGAATGTGGTCCAGTCCTCCTGGGAGTCCCTCTGCCTTCGGAGCAACACAAGCCGTCCACCCTCCACATCTACACTCAGCGTGAACTTCTGAGACTTCCCAATCTTGGTAAGGTCACTCAGAGTCACATCCAGTTTCACCTGCAACCAGTCAGGTCAAGGCTGAAGGTATGCTGTGTACCTAGATTGAAGGCTTCCCATATTGAGAGACACCCTTCCCGTGCACAGGTACCAACATGACCAGGACCTCTAACACCCTAATAGACTCAGGAGCCCCCAAGACCACCCCAAGGAGGCCAGGACCACCTCCCAATCCTTCCCTTTGCCTTGATCCCCACCTCAAAGGCTTGCACAGGAATGCTCTTAGCTTTACGAGTGGATGGTTGGAGTGGAGTTGGGGGTGCTGTAGAGCTCATATCTTGCAGGGCTTTCAAGGCCTGTGGAAAAAGAGCCTGTGGGTCAAGGTCAGGATCAAGGCTGGAGTCAGGGTCAAAGTTGTAGTTCTGAAGTCAGCTGTAAGGGATAGGTTATAAACCTGGAACAAGGGTCTGACTATTGGATCAGGTTACTGGTCACATATGGGATTAAGATTTGAGGTCAGAGGTTAGGTTAAAGGTCAAGCTAAGAGCAAGGAAGCCAGATCACCTTCCTCTGGATGCCAGACAGGAAGTCCTTTAGCACCGACAGCTTGAGGACCAGACTCTCCAGCTCTTGCTCTCCAGTCTGTGCAGAGCTCTGCAGGTGGAAGTGAAACTAATGAAAGTCCAGACCCATCCTCACCTCCCCAGGTCCCAAGCAGAGGAAGTTCCAGGCCTCATACCTTCCTTACCCCAACATAGGCCTCCAGGTCTAACACTAGCACCCTTCCTCCAGGAATAAAGAGAGCTCCCCCTCCCCAGCCCCAGACCCACCTGTTGCTGAAGAAGCCGGGTCACCATTGGTGAGCTCTGCTGGTCAAACACCTTAGAAAGAATCTCAAGGCCGGACAGTACTTTGTCCACCTCACTGGGCCCAAGGGCAAGAGGTAGGAAGAGAGGAGAAAAAAGTTTATTGAAAGAATTAAGATAATAGTCATAGACTCTCTGAACCAGAAGGGCCTGCAAAGGGTATCTAACTATAAAAGCATGGATTTAAAAATGGAGGGGACCAGAGAGGTCACCAAGTTCAACTCCTTCGTTTTACAGAGAATGAAAGCCAAGGCCCAACGAGGTTAGCTCATTTGCCCAGGGTCACACAGCTAGTTAGCATTTACGGCAGGATTTGAACCCAGGTCTTCTTGACTCCAATTCTAGCCTTACTGCTTGAAGAGAAATCCCTGCAATAGAAACAGTCCACCACACACCTGAACAGAAAGCCCCCTCTATGACATCCCTGACAAGTAGCTATCCAATCTTGGCTTGAAGACCTCCCATAAGGAGGAACTCACTACCGCCTAAAGTAGCTCATTCCGCTTAAAGAGAATTCTAATTGGTAGGAAGTCTTGCCTGACATTCAACAAGCTTTTGTGAAGCACCTATTGTGTCCCAAGTCCTCTGCTAGGTGGTAGAAATCAAGATCGACTAAGACAATTCCAAAAGACTCATGATGGAAAATACTGTCCACATCCAAAGAAAGAACTACAGAGTCTGAATGCAGATCGAAGCATACTATTTTCTCTTTTTTGTTGCTTTTTCTCTCCTGTGGTTCTTCTTTCACGACATGACTTATGTGGAAATATGTTTAATATGATTGTACATGTATAGCCTATATCAGATTTCTTGCTGTCTTGGGGAGGGGAGAAGGAGAGAGAAAAGAATTGGAACTCAAAATGTAAATATATTTTTAAAATGTAATATATAAACAAATGGTCATATATAATATATGAATATACAAAAATATAAAAGTCAATGTTGAAAACTAACTTTACATGTAATTGAAAAAAATAAAATACTATTAAATGGGGGTGGGCAGGAAATCAAGATCAAAACAAAATGAAAAAACAAAAATGAATTAGACTGTACCCTCAAGGACCTTACATTTTACTGGGGGGTGAGGGAGAAGGGGGAATACATGTTCACAGATAATTAGATACAAGAAACCAATAAAATATATACAAAATAATTAGGGGTGAAGCACTAGTAAATGGGAGTCACTAGAGGCTTATGGAAAAGAGGTGTCCCTTAAAATAAGCCTTGAAAAGAGTTAGGGGCTCCAAGAGGTACAGGTAAGGAAGGAAGGCATTCCAGATGTGAGGGACCATTTGTGGAAGGCAGAAAATGATGGAATGTCAGGAATAGCTAACAGCCAGGAGGCTACTTTGATTAGAACAGAGAAGGAGAACATGAAATAAGACTAGAAAAGTGGGTAGGAGCCAGATTATGGAGGGTTCTAAATGTCAGGCTGAGAATTTTGTATTTTATTCTGGAGGCAATAAAAAGCTACTGAAGATGCCAAACTGGGGAGTCACAAGGTCAGACCTATGTTTTTCAGGGCTATCAATTTGTCATTTGGGCGGAGGATGAATTGGAGGCGGAAAAAATGGGAGCAAGAGATCCATTAGAAGGTTATTGAAATAGCCCAGGTGATGGGTGATAAGGGTTTCAACTAGGTTTGAGGCTATGTGCATGTGTACATGGAGAAAAGGGGATAGGTATGATTCGAGGTGTTGGAGGAGTAGAATCCACAAGATCTGGCAACTAATTAGATATGGGGAGGGGGAGGGGAGGGAGTGGGAAGAGTCATAGATGACTTTGGGGCTTGTGAACATGAGTGATAAGAAGGACAATGATAATGACCTCAACAGAAATCAGGAAGTTTGAAGGAGAGACGAGCCTGAAGGAAAATATAAGAAGTTCTACTTGGACATCTAATTGAAGATGCTTGAGAGGTTTGTCTAGAATGTTTTCTCTTCTCCCTTCCTCCTCAAAGAAAACAAAAACAAAAACATGTATTAAGTGTTCACTATATGCCAGGCACCATGCTAAGTGCTGGGGATACAAAAAGAGGCAAAAGACAGCCTCTGCCCTCAAGGAATTCACAATCTAATGGGAATAAGAGAATCCTTAGCTTCTTCCTTCAGAGCACAGTTCATGTGACAACTCCTCTGAGAAACCTTTCTGAAACATTCCTTGGGGGTGCGCTGGAGAGCCAATGGTTAAATTTTCAGTGTGAACATTTGCACCTCCAGAAACTGGAGCTTAATTTATCTTCTGTAGATTGTCAAGAAATGTTAGTAATGCAGATTAAACTTGTGTTATATGTACATCGCACCCCCCAGCCAATATTTATCAACACGGCCCCATTATCTGTACTCTTGCCCCCTTGCCCTCAAAAATTACTCTGTCTACACTTTGCATTTACTTTCTTGTGTAGAGATTGTATTCCCCACAGTGGACTTTGTGCTCCATGAGGGGAAAGTCAGTTTCCCTTTTGTCTTTATATCATAGAACTGGCTTTGAAAGTAAGAAGTGCTTAATAAAGGTTTGCTGGATTCAAAAACAGATGTCTGGGAGGCAGGGCTAAGGTTAAGCTTGAATCTGCCTTTGACACTCATCCATTGCTCCTCCTTGTCCTGCTGTCTCACACCCAGCAGAATTAGCCCAATCTCTGGTCCCCAGGACAGCTATTCTAACTACCCATCAGCCCATGGCATATTACAGTACAGATGAGGAAATAGTTACTAGAGACCACGTAGGCTTGGGAGGTCAGAGGTGAGGGATTACCTGTGTAGCCTTCGGCAGGAAGTGACCAGGGTTCTGGTTAGGTGGGGAAGGCTGCTGGCCCCTCCCCGAACAGCCTCCAGGTCCAGCCCATAGCTGCCCTTCAGGTACTCGTGGGAGACTGTGACAGTACTCAACCCATTGGGAGCACTGCAGAGGGCAGAAGAAGTAAGTTCAGGGAGGCCCAATACATCCTCAGCTATGACCCCACCCCCCCCCCACCCCCAGCTGTCCTTCTGCCCCTGGAGTCCCTGATGGCAAAGGTGGGGAGTGCTTAGGTCAATGGCTTGGAGCAGTAGGGTTGAGGCAAGTTCAGGCCAGGCCTCCTGGGGAAGTCTCACCTCTGTGTAGGGGAGCAGGTGGGAAGGGGGACAGGTCTCACATCTCCAGGGCTAGAGATAGGGAGGTATCTTTCTGTGAGTGGTAAGGGAAGCTGATATTTCCATAAACTGGGGCAAGCTCATATCTGTATGTGTTTAGAGTGGGGTGGGAAGAGTTTACTTCTCTGTAAAGGGAGGTAGTTTTTTTATGGAGATAGATGGGGCTTACCTCTCTGTGGCAGGAGTTGTGGGGGACTCCAGGCTTGGTGGGGGACTGCTGGGCCTAGCCACACTGCTAATGCTACTGCCGGCAGAGAAGCTGGTAGAGCCTGATCGAGGAGGCAGTGGGGGCTTCTCATCTTCCCCATCTGAAAAAAGCCAACAGAGCTATCTGTAGAGACACTGGCCTAATTCTCAACTCTAATCCAGCCCCTGTAGCCTCTCTCCCTAGGCTATTACCCTAAAAGGTGGACTGTGTCAGGTGGGAAGGTGTAAAGGGGAGTGGTAACTCAAACAGAGACCATAGGGATGAGTTTAGGGGCCAACACCTACCTGAGTAGTCTCGCTCATCGGGGACCTCAGCCTCCCTCTCCACAGGCAGCAAGAGGGCACAAACCAGACCCTGGTTGGGTTGTGCATATAGGTCGATAAGCTCACCCAGTGTCTGAAACCGGCGTACAGGAATGCCCTGGGATGACTGTGGGAAAACCAAAGGGTAAGAGAGAGAAATCAGTCCTAGAAAAGAGGGTAGGAAGGTGAAAAGAAAGGGCTCTATGTGCCTAGCATATAGCAGGCTCTTAATAAATACTTTTTGAAGAAATTATTAGAGCATCTCTGAGCTAGAAGAAACCACAGAGGACATCTAGATCACAGAATGGACCTCAGACATCATGAGTCCAACCCCCTCACTTTATAGATGAGGAAACAGAGGCCCAGAGCGGTTAAATGATTCCCACAAAGCAACACAGCTTTGTCTGAGGCAGATGTAAACCAGTTACTTGACTGGTAAAGGAAAAAATTGGCTGGAATCTCCCACCTGCACTGCCAGGAAGTCCTCTCCATCTGGTAGGATTCGGTAGGTATGAACATGTTTCTGGTACCTGTGGGGGATGAACAGGGTACAGGATTAGGCCTCCAGCCTGCACTGTACATCCAATCCCCAGCTGCCAACCCCCGCCCCCCCAAATAAAAACAGAAAAACCAGAGTAAACTTCCGACTCAGCCCCTTAGATGTTGGCAGAGCAGGGAGGAGTCCAGGCTAGGTGCAGGCAGCATGCCCTGTTTGTGCTGCCCCAGGCAACAAGCACGGCCTTTGTCAGCTTCCCAGCTGTCTAAACACTCTGCTACCATCACCTTACCCTCCCCAACTCCCCACCCCCAACCAGGTAAGCTTCAGAACAGTCCAGGAAAGGGCACCGTGTGTACATGTGTATATACATACATAAACATATGCATACTATCTTTGCATATGTCTGTGTCTACGTGGCAGAGGTAGGTATGTTCATTTAACCTTGCCCAGACAGGAGGGTAAGGGTAAGGTGGAGAGAGACATTTGTCTTTAAGGGTATGGGCTAGTTGGGGCTGGGGAGGTGGGACTGACAGGGGCAGAAGGTGCTGGGTGGGCACTGACAGACACAGAACAACAGCTGAGCAGAAGGAAAGGACAGCTGTCACCTCAGTGGCTCTGGCTGGCAGCATCAAGAGTCAGATCTGGACTCAATGACTATGGAGGGGGGGAGGGTGAAGAGGGGGAGGGGGGAAGTAAGTAGTTCCTCTGCCACAGATCACAGGATTCCAAGTTAGAAGGGACCAATTTGCCCAACCTCTTTATCTTACCAGTCAAGAAAACGAGACCCGGAAAGTAGATGTGACCAGTAGGGTCACAAACAGAGCAGCAGAGCTGGGATTAGAACTCGCCCCCCCTGACTCAGAGCCCCCGCCCCAATCACCTGAGGGTTTGTATATTTGTGGGGAAAGGGCACTGACAACCTCGTTTGCCAGACATCTGGCTGTATGTGTGTGTGTGTGTGTGTGTGTGTGTGTGTGTGTGTGTGTGTGTTTGTGTATGTGTGTACACGTGTCAATATGCCTGGGTACAATGATGTACATGAATGACCGATCAAGTCTACGCTGCCTGCCTGCATGTGGGTCTATATGTCCTCTTATTGCCATGTATATGTGAATTGTGTGTCTGTTGGGGTGGCTGTATGTGTGAAAGTGGGTCTGGAAACTCACATGTCAAAATAAACATAAAAGTTCTCATTCCTATGACACTTACAGATAGTTTTCAGAGTTTACGAAGTGCTTTCCTCACCAAAACTCTTCGAGGGCATCTAGTGCAATTATTCCCATTTTACAGATGAGGAAATTAAGACTCAGAGAGGTTTGGGGATTGACCCAAGGACATGTGGAAAGCCCCACACTAAGGTTTCTGAATTCCCAGTCCACTGACCTCCCTACCACAGCAAGGCTGAAGGTGTCTATGTCAGGTTAGAGAGCAATCGGTTAGGCCATGTTTTTTTCTGGTCCACTTTTTTCCCACAACACTTCCCAGCTCAGGACACAGGCAGAGCAGATAATCCCAGACATCTCAGGCTCCATTCCAGGATAGAACAAAGGAGACTAAAGTCTCCATGCAGACAGAGCAGTCTCAGGGCCTGAAGCAGTCTTAGGGCCCCTGTGGCTCCTTGGTCCTAGCTGACAACAGGTCTAGTCCTACCCACCCCCAATCACAGCTGTCCCCCACTCCCCATCAGCAGCTGACCAGTCAATGCCTAAGCCCCAACAATCAGGGATCTCTGCAGAGGAGGGGACATCCTCAAGAGGGGGTCTCCATCCCTACTCCCTAACTGCATATTGGGGAGGGTGTGAAAAAGGTAGAGAGTTAATGCACTTCCTTCACAGGATCCATGCTATTTAGACAGCTGATCCAGTAAGGTCCCAGGTTCTCTTGACCAGACTGAGCCCAACCCCACCCTCATCAGCAGAAGGTAACAGGCAACAGAAGAAGGGGGAAATGATGAGGGGGAGACACAGAATGATTAAGAGTTTACAGGGAAGACGGAAGAGATAAAAGAATGAAGTAGGAAGATGAACAAGAGGACAGTGAGGACAGTGCGTATATGTGCATATAAGGGAGAGAAAGAGGAAAAGAAATAAGGATGGGAGAATAAGGAAAAGAGAAACAGATGAGAAAATAAACTAGGGAATAGATGGGACAGTGTAGGGGGAGGAGAGGGAAGGAGACAGAGAATCAGACACAGAAGCAGATGTAAGACAAGGTTTAAAAAAATAGAGAGAGTTCACAATAGAGACCCAAGGAAAGTACTCAGTTCAAGACTAACATTCAAAGCATAGGAATGAAGGGAAACATAGCTGAGACCAGGCCTTTCAGGCCTTTAGGGAGGCTCCTCAGAGATTAAAGCTGAGGCTGGGGGGAGGGAGTGGGGAAGGACTCAGCCAGCTTCCTCAGATTCCCCAAACTATTTGTTGCAGACATGCTCAGAGTCAAACCCAAGGGTAACAGCATTAGATCTACAGAATGGTGCCCACATTAACCCAAAGCCCAGCCCAGAAACCCAAAATCCTAAATCCAAAGACCAAGGGGCCCCACCAAGCCTGGGATTCAGAGCCTGACCATCATCCTAAATATAACAGGCCCTAGGGGAGAAGCAACAAAGACGGGAGCCAGAGACAACAAAAGAGGTAGATGGAGGCACTCCTTTCCCCAAAAGCCAAGACTTCAATGGAAAGAAAACACTTTTTGTTTGGTTCTTCTCACTCACATCTGTCCCATCTGTTGGCCTTGGTGGGCCCCCCAATATCTCCCTCACATACAAGCACACAAGCATATGAAAATTCATGCTCAAGAACATAAACATTCTCCCACATCCTATGGTATACATACTCTCATCCACTCACACAGAAAGTATACACACAGGAATTCATTCTTAGATCTTAACTCGAATTATATACAGGTACCAGTCCTGTACAAATATACAAACACACAAGCTCAAATACCCTCCAATTCTGAGATCTTATGACTTTCACATTCTCACAATGCTCTCTCCCCATTTTAAGGCAAATTCTATCCACTGCTGCCTTACACCCCACACAGAGGGAAGAGGAAGGAGGAGGAAGGGCAAAGGGAGTATGGCTTCACCAGGAACTTGGGGGGCTGGGATTGTGTCCAAGCAGCTGCTGGGTCCTTCTACAAGAAGAAAGGGAGGGACACCCTGGGGTCAGACCCAGCTCAGTGAACCCAGAAGAATATGAAATTACTAACATGGACAGAATTAATGGACCTAGAGGCATTCCAGATACCAGGACCATACATATGTCATTATCTCCCTAACCAACAGGCACAAATTTGCTCCCGGTGCCCCTCTCACACTTGTGATACTGGCATACTGAGCCCCCAGTGTGTAGAACACACATACCCTCTCTGAGTCTCCATAAAAACATAAACACACTGAACGCCCAAAGGATCACACTCTGCACCTACCTGCCTGCCTTTCTACGGGTCTGAGCATCCACCCGACCCCAAAAACATAGAGAATCTCGGGGCTGTCCCACAGTGCCATCACATCCTAAGTCTACCCCCTCCAGGGCACTCAAACACTCCACAGCAACTAGATCCCACGTATCCCACATCCCTGGCCTTCTTCATACCCAGGTGCTGCTGCCCTCACCTCTACAGATCAAAGCACAGAATGCCTCGGACTCCCTCGACTGCCAACACACTCACTGACCCTCCCCTTAATGCTCGCCTCACAACTCCGACTCCCTGAGGTCCTGCTCCCCTCCCCAACTTCCACAGTCCCAGGCCGTCCACTTGGGACTCCCCCACCCTTCCAGGGGTCGGACAGGTCCCCTCCCTCGACCCCTTCCCCCGGGCGCCGGCCCCGACTCACAGCACGCAGAGGGCGAAGGCTCCGGGCACACTCTCGCTGTCTCGCACCAGGAAGCTGCCGTCCCGGCCCGCCCGGGCCAGGAGCTCCTCGGCCGCGGCGCGGCTTAGGTCGCGGTGGTACCAGGCAGGGGCCGGGCTGCCCAGGGCGGCTCCGGGCCCCAGCCCCGCCCCGCCGCCCCCGCCCCCACCGGGCCCCCCGGGGCTCGGGCCCCCGCACGCCATGGGCCCCGCGGCCGGCCGGGCCGGGCAGGGCGGTCACCGAGGCCGGATAGGAGGCGCCATGGCCCGGGCCTGGGGCGGAGGAAGGGGAGCCGGGACTCGGCTCCGCGTCGGGGCTGGCGGCGGCTCGGGAGGCTCCCGCTCGGCTCCTTCCTCTCCCCGGCGTTAGTCTGCAACTTGGAGGAGAAAGAAAAGTTTGTTCAGAGGCCGAGGGGGGAGGGGAGCGAGGAGCCGCGAGGAGGAGGGGACTGGACGGGACGGGAAGGAGGAGCTGCGGGTGTCCCCGCCTCCTTCTCCCAAAGAACCCGGGGGTTCTCCCCAAATACACTCTCAGTCCCCGAACCTCAGATCGCGAGAAGCTTCCCCCGCAAGATCCATGGAGCACTGCCCCATGACTCCCAAATACTGTTCAGAGACCCACAAAAGACCCTCGGGGATCCCCGAAACTCTCCAGATACCCCCCAGGTCCCCAAATTCTGCCCAATGGGCCCCCTAAAACAAACATTCCCGGGGATACACACACACCACAGTTCCCGCGATTACCATTCGAAGCTCTCCAAAGCCCCCTCGAATCACCCCTAAACACAACCCTGAAGTTCCCCCAAACCCTCTCCCAATTTTGTGCCTCAAAAGAACCCCTCAACGCTGTGGGGAACCCCTAAACATTGTTCATAGACTTTCCCAACACACCTGCGAGCCTCCGCTACACCCCAAAACCCTCCAAAATCACTCGAGCACCAAACACCCTTCAGCGTTAACCCAAACACAGGAGTCCTTGCCACCAGCCCCTGACATCCCTGGGGATACTGCCCCGAACCCCCCAAACACTCCCCCGAGAAGCACAGCACTCCCAATAAGCCCTGCCAGCGCAGCTTCCTCTCGGGATCCCCCGAGCCCTCCAGAGAGCGGAATCTCCCCTCCCCCCCGCACTTTCCCAGTTCTCTTCCGCCGCCACCCGCAGCCCCCGAGGCCTCTCCCGGGCCTGGGAAAGGGGCCCCAGTCTAGCAGATACAGTTAAGGGAAACTCCTTCCTCTTCCCGAAAAAGGCGAAAGTCTCACAAAGCCAACCCCGCTCTCCCTAGGAGGGCCTGCCTGGGCTCAAGGAGCGCTTAGCCCACCTGGGAATACACTCAGACACCCTCTTCCCCCGGGAACGTTGGGCCAGGCCAGGCTGCCAGTCGACTTAAGATGGTCAGCCACCCCTCAGCCCCGTCAGTCAGCCCTCCTCCGCCCCAGGTCCCAGACCCGCAGCCTTCCGACCCGCCCCTCTGCTCTGCCTCTCCCCGCCTCCTGCTTCCCTCCCGCCTCCTTGTAGATTCAGCCCAGAGCCCGGGAAATCAAGCTTTCTCCTACGACCTATCCGACCTCCTCCATATTCCCCTTCTTACTCCATCCCTCCCCACTTCCCCATCTCTGCTCACCCCTTTTCTTCCATCTCACTCGTCCCATCCTTCCCTAGATCCCTCCATCGCTCCTTGTCTCCCTCCTACCTTCTTTACCCCTCCCCATCGCTCCCATCCCGTCCTCTCCATCTTCGCTTCCTTTGTCCCCAACCCCCACAGCCCCAATCCGTTCAAGTCTGTTTTCTGGATCCAAGACACTGGGCCAGAGCAGTTGCGGGCAGATCTCGGCCAAAAATGTACTGCCTGAGGCCCAATCAATGGGGTGGTAACTTCCTGGCCCGGCCCCCAGGACTTCTCCAAAGGCTGGATAAAAGCGGAGTTGTGGAGCCACCCCCATCTCCTCCCCACCCCTCCCGGACACACCTTTGTGTGCCCTAAGGTTAGAAGGGACCAAAAGCTGCATAACTTACTTAAAATCTGTCCTACTTTTAAACTGACGGCTTCCCACTTACCCGCCTCCCCCCCGCCCCCACCTCACCTCCCACCACAACCACTTTGTTTTCAAAGGATTTTCACTTGGAAATTAAGAAAGTGGTCATTAGGGCCGCACCACAGGACTCAGACTATCGATTCTCAAATGGGTGAGGGTTTAGGAGCCTGAGATGCTTAGGAAGGCAGGAGATCTAGTTTCCTAGGTTCAAATCCTGGGCGCTGCTTCTTACTTCTTGTATGACTTCCTCCCTCTTGGTTTCCTCAGTGTAAGTGAAGGGATTGGACTAAATCAGCCTGGTCAGAGAACTCTTAGACCCTTTCAAGGAGTCCTTGAGGTCAAAACTATTTTCATAATACTGAGATACTACTACTAAAATATTCCTCCCTTTTCCAACTACATTGTCTGCCTGAGACCGAGTTTTCTTCACATACTTCAACAATTTGATTGTACAAGATGAAAATCCAGCTGTCTCCTATTAAGCCAGACCTTAAAAGAGATTTGCAAAAATATGTAAAACAGCAACTCTTCTAATTTTTTGGAAAACTTATTTTTCATTAAAATATTATTTAACACCTAATGGATGTGACTTTTAACTAAATTAGTAAACATTTTAAACATGTTTTAATTTCAAATAATAAAAATCAAGAAATAACCTGTCAAATTCTGAAAATAAATTGCCAAAGAGCCACAGAGATTATGCACCAACTGTTACCTCTGAAAATACCGAAGAGCACAGAGAGGTTGTACACCAACTGTTAACTCTGAAAAATAAAATAAACCAAAGAGCCACAGAGGTTATTACACCAACTGTCAACTCTGACCAAAGAGCCACAGAAGTTATAGCAAAAGCTTTATACCAACTGTCAACTCTGAAAAATAAAACAAAACAAAACCAAAGAACTCACATAGGTTATAAGCAAAAAGCTTGCTTTATTCTGCTTCAGGACAGAAGAGACCCGAGGCATGGAAGCTAAGCCTTGATACATTTAGTTGTGTCTAGACAAAGAACCAGGCACTGAGGTGTAGCTTTGTGAGTACTCTAAGGAGTTTGATCTGTAACTAGACTCTACTTTTAGTTTGAAGACCCTTAACCAAGGACCTAGATTATGCTGATCAGAAACTCTGATCCACAGATCGATGCAAGGAGTTTCCTCACAATTGTACATCTCGAGCAACCCATATGTCTTATCTGAAAACTAGGACTGTACTGATCAATCAGTCATTGTTTCCATGTTACAGATATTTGGGAGTGTTACACCTCCTTTTCTGAATTCAGGAAATTGCACCTGTTCAATCTACCCCCTCTATCTAAAGGCCCCTACTAAGTCCTTCTGACTACTCCCACAGCTGCCAGATCTATACATGTGGACTCCTGGATCATCTGAAGAAAGCCTCCATTCTTGAGTGGATGGCAGAACTGTCCAGGGATCTCAAGGCTCCTCTGGTACAGACATTCAGATAAGACAGCTGTGGGCAGAGCCAAGATGGTGGCTGGAAAGCAGGGACATGCTTAAAGTTCTCCCCCAGGTCCCCACCTATAAAAAATAGCTCTGAACAAATTCTAGAACTACAGAACCCACGAAATAGCAGAGGGGAGCAGGTCTGTAGCCCAGGACAGACTGGAGGGTCCCCGGGTAAGGTCAATCACACGGAGCTGGGAGCGGAGCAGAGCAGAGCCCAGTGTAGGCCGCACCTGGACCAACCAGACCAGGAGCCAGGCGGAACAGGACATTGTGCCCTGAATCAGTGAGTTGTGGCACTTACCAGACTTCTCAACCCACAAACGCCGAAGACAACAGAGAAGGTTAGTGGGAAAAAAATGCTGGGACAGAGTGAAAGGACTGCACAGTTGGCTACTGCCCCAGGGGCAGCAGAGGGGGTGCAGCTCTGAGGCTGCTTCCAAAGCTACAGCTACAGTTGCATCTGGCCCCAGGCCCACAGGATGGAAGGAATTAAGGGGCGGATCAGAGCAGGAGTGCAGAGCCTCCTTGGATCTGAGTCACAGTCTGTGTTGGTGGTTCTTGGGAGAGGAGGAGCACTGTTGTGGCACAGCTTGCTGTGTAGAAATAGCTCTGAAAACAACAGTACAGCCCCTCAAGCTTGGGACAAAGTACTCTCTATTCTACAAGCAGTCATACCCCCAAAAAAACTCAAGGGTCAAGTAGTTGTCTGGGAACATGAACAGGCAGTGAAAACAGACTCAGATTCAGACTCAGACTTTGGAATCTTTCTTTGGTGACAAAAAAGATCAAAACATACAGCCAGAAGAAGTTAACAAAGTCAAAGAGCCTACATCAAAAGCCTCCAAGAAAAACATGAACTGGTCTCAGGCCATGGAAGAGCTCAAAAAGGATTTTGAAAAGCAAGTAAGAGAAGTAGAGGAAAAACTAGGAAGAGAAATGAGAGTGATGCAAGAAAACCATGAAAAACAAGTCAATGACTTGCTAAAGGAGACCCAAAAAAATACTGAAGAAAATAACACCTTAAAAAATAGACTAACTCAAATGGCAAAAGAGCTCCAAAAGCCAATGAAGAGAAGAATACCTTGAAAGACAGAATTAGCCAAATGGAAAAGTAGGTACAAAAGACCACTGAAAAAAATACTACCTTAAAAATTAGATTGGAGCAAGTGGAAGCTAGTGACTTTATAAGAAATCAAGATACTATAAAACAGAACCAAAGGAATGAAAAAATGGAAGACAATGTGAAATATCTCATTGGAAATACTACTGACCTGGAAAATAGATCCAGGAGAGACAATTTAAAAATTATTGGACTACCTGAAAGCCATGATCACAAAAAGAGCATCATCTTTCAAGAAATTATCAAGGAGAACTGCCCTCATATTCTAGAGCCAGAGGGTAAAATAGAAATTGAAAGAACCCACCAATCACCTCCTCAAAAAGATCCCAGAAAGAAAACTCCTAGGAATATTGTCACCAAATTCCAGAGTTCCCAGATCAAGGAGAAAATATTGCAAGCAGCCAGAAAGAAACAATTTGAGTATTGTGGAAACACAATCAGGATAACACAAGATCTAGAAGCTCAAACATTAAGGGATTGAAGGGCTTGGAATATATTCCAGAGGTCAATGGAGCTAGGATTAAAACCAAGAATCACCTACCCAGCTAAACTGAGTATAATGCTCCAGGGCAAAATATGGACTTTCAATAGGACTTTCAAGCTTTCTCAGTGAAAAGACCAGAGCTGAATAGAAAATTTGACTTTCAAACACAAGAATCAAGAAGCATGAAAAGGTAAACAAGAAAGAGAAATCGCAAGGGACTTACTAAAGTTGAACTGCTTTGTTTACATTCCTACACGGAAAGATGATGTATGTAATTCATGAGACCTTTCTCAGTATTAGGGGAGCTGAAGGGAATATACATATATATACATATATATATATATATATAGACAGAGGTCACAGGGTGAGCTGAATACAAAGGGATGATATCTAAAACAATAAAGTCAAATTAAGGGATGAGAGAGGGAGAAAGGGAGAAATAGAATGGGGTAAATTATCTCACATAAAAGTGGCAAGAAAAAGCAATTCTGTTGGAAGGGAAGAGGGGACAGGTGAGGAGGAAGGAGTGAATCTTGCTCTCATCAGATTTGACTTGAGGAGGGAATAACACACACATTCATTTGGGTATCTTACCCCACAGGAAGGTAAGGGAAAGGAGATTAAAAAGGGGGAACAATAGAAGGAAGGGCAGATGAGGGAGGAGGTAATCAAAAGCAAACACTTTCAAAAAGGGACAAGGTCAAGGGAGAAAACTGAATAAAGGGGGACAGGAGAGGAGGGAGCAAAATATAGTCAGTCTTTCACAACATGAGTATTGTGGAAGGGTTTTATATAATGATACATGTGTGACCTATGTTGAATTGCTTGCCTTCTTAAGGAGGGTGGGTGGGGAGGGAAGAGGGGAGAGAATTTCAAACTCAAAGTTTTAAAAGCAGATGTTCAAAAAGAAAGTTGTTTTTGCATGCAGCTGGCAAATAAGATATACAGGTAATGGGGCATAGAAATCTATCTTGTCCTACAAGAAAATAAGGGAAAAGGGGATGGGAGGAGTAGGGTTACAGAAGGGAGGGCCAACTGAGGAACAGGGCAATCAGAATATATGCCATCTTGGAGTGAGAGGGAGGGTAGAAATGGGGAGAAAATTTGTAATTCAAAATCTTGTGGAAATCAATGCTGAAAACTAAAAAAATTAAATATAAATAAATAAAGCAAGCAAAGGAACTAAAAAAAAAAAAGAAAGAAAGAAACAGATAAGACAGCTGTCCCAAGATTCCAACAAGGGCTGAGTCCTAGTTTTTTCCTGTTTCCTTTTCTTATGTGCCCAACCACCAAGGCCTTGATATAAGCATGTGTTGGGATTTTCTCCCTCTACATCCTTGGCTTCCACCTCCTTTTTTTGCTTGTAATAATGGCAAAACAAGACCTATTGCTTTATCTATTTATGCTCTTTGCCCTGTTGGGAGTTTCTCAAAGACACCTAGTCTAGTATGCACTTCCCTGATAGGTTCCCTCAAGGAACTAACTTCCTGGGATAGAAATGCCATTCTTTCTCTATCCTCAATCATTGCTAAGGGGGATTGATGGATTTGCCACCTTAATTCACAAGCTCACCAACCTAAACCCACAGTCATCCCTCAATTCAACATCTCCTCCTGGCCCAGCTGGCCTCTTATTGCATCTTGGCTCATGCCTGCCCTTCTTTTCTTGACCAGAATGGGAGTTTTAGACCCTCCTCCCTTTGGCCAAAAGGGAGAAATGTCAAGATCCCTATGCCAACCTCTCTTTTTTTTCTGAAAATACTAGGTTTTATTCATACCCCAGTGGTAAACAATAGCCTTAATGGGATGACTAAATGTCTTTGTAGATCACTATGTCAACACTAAAATACAAAAATCCATGAAC
This sequence comes from Trichosurus vulpecula, assembly GCF_011100635.1. NCBI lineage: Eukaryota > Metazoa > Chordata > Mammalia > Diprotodontia > Phalangeridae > Trichosurus > Trichosurus vulpecula. The sequence continues at coordinate 89,106,477 of NC_050574.1, read as the reverse complement.
AAGCAGTTAACAAATATTAGATGTAGTCTTACTGGAAATTTGTTAATCATATACTAGTCTCTTCTCAAATCAAATTTCAAAATGCTTTGTCTCCTAGTTAGTACAAGTCACTGCATTTCTCTAACAAAGTAATGAGGGCACAGCTAGTGCAAGCCAACTTAAACCCATTCAACTACTGGGCTGAAAAAGTACTTTGGTTGGTTCTTCAGAAGGATTTCTTTTTCCTAAACCAATATTTCTGTCAAATAACAGTTTTAATAATTTTGGCAGCTGAAGTCCAATAGCTACATGACAAAAGACTTTACAGGACCCAAACTATGTAGAAATGGACATGCATTAGGTGATTCACTGCATTCTACATATCCGGCAGAAATTATCCTATTGAAATGCTAGGTAGAATGAACCTATATAATTTGAACTGGTTCTTAAATGTTCATTTTTCTTTTCCTTTTTTAAGAAAAATTGTTTACTTGATCCTACAAATATATAAGGCTGTGAGTAACTTCTAGTTGTGTTTAGGCTGGGATAGTGCAGTAATTCTCAAGGCCACAGCACACGTTTCTCACTGCCGCTTGCACTGGACTGGGTTTGGATCTTTCTTCTGATCATATTCTGTATTATTTTCCTCATCAGCTTCTTCTTCCCCTTCCTCATCATCAGCCTCTTCACCTTCTTCATAATCATCATCTTCAATAGCTTTTCCTGTTAAGTATAATACTGATCTCGGGACTATACACTCATGCAAAAAGTGCACCCCTCTCTTCTTACTATTAGAAGACACCCTGTTTCCCGGAGCTAAGGGCCAGCAAGTAAGCCGAACCCTGAGCATAACAATCCTTTGCCCTCACCCTCTAGATGAACTCTACTGCAGCTAAATCATGGAATTGGCTCAAGGCAGCCCTAGGTGGTCAATGAGCTCAGACAAAGCACCTGCAGGAACCACATTCAAGTCATGAAGCCCTGCTATGACTTTTCTTCACTACCCAAATTTGCCCCCTTGTTGCTCTTACCCCTCACAGATATGGCTACACCTCACCGCTTGGTTCAAATGCAGCCTCAGAAACTTACTATGCAGGTCTGGTCAAGTCACTTAACTCCAATTGCCGCAGTTTCTTCAACTGATAAAATGACGCAGAGAAGGAAAAGGAAAACAACTCCAGTATCTTTGCCAAGAAATCCCCAAATGGGGTCATGAAGTCAGACACAACTGAACAACAGAGTGCTAAAAGAAAATTTCTATTGCATGGGGAAGAACTGTGAAGGATAAGAGAAGAGATTTGGGGGAGGGGGGGTCAAACAACATTTATTAAGCACCAACTTGTACATGGACCAGTTACTAAGGATACAAATATAATCAATGAAATGATCCTTACTTGAAGGGAGTAAGGAGGGTTTTACTTTAGAGAGGGTAGAAATGATATCCAATTTCCCCCAAAGAAGAGAAGGGCAGTGGGTGGACTTTGCTATGCAGAGGAAGAGGTAGGAGACTGGAGTTGGAGCTACTCAAAAGTGGGGAGAAAGGAAGGCACTCTCTCCCTCACCCCCTCAGTAGTGGGGTGGGGGATGTGAAATCCAAAGTGTGTGGGGGTGTAGGCTTCCCAGAAGAAAGCTCAGGTTTGAGGGGAAAGAATCCAGATTGGGAAGCCAGGGTTTCAGGAGAGCCAGGCTGTGTCAGGCAGGAAGCTGAGGTCCAGGGATCTCAGACTGGGAGTAAATCTTGGCTATGGTTTTGCATGTAGATTGGTTAGATTTTATTCCTGATGAGGGTTAACCCCAGAGAAGCAACAGGAGTGTCAAAGTCAAGAAGGGGAAACTGGCCCCCCAACTGAAGATGCCTGGGGCAGAGGCAAAGGCAAAGGCATAATATTTAGCCACAGCTTCATTCGGGTTTCCCTGGGCTGGGTCAAACCACATGTGGATACATTTGCCACTGCCTCGGCCAAAAGAGCTTACGTTATAAGAGTGACTCCAAATGTTCTCACATAGGGAGGCTGGTGTTGGGAAATAAAATGTGAAAGGATGGCAGGCAGCCTTAACTGGACACTGGTTAATCCCTGTGGAATAGAAATGAAGAATATCAGCCTGACTCCTTTTGGCTCCCCCATAACCCTGGATCTACCTCCCCACCAGCCTTCCACCCCAACTTCCAGGCTTCCCTTCTCCACATGACCAACTCTGGATCCCAGCCCTCATCCTGAGCCCCAAATCCCTAGCTCTTAGAGCCTCTCCCACCCCAGCTGTCACATCCTATGCCCTCAGCCCCTGAATCCAGGTGCCCAAACCCAAATTGCAGTCAGCCCTCTCTCTGGTCCTTCCCCCAGGTCCCCACTTACCTAAATCTCTACTCAAAACTATGTGAAGTTCCTATACTTAATGTCAAATTCCAGCCCCTAACCAGAGGCTCAGGCTTTCCCCCAGGTTCCTTTAGCCCCCACTTTGCATACCCAAACCCTTACCCTCTACTCTATCTTTTTTTATATCAACCACATTTCCCCAATCTCTTAAGCTCCTCCCTCATCTAGAGCCATAGATTATAAGAAAAAAAATTGAAGGGGGGGGGAGTGGTGGCCAAAGTTCAGCAGAACTAACCAACCCATCTAAAAGACTTCACAGCCATAGCCCACACTGATCCCTTCTTCTCTGCAAAGGCAGGGAGGTACAGTTTCCACTCTCTTACCCTTGGCTCCCTCCCCCATTCCCCTTTGTCCTGGCCCTCTCTCCCCTTAGGCACATGGGGAGTCTGAGCCTCACCTGAAGTCCAGTTCCAGCCTTTGTGCCAGTTCTCTTTGCAGGTATATGAGGTTCGGCAATCCTCCCACCACTGGTTGCAGTCCTCCTTGCACAGGGGAACATTCAGGATCCGTTCCCTCCTCCAGCTTGAGGACACCTTGGTTGGGGAGGGGAAACATCAGTTCTTAAACTCTTAACACTGGCACATCTCCCTGAGAGCAGAGGTTGTCATTTCCCCTTAATACTGAAGGGCTTAATAGAAAAGGGCAGAAGTCTTGTTTCCCCCTCAGTTACCTACCGGCTGGATCCAGGGTCCTAGGTTAGGGGAACATTCATAGAGACAAGTATCCTGGATAAAGTGGCGTTTGCAGGCTGGGGTCATCTTTCCACAGTGGTCATAGTTGAAGTGGTACAGGTAGGAGGTATCTTTGTGGGCTTCAATGCTTGTGTTTGCGGTACAGCAGGCCTTTTTCTTCCATGGGCTGCACTGGAGGGGAGGGAGTTGTGGGAAGAGAAGGCACAGAGGGCTGAAGAGCTGTAACAGCAAGCACCCTAGCATACCCAATGTGGCCTGCTAGCACAGGTTCGTTGATCTGCTTTTCTAGGAAAGACTGCTCAAAAATGTGTTAACAATTCTACTTTTAATTACATTCACTAGTTCAGAGGAAAGGTCAGAACCCTGAACATCAGGGAAAATACAAGCAGAGAAAAATACAAGCAGAGAAATTAGCACAAAGACCAACAGACAGGGCTCTAACTGCCTGATCAAAGCAATGTTGCTATACATTTTACATATATTACTGGATAGAGAGAGCCTTTACATCTGAGTAGTTGGAGGGCTCTGAACAAACGGCTACTCAAGATTCTCAACTGAGAAATCAAAACGTCCTTCTCCTAAGTGAGCAAAAGCTCACCTCTCAGAATATGTACACTTTCAGCTAACAGGCTCAGAGTCAGAAACATCACAACCCTCCTGACTCAGTGCCTAATTAGCTTAGTACAAAAAGGTGTGAAAGCCTTCCTACAAGCAAGTTCCTCCCCCAATGGGCTCCAAATGAGGCCTATTAATGGACAAGGAAGATCTTATATTCCATTAACATTACAGGAGCTAGCCAGAAACTCTGATTTCTAAAGCACTTTAAGGTTTGCCAAATGCGTTCCACACAACAATGGGATCTACAGAGGCCAATGACTGGCCCAACCTTCCACCTATAAGGTCACTACCAGAAGGCAAATACAATTCTTAGGACTATGAGTCCAGGACCCCATCCATTATATCACATTGCCTCTCCCAAAGGCAGAGCCATTAGACATCACCCACCTACTCTGACCCAAGTTGGCCTGAGAAATTCAAGCCAGTGGGTAGTCATCCTATCCTGGACATTGCTGTGTTCTTTCCCTCTTCAAATTTCCCTTAATTGTTGTTGCTGCTGCTGCTATCTGAACACATGCTTCTTGTGTCTTGCATAGAATACAAGGACTATCTGTGCCTGACCTGTGGTAAAGTCTCCTGAGTTCTTCTTGGTCTGACCAGCCACAGGCTGACAAACTGTACCTTGACCCCAACATAGTGTGGTCCTTTTGGTCTTCTTCATGCACTATGCACTAAGAACAACCAACCAACCAATCCACATAAGTCTTGAGAGCAGGCACCCAGAACCTAGCAAACACAAATTCTAGAGGACTATTGAAGGACTAAGGATGCAGAATAAAACATTTTTCTAGACAAGGCCAATATAGGAATATTTTGTTTAATTTTTAAATTTTAATTAATTTGTTTAATTACCCATATTATAAGAACTTTGGACTTTTTGTTGTTTTTCCAATGGCAGGATTGTGGAGATAAAACATACTTTTGTTTATTTTTTAATGAAATTTAATTTTAAAAAGTGTCAGGTAAAAAGAAATTAAAATCATCTTTCTCCTCAAATTTCTCATACCACTTTCCCTGAACTTCCCCTCTGCCCTTATCTTCCTTCCCTTTATAACTTATTCATTTGTACATCTCTTTTCTCTCCATTTGATAGTAAGCTCTGAACAGGCTATATGTCAAATATTCCCCCAGTATTCCCAGTGCCAAGCTCATGGACCTTCACACTATTTGTTGAATGCAATGGTTTGAAGGTCCCTCCTACTTCTGATACTCTAGGATTCTATGAAGCTTCCCTGAGCCTGAAATGTTTGCCTCAGATGTAGATTAGTCCCAGCCTGACCATTTACCAGCCATCTGACTCTGTTTTGGTTTTTGGTTTTTTTGGGGGGCAGGGCAATTGGGGCTAAGTGACTTGTCCAAGGTCACACAGCTAGTAAGTGTGTCAAATGTCTGAGGCTGGATTTGAACTCAGGTCCTCCTGACTCCAGGGCTGGTATTCTATTCACTATACCACCTAGCTGCCCCTCTGACTCTGAACCTATCATTTCATCTCCTTTGAGCCTCAGTTTACTCATCTGCAAAATGTACTATCTTCCCTCCTTGGGTGGTTATTGTTGTTGTGATGAAACTTTGTTAACTGTCAAACTGACAGTAGGAACACTCCTATCCCTAAATCAGGGATGTGCAGTGCTACCTCTCCCCTCTTGCCCACCCCTTAGTCTGATCCCTCATTCAGAATTCCATACTATGGTCCCCCTAGGCCCAGGATGTTTGCTCCCTGCCTGTTACCTGGTGATGAAGGTCATCTTCTGGACCAGGCTCTGACTTGTGGTGTTTAGCATCCATGCAGACATTGAGCAGATCATTACCCTTCCGAAGTCCATGAGCCATGGCCAAGAGGCCTAGGAACAGCAACCCCCATCCTGGTTGAGTCATCTCTGGGGCCTGGAACCCAAGAGAAGGGAAAGTCAGAGGCTGAGGGAGGATGAGACCAGGAAGCAGAGCGGGCGGGATGGAAGGAAGAGGAGAGGAAGTCATGGCTAAAGGTACCCACAATGATGGGTAGTGGTTCTATGGATGGGGGTGGGGAGGATCTAGGATCTCTCTAAGGTTAAAGTCTAAACCTTGAAGTCATAGACCTTTCTGGTAGTCTAGTGAAGCTTATGGACTCCTCCTCAGAATAATGCCTGTCAATGCACAAACTCAAATACGTAAGATTACAAAAGAAATCAGTTATTTTGAAATAGTTATCAACATTTTCTAAGTCCATAGATACCAGGTTAAAAACTCCTAGTTTGGGAAGAAGTCTCAGGTGATTGGGATGGGGAGGGGAAGGCATTAAGTTAAGGGGGAAAAGGGGGAATGGGAAAGGTTAGGGAGGAGATAGAGCCCAGGGAAGGCAGAATCTGGGGTGGTGTGGGGCAGGAAGCCTAGATACTTGAATCTTCCTGAAAGGGGAATCTCTCACCTTTGACCAAAGCTTTCTGCTCCTCTGGACACCATATCAAAGGGAAATGATCTAGTGCCCTTCACCTATGAGGAGGGATGAAAGAAGAGGAAAATCTTCATCTTTCTTTCTCTCTCTCTCTCTTCCTTCCAAGCAAGAGGGATTCTGCCCTGCCCTTATCCTCAGCCCCAACCATTACTTAGACCAGAAATTTGGACCCCATTTCAACAGACACGTAATAAGATTGCCCTCTGGGATGGAGGGTAAATCCCAGGGCTAGAAATCCTCTGTCCTATGTTCTAACTCCACAGTATGGAATTCTGAATGGGAGACCAGACTAAGGGGTGGGCAAGAGGGGAGAGGTAGCACTGCACATCCCTGATTTAGGGGTAGAAGTGTTCCAACTGTCAATTTGACAGTTAACAAGTTTCATCACAACAACAATAACCAGCCAAGGAGGGCAGATAGTATTAACTCCACTGTTTCAGAACTGAGAGGGACCTCAGAATGGAGCAGGAGAGGCTTGAAGAACATATAGTATTAGAGCTAGACAGGTCCTTTGAGATTATCTTATTCAACCCATTTGTTGTTGTTGTGTGGTCCTTAGTTTTCAGAAGAGGATCGATCAGGGAAGTGAGGACATGACTTAAGGTTGACTTTGATTTGAGTGAGAGAAGGCTGTGCAAGGTCACCAGCCTCACTTTCTCCTCCAGAGCTATCTGGATCCAGTGAACAAATACTCATCAGGATGACTGGAGATGGCCCAGGATGTAATGGGAGACCCTAGCCCTTTTAAGCTAAGGCCTTTTCATGTGCTCACTTAGAGGGAGGCAAGGCCCATTCTGTGAATAGGCCTCTTTTAAGAAATGAGTCTAGGGATGGCTCTTTTAATTAGAAAAAGAAAAAAAATCAAGCTGGGAGGGGAAGATCCTCAGGATCGCTATTCCAAAGAGAAACAGTTACCTTTGACATTCACTCTAAGCCAGGAGGGCCCAAAATTCGGCCATTAAGTGGAACAAGGGACCTATTGTGGTTCAATCTATGAGCTTCTACAGTTAAAGAAACTGAAGTTCAAAGAGAGGAAAGGATTTCCCCAAGGTCACACAGCAAGTCAAAAATGGGAACACAACCTGAACCAACTGAGTCAGTTTTTTTCTCCCCCTCTGCATGTCACGGCCTTCCTTGGGAAAAGTATGATTTGAGCTTTTCCTCCTTATCCCCACCCCCAGCTCTAAAGGCTTCAATTTCCCTGAGGGAAACTGTTCCAAATTCCAGAAAAGAGTGAGAGGCTTATGGCTAGTAATCCCCAGGGAAAAGATAGATTGAGGATCAGAAAGGGAGCTCCTTCCCCCAGCAGGGGCTCCCCCATTTCATCCCTAGAGCCTTCCTCCCTTCCCAGAGATTTTTCCTCAGATCCACAACCCCACCCCTGCCCCCTTCACCCCAAGCATTCCCTGGAACCCCTCCTGCTTCTAGTAACCTGTGGTAGGGAACTAGGGGGATAAGGCAACTAGAGATTAGGATGTACAGCCCTCGCCAGGAAGGAAGGAAGACAGGGTTCCAATCTTGCATCTGCTACTGACTGGCTGTGTAATCTTGAGCAAATCCTTCCCGATTTCTGGGCCTTAGCTTCCCCAACTATGAAATGAGGGAGTTAGACAGAACCCCTAATGAGACAGAGGGAAACAGATTGGAAGATATCCTACCTCCAGAAAAAAAAAGTCCGGAAGACCTTCAGAGGCCCTGTTTAGGATCCAGCTCTGGCTACAGTTCTGAGCGCCTGTCCCTCCCACTTCACCCCAGTGGGGAGCTGAAGGTTTAGTGACCAAGGAGACCAGGGATTGACAGGTAAAAGGCTTGCCCAGCCAAGGAGGAGCCATTCAACCAAGGGAGTTAGCTAGCAATCTCAGGGGGCAAAGTTTGAAGGGCAATTCCTTTGCCCACCCCCTCCCCAACAGCATTAATTTTTGCCTTCAGGCCTCATGGAATGCAGACTGGCTAAGAAGAAAGAAATTGAACTGAAAAAGTGAGAGTCAAGGTTCTGGGAAGAGGTGCCACTCCTCCGGATTTTCCTTTCCCCCAAAACATGTCCCCTCCCCTTCACCCTCCTTCCCTAGGGCCCAGCCCCTACATTCAGGTCAAATAGAATCCCATGTGAGAAACTTAGAATTGTGTAATATTCAAATTAGAGAATCGGAATTCTATGTTCTTACAATACCTGAATCATGACTTGGAACTTAAAGATTGATTTTTATTTTCGGAGATGGGAAACCAACGTCCAATGATAACTGCTATTCGCTGCCATAGTGACGTAAATTTCAAAATGCTTTACACACATAAACGCATTTGATCATAAGATTTAGGGATAAAAGGAATCTTAAAGACAGTCTTGTCCAAAGTGGACAATGTGGGAATTTGCTTGCATATTTGTTATAAGGAGTTCTCTTCCCCCATCGGAGGGTGAGAAAAAGGAGAAAAAATGCTTATTAATTGAAAAAATAATAATCAAAAACATTTTTAAGCTTATCTAGTCCAGAGGTTCTGGATCAGGTATGGGGAAGCTGCATCCTCGAGGCCACACGTGGCCCTCTAGATACTTAAGTGTGACCAAGGAGATTTGTTCTGGGAAGTTTAGGTTCAGTAAAAGGGCCGCACTTGAGAATCTAGAGGGCCACATGTGGCCTCAAGGATGCAGCTTCCCCATCTCTGTTATAGATCTTTTTTGTGTGTCTTGGACCCCTTTGAGAATTGGGGGAGACTTTATCAGAATGTTTTTAAATGCAAAAAATCAAATAGGATTACAAAGAAAACCAATTCTATTCAAATAGTTACATTCAGCAACTGGAGGAATCAAGAGATCACTTTCAAATGAGAATGAAGCAAAGCTCTTTGGGGAGCTGGTACCTGAGGCAAGCCTAGAAGGAAGATAAGGATTTTAGCAGTTGGGCCTTGGGAAGGGGTGGGAGGGAAAGTGATAGGGTGGGGGAAAGGTGAACGAAGGCTAAAGGGAGAGGGAGAGCAGCAAGGTGGCACAATGGATACAGTTCAGGGCTTAAGTCAAGAAGACTCATCTTCCAGAGTTCAAATCTGACCTCAGACAGTGTGACCCCAGGTAAGTCAATTAATCCTGTTTGCCTCAGTTCCTCATCTGTAAAGTGAGCTGGAGAAGGAAATGGCAAACCATTCTACTATCATTGCCAAGAAAACCCCAAATTGGGTCACAAAGAGTCAGATATAACTGAGTAACAACAAAGCCTAAAAGGAAGACCTGAAGATATGGGAAGGGAGATTAGGGAATAATCCCTCAGGTTAAAGAAGTCAGGAGGGAGAGAGCAGTCAAATATGGCTGGGGAAATGGTAGCTAGAGCCAGATTGCTGGAGAGCCTCGAGTTCCAAGCAAAGGAATTTGTATCATGCCCTATAAACAGGAGAAAGCCACCAAAATTAATCTTTTTGAGCAAGGAATCAAGGCAGCCTTCAAAAGTCTGTGGAACAGAATTATCTGAGGAGCTGATTTAAAATGAAAGGAGCCTGAGGTGGTGGATAGGGAGAGAAGAGACAAGAAGGCTAGGGTTTGGAGGAAGAGTAGGTGTGCCAAGCAGGAAGACAGGAATGAAAGGTCCCCAGAGTTGTAGGGGATAGGCGAAGAGCTCAGACATAGGGAGACAGGTTTAAGAATCATGAGAGTGGAGGGAAATGAGATTGCCCAAGAAAGAAACATAGAGAGGGGAGAGAGAGCCTGTCCCATCTGTTCTACCTGTCCTCAGCCTCTCCAATACCCTTAGCCACAAGTGTCACCTTACCTGTCTCCTCTAGGTTCCCAGTGATTCTAAGGAAGCCTGGAGCCCAAAATAATAGCAAAGACCCTTAGGAGGGAAATTTCCTTCTGTTATAAAGCCAGCACTAATTTAAATACCAACCCTGGCTCAGGATTTAACTGGGCTTTGGTGGCTTGAGGGGTGGGAAGAGAAACCTTGCCCCAAACCCTGACCACACCCCCATGTGAGGCACTCCAGGGCCAAAAGTTATCTAGATTCCACAATCTACTAATGACCAAAAGTCTATTGTTCCTTTTCCATAGCTCCACACACCTCTCCAGTCTTCAGTGCTTAGCAGTAATTTGCCTTAAAGGTCTGGACAAAAGGGAAAATTGGGAGTTGGAGCCCCAAAGAAGAAAGTGCTTTTCTAGTACTAGGTATTCCAAAATGCTAGGTGCAGTTTTAAAGACTTAAGGGACTCTGTGCTGGTGGTAGGACCATACTCTGAGATGCCCTACCTGGTTTCCAAGTGGCCCACCTGAACCAAGTAAGACAACTCTTAAGTATGCCCTCTTTGCATACTTAAAAGGGGGAAACTTCAAGTCACCAGACCCACACAAACTACATCTCTAGGCACTGAGACCTGGCATGTGTGATTTCTAAGCCACTTCACAACGATTTTTGAAAGGTCTTCTGTAGAGGAAAAAAAGGGGTAAATGTCCTCAGTTTCAAAAAGGGGAGGGGGTGGTGATAAGAGACAAGTGTCCACCAACTACAGACCAATCATCTTGACTTTGATTCTTTGGAAAAATATTGTTGTTGTTTGTCCTTCATTCTTGAAGGGGACCAATGACATCAGGAAGGTGAGGTCTTCACCTGCAAGTGAATTAGATTTAAGGGAGGCAGGGCTGTGCAAAGTCACCAGCCTCACTCTCTTTTCCAGAGTATCTGTGTCAGGCGGCAAGATCAGGCAAGATCCGGACAACTGGAGATGGCCCAGGATACCATGGGAGACCTTAGCCTTTTTAAGCTAAGGTCTTTCCCAGGTCTCAGTTTATCTAAGGTACTGCCCATTCAATGATTAAGGTTAGGTAAGAAATGAGTCAAAAATGGCCTCTTTCACCTATTAAAAAAAATCAGTCAGGGAGAGGAAGACCCTCAAGATTTAGGTCCAAAACAAACAATTGCTATTTACACTCTCTGTGAGCCATCAAAGCTCAAACAATGACCAAATGAGACTGACCTGGGACCTATTGCAGACCAATCAGTGAGAGCCAGGGTGACTTGGGTTTAAGGCATGGTCATATAGCTGGATTTGAATCCCAAAGAGCTTTATTAAAACCTGGTTTTCCAATGCTGCAATTCAAGAAATCATAAATGAAACTTCACGGGGTGAAAGAGTTAATTGTCCCAGTTTTTTAAATGGTAGAATAAATAAGTAGAGAAGAGGGAAAAAAAGGAATCTAGCCCTTAAACCCCAAGATATCTTGCAAGGTTTCAGTGATCAAAATTTATATTCCTTTGGACAGAGCACCCACGGATAAGGGTATGATTCCCTATATGGACAGAGGAAGAGGAGGGAGAGAAGAGGAAGGAAGGAAGGAAGGAAGGAAGGAAGGAAGGAAGGTAGGAGTTGTGTTGCCCAACTATGACTGGCCATTTGGTTCCCAGTGGGCAGCTGCTACTGTTCACAGATTGTTGTTTGTTCTTTGTTCTGGAAGAGAACCAATGATATTGGGAAGGTGACATCTTGACTTGGAAGTGAATTAGATTTAAGTGAGGCAGAGCTATGCAAAGTCACCAGCCTCACTCTTTCCTCTGGAGCCATCTGGATCCAGTGGCAAGACATAGATCAAGGTCACTGGAAATGGCCCGTCTTCTGTAGAGGAAAAAAGGGGCAAATGTCCTCATTTTCCAAAAGAAAAAAAAAGGGGGGGGTGTAAAAGATAGATCTGTCTAAAAACTATAGACCAATCAGCTTGACTTTGATTCTTGGCAAAATATAATATATCCTTAAAGGAATGGTTAGAAAACTAGTAGAAAAAAAACAGTGTTTTTCTCTGTCTCTGCTTTTCTGTCTCTCTTGTCTTTCTGTCTCTGTCTTTCTGTGACTGTTTCGATCTGTCTATGTATGTCTCTGTCACCTCTTAAACATCCCCTTGGCACTGCCCAAGGTGAGAGCTGCCATCTCTTCGTTGTCAACATGCCAACTCTCAGACACCAAGTGAAGCTTACAACAGTCAAGAAGAGAACCAAAAAGTTCACCAGAGATCAGTATGTGAAGATTAAGTAAAAGTGGCATAAACCAGGAGACATTGACAAGGGGGCTCCAAGACCATTCCTAGCCCAGATCTTGACAACCAGTCTTAGCTATGGAAGCAATAGAGAGACTTGCACAATCTCCCCAGGGGCTTCAAGTAAAGATTTGGTATCCAGTGTCAAAGAGCTACAGGTGTTCCTGATATTAACAAATTTTACTGTGCAGAGGCTGTTCACAATGTTTCCTCTAAGTATCATAAAGTCATTTCTGAGAGAGCAGCTCAGGTGGCCATTGGAATCACTGGGAAAGCATATTAAAAATCTCATTTGCAGTGAAACTGAAAATATTAAGAAGTACTATTTTTTTTTCTGAAACCATTTCCCAACTTGTGAGAAAATCTGCTTGGAAGGTGCATTCAGAAAGACTTTCTTAGGGAAATGAATTGAGAATGGAGCCTCAAGACAATTAACAATAACTAGCATTCTATCATCAAGGCAGCTAGATGGTACAGTGGATAGAGTGCCAGGCTGTGTGACCCTGGGCAAGTCACTTAACCCTGTTTGCCTCGGTTTCCTCATCTGTAAAATGAGCTGGAAAAGAAAATGGCAAACCATTTAAGTATCTTTGCCAAGAAAATCCCAGATGGTGTCACAAAGAGTCTAGTCAGACACAACTGAACAACAGTAAGCATTCTATAGTCCTTTCAGGTTTGCCAAGCTCTTTATGGAATATCTCATTTTACCCTCCCAACAATCCAAGAAGGGAAGAGCTATTATTATCTTCATTTTATATATTAAGAAACTGACAGACAGAGGTTAAATGACTTGCCCAAGGCCGATTGTGTCACACAGAATCCTAGTCCAGAGATCTATCCACCCAGCTGCCTAGAGACAGAGTAATCCTTATCTTGTTCACATTGCCTTCCTACTCTCCAGAAGTGATTGGTCCTAGGAATCACATTATTCTTCTCAGTCCAAGAAAAATTTAAGTCATCAGTGAAAGGAAGGAGGTAGCAGTGTGCTAGTAAATATTAAGGTCTCCCACTGCATCCAGGGCCATTGCCAGTCATCCTGACCTATGTCTTGCCACTGGACTCCAATGTCTCTGGAGGAGAGAGTGAGGATGATAACTGCACAAGCCTGGCCTCACTTAAATCCAATTCACTTGCAAGTCAAGACCTCACCCTCCTGATGTCATTGGTTCTCTTCAGAAATGAAGGACGTACAACAATCTATGAGTAGTAGCAGCTGCCCCCCCACCCCGGGCACCTAACTGGCCAGTTCCAGTTGGGCAATGCTTCTATTTCCTTCCTTCCTTCCTTCCTTCTTTTCTTCTCTTCTTTCTCCTCCTCCTCCTCTTCTCCCTCTGTTCATATGGGGTGTCTTAACCTTACATATGGGAGCTCAGTCCAAAGGAATATACATTTTGATCACTCATACTTCACAAGATAATTTAGTATTTGGGGGCTAGATTTCTTTTCTTCCCTACTTATTTATTCTATCATTGTTCTTGTTGCTTTTTAAAAACGGAGACAATTAACTCTTTTGTCTCATAAAGTTTTCCTTTATGATTTCTTGAAATACAACTCTGAAAAACTAGGCTTTAATAAAGCCCATTGGGATAAGCAGCCACCTCAAAGGGAGCTACCTCACTATAACTTTAAACCCAAATCACTCTGGCTCTCACTTATTGGCCAGTAATAGATCCCAGACCAAACCTCACTTGTTTATTGTTTGGATTTGATGGTTTAGAGTGAGTGTAAGTAACAATTGCTTCTAGAAGCAATTGCTTGGCTAGAAACTCTGAGGGTCTTCCCCTCCTGGATTTATTCTTTTGTGAAGGCAAACCAGGCCATCTTTTGCCTCAATTCTTACCTAGCCCTTAATCGTTGAATGATTGTTGTCTCAGACAGACTGAGACCTGGGAAAGACCTTAACTTAAAAAGCCCAAGGTCTCCCATTGCATCCTGGACCATCACCAATCATCCTGACCTATATTTTGCCACTAGACTCCCATGACTCTGGAGGAGAGAGTGAGGCTGACAACTTTGAACAGCTCTGCCTCACTTAAATCAAATTCACTTGTGAATCAAGACCATCGCCCTCCTGATATCATTGGTTCTCTTCAAGAATGAATGATGAACAACAATGAGCTAGCCAAACAAACATACCCACCAGAGACACTGGAGTCCAGTGGCAAGACATAGGTCAGGATGACTGGCAATAGCCCTGGATGCAGTGGGAGACATTACTATTTACTAGCACACTGCTACCTCCTTCCTTACACTGATGACTTAAATTTTTCTTGGACTGAGAAGAATAATGTGATTTCTAGGACCAATCACTTCTGGAGAGTAGGAAGGCAATGTGAACAAGATAAGGATTACTCTGTCTCTAGACAGAGTTTAATGTGCATTATTAACATTTTATCAATCACTTTCTTAAGTCTAGGCAATCATCGAAATAATCAAACTATGATTTGTAGTGTTTGCCAATTTGCAAAGTATGAATCCTCACCCTGAAAATTTAACAAACTGCTTTCCAGAACACCCCTAGAAAGAGATCTCTTTGTTTAATTCAAGGGTGAGGGGAGTAGTCTAGGAGGAATGAGATAATGCCTTGGTAGCTCAATTCTGGAATGTTAACTCAGACTGTATTTTAAGGTAATTTTTTCTTGTTCAAGTTTCCTATAAAGGCTACCTGAAATTGTTCTGGAGCAGTCATGTCAGAAGCTATGGGGAACTATGCCAATTTGGACATCTCTCTCTCTCTAAGCTAGAAATACCTTGGAATTAAATGAATTGGAATTAAAAGAAATTAAATAAAACTTTGGTCAGGTTATTATGGGGCAGGGGTGTTTATTTTTGTAAAGGGAGAGGTAGAAGAAAGGGTCCTAATTCATCCTCTATTCTATTCAGACAAACAACCACGGTGTGAGAAGAATTTTTAGTGCCACTATACAATGCAGGCTCAATAAAGTAGAATTCTTAGCTAAAATATATGTCATATTGTTACTGTTGGTATTCTATTCTCGACAGCCAGGAGGCACAGTGGGTAGAGAACTGGGCCTGATCTCAGGAAGACCCGAGTTCTAATATGACCTCAGACACTTAATAGCTATGTGACCTTGGGCAAGTCACTTAACCTCTCTCAGACTCAGTTTCTTCATCTGCAAAACAGGGAAGCTAAAGATTGTCCAACAAAGAAGTCCAATTTATCCTGTATCCAACTTCTTTGTACATTGTTATTTGCATACAGACTCCTCAGTTAGAGAGTGATTCCCTCAAGAGCAGAAATTGTCTTTTGCTTTTCTTTGTATCCAGCTGTATTGCTTTTATTACTTGTCAAACCAACCAAGAGATTTAATTATGATAGTATTAGTTATGAGAATGAACCCCACTCAGCCTCAGATACTTGACACACTTACTAGCTGTGTGACCTTGGGCAAGTCACTTCCTCAATTGCCCTGCTTTCCCCACTCCAAGAAAAAAAAAGAATGAACCTCATTATTTGAAATAGTTTTAGAAAGACATTTATTAGGTTACTTTATAGAGGAGAAAAGCCAGAAGCCTCCCCACTCAGTCTCTGAGAGATTGCCATTATTTCAGGGTTTCAGGGAAGAGTACTAGCTGGAACAGCACTTAGCAGTTAAGCTATTTTGTAGGGAGGGCAGTTCCGAGGCACAAGTCCAAAAACAAGTCTATCAATAAGCACCAACATTCAAGTTTGGGGAACCCAAAACACAAGCATTGTCAACTCTAAAAACAAACGACCACAGAGTTGCAGGAGTTATGAAACCTCTATCAACTCTGAAAATGCCAAGGAGCTCACACAGGTTGTCACAACCATAGTTAACTTTGAAAAATAAAATAAAATTAAAACAAAATAAAACCAAAGAGCTAACAGTGCTCATAAGCAAAAAGCGTTCTTTATCCTGTTGGAGGAAGGAAACTAGACACATGTGTAGGGGCCTCCCCAGTAGGAGACCCACTTTAGTGTGGGCAAATCTCAATACATGTACGAGTGGCTATGCAGTGAGTTGTAGCCCTGACAATGAGAGGTAACAGTAACAATGGGAACAACGAGACAAGTTTGATTCATAGCAGGACTTCATAGTCAGAACATGGCTACTGCAGGTGCTTGTCCAAGCTCAGGGAGGGACCACCTGGTGTTGGTGCGAAACAATTCTGGGACTTTGCTTTATCTGAGTTCATCTGAAGGGTGAGCACAAAGAATTGATGTTATGCCAAGTTCAGGGCACAGCTTGCTTGCTGGGCCTTAGCTCTGGAAAACAGGGTATGTCCTAATAGTAAAAAGAGAGAGGTGATCTTGGCATGGGGATCCTGACAGGTGGATCCAAGACTAGACCTTGTTGCAATCTTTTTTTTTTCCATTTTTTAAAAAAACTTTCTTTAAAGTTTTGCGTTCCAAGTTCTACCCCGCCTCTCCCTGCCTCCCATTCCCCACTCCCTGAGATGGCAAAGCAATCATAGGTTATAGGTTATACATGTCCAATTATGTAAAACATCTCCATATTAGTTATTTTGTACAAGAAGACTTGAATAAAGGAGAAAATGAAAGAAAGAAAATGAAAAATAGCATGCTTCATTCTGTATTTAAGCAATATTGGTTCTTTCTCTGGAAGTAGATAGTATACTTCATCATTAGTCCTTTGGGATTGGCTTGGATCATTGTATTGCTGAGATTAGCCAAGTCATTGACAATTTTTCATCTAACAATATTGCTGTTAGTGTGTATGATGTTCTGGTTCTGGTCACTTCATATGCATCAGTTCATGTTAAGTCTTTCCAGGTTTTTCTGAAATCATCCTGCTTGTCATTTCTTATAGCACAATGCTATTTCATTACAACCACAGCTTGTTTAGTCATTCCCCAACTGATGGGCATCCCTTTGATTTCCAATTCTTAGCCGCCACAAAAAGAGCTGCTAAAAATATTTTTGTACAAATAGGTCCTCCCTGCCCCCCCCCACCCCGGCCCTTTTTAATGTCTTTGGGATACAGACTTAGCAGTGCCATTGCTGGATGAAAGGGTATGCACAATTTGATAGCCCTTTAGCATTGTTCCAAATTGTTCTCCGTAATGGTTAGAACAATTCACATTTAGTTTAGTTCACAATTAAGCATTCCTTGAAGTATCCAGCTTTCCCAGGAAATCTCTGACATCTATAGTAAGCTTTTAGGTAAGGTAAAATCAAGCTAGGTTCAAACAATACTAATAAATAAGGGTTCCTGAACAACATAATAAAATATTTCCCTGCAGTTCTCTCATTTGGGCTTATTAAAACCTAACCTTCTCAAAAGTAGAGAGCATAATTACAAAAAAAGAAAACTGAGTTATGGTTTCAAAAGTAACCAAACCAAGTGGCATCCTCCTCACTACGTATCTCATCTAGAGCTTTGTATAAGTCCTTTAAAGAGGAATAGGGGTTAGATTGGCAACAAACTTTCCCAATGTCTCATAGTCAGAGAGATCAATCTGAGTAAATATCAGGGGCTGTAAATCAGGGGACTTAAGCTTATACCAAGAAACAAATACACTATGGCCATAATCATCACAAAAATCATAATCCCATGCTGCCTGCAATGTCATAAAACCTGGACAAACTCAGTTAAGCAAAGTTATAATCTCATAGCATCACTTAAGGAGACAAACCTTTTTAAACGACTGTATGGGTAAACTAAGTCAGGTTACAGGTTATTTACATTTAGAGGATTCACAATAGACTGAAGGGGGAAATTTACATGTTGCCAAGGTAACCATGAAAACTCATGCAAATCTTCCTTACACGGTTAGCTTGGGAAACTAGCAAATAACTAAACCACTCTAGAAAACTCAAACTTTCATTTGGCTTCTACTTGAGGAATGAGGAACAGTTAACATCATTATATAAACACAAGACAGGCTTTCAAATAACCAAAAAGTTGTAGAAGGAATGGCCCTAACCCCTAAATAACAAATAAAAGGAATTTGGGCATACCCTTCTTGCAGGCAAACATAAAAAAAAAACATGAAAACTAAAAGCCAAAGTAATACAACAATGATCATCAATATTAAATAACAACAAATCTCCTTCCTAGAAACGCGCTCCCAATGTCCATTTAATCAGCACATATCATCTTGAGTCCTTGGAAACTCTGGAATAGGCCTCATTCTCAGAGCATCTCTGGAGGTGTCCTCCTCCTAGCAGATCCACTTCTCTGGTTCTAAGTCACTTGCAGAGATTCCCTATTTAATGTTGTTAAAATACACCAGTGATAAGACTCAACACAATTTAGTACAATTTCCCAAATCTGGTGTTCCAATAACTAGTTTATGTAATAAAAACCAGCTCAAACCTTATGGAACTAATTTTATAACAACAGAGGTATAAGAAGACCACCAAATTAGGAACCCATAATTCCCTTGAATGTTCAGAGAATTTCAGTTTTTATATACCACTTGATCTATTTTTACTTCAACAATCTCTCTACCTGATATGGACAATGCCATCTAGAGGCTGAAGGAAGACTCTTAAAGGACCCATTAGGGCCTGACTTGTAAAATGAGCACTTCTGTCTCTTAATATAATTAGACAGAGATTTTAAAACAGGGGGAATGAAATTTTATGTGTAAAATCCTTAATTTCATTTGGAGAACTTATTACTAAAAGACACTCAAAGCCTATGTATCCCATTAGAAACATTTGGGGGGTAGGGAAATATATATGTATGTATTTATGTATATATATATGTATGTATGTATGTATGTATATATGTAGCCTGTTTCTTAGACAAATGGTCTAATCTTGTTGCTATCTCAAAGTGAAGTTTACTACTCTACTAAAATTCAAAACTTTTACATCTTCACTCACCCCCCTTTTTGAGGATATATGTTATCCTCGTATCATCTTGAACCAATGAGATATCTTTAAAGACTTAATCTTATACATGAATATATAACTATTAACAAGGGGATAGCAAAAAAAGGGAAAAAATAGTTTAGTAAAACTAACCAACCATATTGGAAAATGTCTGACAAAAGCAATCTTTCTAATGCGTGATCTGCCAGCCTCTGTAAAGAAATTTCTCTTCTTTGGGGCCAAGCTGTGCCATTATAATTTCTCAGTATTATTTCAGGGTTTTTTTTCCCCATTTACACTGTTGTAATCATTGCATATATTGTTTTTCTGGCTCTGCTTACTTCATTTTGCATCAGTTCATGTATGTCTTCTCATGCTTCTCTGTATTTGTCATATTGTATGTTATAGCACAATAATATTCCTTTATATTCATGTGTCAAAACATCAATTTTCCCCAATAACTATGCATCTATTTTGTTTCCAATTCTTTGTTCCTGCAAATATTTTGGTGCATGGGGGGCCTTCAGTTTCATTATAGACTAGTTTGGATATATACTTAGCAGTGAATTTCTGGGTTAAAGGTTACCATTTTCAGTCATATCCTTTTATGATAAAGGACATCATAGATTCTATCTCTTAGTGTATACTCTAATAGAGACTCTTTCTCAAATCAATTCTAAGTGTTATCATTTTTCTAATTGGTGAAGTCAAGATAACTGTGAGATTTTCAATCCAGTAAACCAGACCTAGCTGCTTGGGATTTGTGACTTACTTGTTTTAGAGAAAGAAGTTGTACAAGATTATATTTGGTCAATGTTAATTTGACCAAAAAACTAACAATTATTCACTTGATCGACTGTACCAAGTTCCTAGAACAAAAAACCTGCAAAATACTTTTGCTTTTGTGGATTGATAATCATTTGTTCTCAAGTGGTAGGGTACATTTAAGTCAGTTCTAGAAAGTTAACTACTGACTTCTAGACTCATCAAATTTAAGAGCTTCCAGAGATCCTAGAGATCATTTAGGCTAATTAGTTTATCCTATAAATGGGAAAACTTATGATCAAAGAGGCTTAAATACAGGAGTATGCTAGTAAATGTTTAACTAGTTCTCAAAAAAAAAAGGACACAACACACTTTTAGGCTTAATCTGCAATATTGACATTTTTCTCCATCAATTTCTTAAATCCTGACAGTCATCAAAACAAGAATTTGAGCCCTGATCTGTAGCCTTTGCCAATTCTGAAGGGGAAATGCTCACAGTGAAAATTTAAAAATTTTTGAACTGGTTCCAGCATATCCTTACAGTAAGGTTGAACCCTGGTCACAAGACTGAGCTGGGACTAGAACCCAGGTTTCCTGGCTCCAGCTAGAGCTCTTTCACATTTTGGGGAAATGTTTGAACATTTAACAAATCTGGGAAGCAGAATTAGACTTGTACCAGAAGGAGACAGATGTAAGAGAGATGTTTTAGAAATAGAACTGAGAAGACTCGGTAACTTATGGGATGTGTGGAATGAGGGGGAAGTGGAATATGACACTGAGGTTGGGAAGAATAGTAGTGACCTTAACAAAGAGGGAAGTTTGGAAGATAAGTAAGTTTTGGTGGGGAAGGACAATGTAATAAGATCTTTGAGGCATCTTGTAACTCTTCCTTTGCTTCATTTTCTCACCCAAAATAAACAAGTGGGACAGGGATTTGGTCAATTTTGTGGGACTTCCATGACCTGTGGTTTGGGGTGCCTAGATAGGGGTTAGGGTATAACTGAGTTATAAATGTTCTGGAAGAAAGAGGACCAGTGTAGGAGCAGGGAGGTTAGAAAGCTGTATAGTGGAGGGAGGAGACCAATGGGGAGATAAAAGTAAATGTGGAGACAAGCCCCAGGATTAACTATCACAGGGAGAGTGGGATTTGAACCACCTTCCTATCCTCTGATTGGTCGATCTCATGGTTCTGCTAGAGGATTTAGTCTCTATTTTAGCAACTACTATCCTCTTATATTAATGTTGGCTATAAATAATGGGACTATGACAGCAGGGTCTATGATTCTGATTCTGAGGCTTGAACACTTCTGAATTTCAGATTTAAAAGCAATCTTATTTTAAGCCAGAAAAAATGAGTTTATAAAAGACTGTAACATAAACATTAAGCATGTATATATTATTAATTTCATTGCACTTCTCGATCAGTCGGTCAATGAGCATTTCTTAAGGGCCTACTATGTGCCAGGTGCTGTGTTACGTGCTGGGCATACAAAGAAAACGACAACCCACAACCAACTACAAACGAACAGGCTATACATGAGATAAATCTGGAATAATCAAGAGAGGGAAGGGACTAGAATAAGAGGAATAAAAAAAAAGCATCTCCTGAAAGATGAGATTTTATTTGAGACTTGAAGGAAACCAGCAAAGCCAAGAGGGAGAGATGAGGAAGTAGAGTATTCCAGGCATGGGAAACAGCCAGTGAAAGTGCCCAGAGTCTTTCATAATCTTTCATAATTATAATAATCTTAACAGTTCATATTTCTATATTGTTTTAAGGTTTATAAGGCACTTTTTCTCACAACTCCATGAGATGGGTGGTACAAACATTATTATTCCTGTTTTTCAGATGCAGAACCTGAGGCTCACATAACTTGTATTGTGTTTCCCCACATAATCATCTCAGATTTTTATGCCAATTTTTTTTTGGCAAAAAAGTGGGGTGTGACAAATTGTTCTGGTATTACCTAAAAATCATTTATTACTAAACCGGTGTTGGTACAAGATTAGGATGCATGGGATACTCATGAATATATCTGAAAATTGGGAAGATGTAAGTCCTAACTATATCATGTGACTTACTCATGGCAGCTTCACCTGCCCACCTGCTCCCCTTGCACCTATGGCTCTTCACTGGATTGAGCGACAATACCACTGGTACTGCAGTGCTCTAAACAAACCACACAAATTGGCTTTCGGAAATATATTGACAATGCAAGTGCACTGAGAATTCTAGACTCACAGCTTGCGATGGATGAGACATAAATGCGTATCCATATGCCACTGGTGAATACATTGCTGTTCTGTTTACCTCTTAAGTGGCATGGTAAACAGAACTATACCATGTGGCAATTATGCAAGGAAAGGCTTTAAACCAATTTTTGTACTGAAAAAAATAGGGTGCTACCATTATGGGGTGGCAACAATTATGCCGTAAAATACAGTAAGTGTCCCAGCTGGGCCTCTTACCCAGGTCTTCTGCCTCCAAATTCAATATTCTTCTTATCACATCAAGGCTCTTTCTCCTCACCGATCATTAGAACCACAGAACAATAGACCCTTGGAGTTGGAAAGGACCTTAGAGGACACCTAGTCTAACCCACACCTGATCAGGAATTCCACCTACAGCATTTCTGATAAATGGTTAGTTATCCCTGCCTGAAAATTACCCATAGATGGGGAGCTTACTACCTGCCACCATAGTTCATTCCATTTTGAGACAGCTCTGAGATCAAGGTTCTTATATCAAGCCAGTTTACTTTTTCTCAACTTGGTGCTGTAATGGAAAGGACAAGAAGTCACAAGACACTTGAGCTCAAATCCTGCCTCTGACACTTAATAACTGTGTGATCAGACCACAGGAAGCAACTAAACTTTTCTGGGCCTTTGTTTCCTCATTTGTAAAGTGAGGAATATATCTTTAGGGCCTGCCACACAGTTGTTATGAAGATCAAATGAGAGCATATGATCAATTGAGATTTTTTTTTAAACCTTAAAAGTGTAATGTAAAAAGTCAGTTATCATTGTAATTATTATTACAGTTCTGCCCACAGAGAGAATTCCTACTTGTCTACTACAACTTCCCATGACAACCTTTTAAATATGCAATGATAATTTTACCATAGCATAGTTTGTGGTTCCCTAACCCTCCCAGCCGTCCTCCTCTGGATGCATCTCCAATGCCCTTCTTGAAAGACAGTGTACAAAGAGTCAGCCAGTTAATAAACATTTGGGGATACAAAGAAAGGCAAAAACAACCCCTGCCTTTGAGCAGCTCACAGCCTAATGGGAGAGACAACAGGCAAACAGTTATGCACAAATAAGAAAGAAAGAAAGATATATACATATACAAATACACACAAACATATATACATATGTACATATCCATGTGATAAATTAGGAATAATCAGCAGAGAGAAGGCACTAGAATTAAATGGGAGGCCACCAGGGGGGCAAGAAAGGCTTCCTGTAGAAGACGGGATTATAGATGGGTTTGAAGCCAGAGAAGCCAGTAGCAAGACATGAGGAGGGAGAACATTCCAGGCATGGGGAAAAGGAACCCAATATTCCAAATGTGTTCTGTTTCGGAGCAGAGAAGAGTGAGATTTCCACTTTCCTCATTTAAAACAACCAGCTTCTTTACTATTCTATTCTAAGCTCAAGGCTTAGGGCTCTAGAGATTTAAGTCCCAGACTCCATCCTGCTATGGAGCCATTAACTTCTTTCCTTGTATGTGACTCTCTTCATTTTGAGAGAGAAGTTGGGTCACTCAGAGAGATTCTGGCCTTACAACCATTGAAGCAGTAAAAATAATCCCAATAATGATGACCACCCTCTACCTCATATCCTCTCATCAAATTCCATCCAGTCTTAGTTCATATAACTCTCATCACAAACTCTATGGTGCATCTCCAGTTCAGGAACAGTCAAAGGAAATGAAATATCAGCATATGTGTGAAAAAATGCTCCAAATCACAAATAATTAGAGAAATGCAAATTAAAGCAACACTGAGGTTCCACTTCACCCTCATCAGATTGGCAAAGTTGACCAAAAAAAAAAAAAGGAAATGACAATTTTCAGAGGGACCATAGGAAAAGAGCAGTATTGGTTGACCTGCAAATTGGTTCAGCCATTCTGGTAACTGGTTTGAAATCATGCTCCGAAAATCACTAAACAATGCATACTATTTAACTCAACAATACCACTTGTTGTAGACCTGCCTCTAAAGCCATGATCCTCCAGTCAACAATTCAATGTTCTGATGAAATGAGGCACGTTTGAGTCACTGAACATTTAACAAAGCAGGCCCTTTACTTTGCCTCAACACAGCAAAGATATGCAACATGGATATATGGCAAAGATGTAGCAACACTTAGAGGCACAGACAATTTTGTTTCCTCCTGGTTGTATCTTGAAATTGTTTTCAAAGGTGGGAGGATGGCTTGGGGTGTAATGAGCTTATCCAAACTAACTTGGTTTCATCCTAACCTGAGGTTAGCTTGAAAATGCTGTTATTCAGTTGCTGGATTTATTCATATGATGTATCTCTTAAAAGTCTGAGTGCTACTGTATGCATAATTGCTATATGTTGATGCATGAAAAGGTTGTTGTGGTCCAGTTTTCACAATTTGAAACAATGTCTGTTGCTGTGCTATTATATTGTTGCATGCACTTTAATTATTTGCATTAATATTTGTATATTAATTTGGGAAAACAAATCAAAGTCTAGAAAAGATGGGAACTAAGGCAATCATCTTGCATTTGCAGTTGAGAAGCATAAAGGTTTCTTAATATTAGGAGTACACCCATGCCTTAAGAATACATTTTTAAGGATACTGAGCAGAAAAGGGAAAAATGTGGAATAGTGTAAGCTTACCTTAAAATGAGAAGTAACAGTTATCAAAAACCATCAGCAAACATTATTTGTCATGGGAATTAACTAGAAACCTTCCCAATAAAATCAAGGGTGAAACAAGGATGCCCATTATCACCACTATTATTCAATATTGTACTAGAAATGTTAGCTATATCAATGAGAAGAAAAAGAAATTGAAGGAATTATAATAGGTAGTGAGGAAACAAAACTGTCACTCTCTGCAGAGGACATGATAGTATACCTAAAGAATCCTAGAGAATCACCTTAAAAATTGGTTGAAATTGAAAACTAAAAATAAATGAATATATTTTTTTAAAAAACACTTTAAGTCCATGAGCAAAAAAAAAAATTAACAACTTTAGCAAAGTAGCAGAATACAAAATAAATCCACACAAATCATCAGCATTTCAATATATTACCAACAAAGTTCAGCAGCAACAAATAGAAAGAGAAATTCCATTTAAAGTAACTATAGACAAATATAAAATACTTGGGAGTTTACTTGGCAAGACAAACCCAGAAACTATATGAACACACTTATAAAACACTTTTCACATAAATAAAGTCAGGTCTAAACAATTGGAAAATATTAATTGCTCATGGTTAGGCTAAACCAATATAATAAAAATGACAATTCTACCTAAATTAACCTATTTATTCAGTGCCATATCAATCTACCAAAAAATTATTTTATAGAGCTAGAAAAATTAATAACAAAATTCATCTGGAGGAACAAAAGGTCAAAAATATTAAGAGAATCAATGCAAAAAAAAATGTAAAGGTGGCCTGGATCTCAAATTGTACTACCAGATCTCAAACTGTATTATAAAGTGGTAATTATCTAAACAATCTGGTACTGTCTAAGAAATAGAGTGTTGGATCAGTGTTGGACTAGGTACTCAACACACAGTAGTAAATGGCCATAGTAATCTAGCGTTTGATAAACCCAAAGATCCAAGCTTTTGGGACAAAGACTCATTATTTGACAAAAACTGCTGGGAAAACTGGAAAATAGTATGGCAGAAATTAGGTATAGACTAACATTTCACACCATATACTAAGATAAGGTCAAAATGGATACATGATTTAGACATAAAGGGTGATACCATAAGCAAATTAGAAGAGCATGGAATAGTTTACCTGTCAGATTTGTAGAGAGGGAAGAATTTAGGACCAAACAAGGTATAGAGAGCATTACACAATGTAAAATGGATAATTTTAATTACATAAAATCAAAGTTTTTCACAAACAAAACCAATGCAACCAAAATTAGAAAAAAGGCAGAAAACTGTGGGTGGGGAATTTTTTTCACCAAGTATCTCTGATAAAGGCCTTATTTCTCAAATATGTAGAGAACTGAGTCAAATTTATAAAAATACAAGTCATTCCACAATTGACAAATGGTCAAAGGATATGAACAGGCAGTTTTCAGATGAAGAAATCAAAACTATCTATAATCATATAAAAATGCTCTAAATCTATATTGATTAGAGAAATGCAAATTAAAACAACACTGAAGTACCACATCATACCTATCAGATTGGCTACTATGACAAAAAAGAGGAAAATGATAAATGGAGGGAATATGAGAAAACTGTGACATTAATACATTGTTGGTGGAGTTGCGAACTGATGCAACCATTCTGAAGATCAATTTGGAACTATGCCCAAAGGACTATAAAATGTGCATACTCTTTGATCCAGCAATATGACTGCTATCTTTGTATGCCAAAGTGATTTTTTAAAAAGAAAAAAAAGAACATATTTGTACAAAAATATTTATAGCAGCTCCATTTGTGGTGGCTAAGAATTGGAAGTAGAAGGATGCCCAAAAACTGGGAAATGGCTAAACAATGTGGTATTGTAACAACAATGCTGCTTGCAGCTGCTGTGGAGGTGTAAGGCCAATAATACCAGCACACAAGAGGGCTGCTAGCACAGATTCTTTCATCTGCTTTTCTAGGGAAAGCAACTTTAAGGGGCTTACGATCTCACTTTAATTAAACATACATATATCATTCACTTAGTTCAGGGGAAAAAGTTAGCAGTCTTAACTTCAGAGAAAACGCAAACAGAAATTACAAGCAGAAATTATATAAACAGAGCAAATAACACAAATCAGCATACAGGGCTTTTAACTGTCTGTCCATAACAATACATACATAGTTACCAAAGAGAGAAGCGTCAACATCTGGGTTTTCAAAGCTGGGAGTGGGGGGCCTCCTTGACAGCTACCCAGAGTCTCAATTGGCCAAATTGCACAAACACTCTTCCTATGAGTGAGCCCCCAAAGCAAAATGCTAACCTCCAAGTATATATACAGCTTCTTTAGGTTCAGAGGGCATCACAACTATGTCACTCAAATTCATGTGACTTAGGCTTTCTTGTGATGTAAGCAGGTCATCAAAGACTCTTGATTCAATCAAAGACTCTTGATTGAAACAAAGGCAAGACTCAAAGGCACTTGATTGCCTTAATGCTAAGAAGCACTCCAAAACAAAAAAAAACAGCGAAAAGTCCCACTCTGTTTGCCATTACAGGTATATGCTTGTAATGGAATATTATTGTGCTGACTTAGCTATTTTTAATAATAAAATGATCCAAGTCAATCCTAAAGGACTCATGATGAAAAATGCTATCCACCTCCAGAGAAAGAACTGATATTGTCTAAATACAGACTGTAGCATACTATTTTCATTTTTCTTTCTTCTCTTCTTTCTTTCTTTTTCTTTTTCTCTTTCTCTGTTTCTGTCTCTCTTTTTGATCAAGTCTTCTTGCACAAAATGACTAATATGGAAATGTTTTACATGATTGCACATGTATAACCTATATCAGATTGCTTACCATCTCAGGGAGGGGGGAAAGGAGGGAGAGAAGGATAGAATTTGGAACTCAAAACTTTAAAAAAAAACAAGGAATGTTTTTACATGTAACTGGGGGAAATATTATTTAATTAAAAAAATAAAATTGATGAGAAGGATTCTATGGGTTGCACCTCAAACACATCCTATGTCTGACTCATACAATGAAAACAGGTCTGTCCTCTTGCTGAGCACCACTAGCTTCAACCTACCCTTCTACTCTTGGTATTGGGGAGTCCCTAAAGTTAAACACTTCAGGATGTAAACTTTAAGGGTTTAATAATTAGAGTTCCTGGAATGTTCACTAGAACCTCTTATCTCTATCTTCTTGTAAGCCTTTGCCTAGTCTTCATGGATTGCCAAAGTGTGCAGGTAGTGGGTCCCAGCTTGTTGCTTATTACTTTCTGCTAGAATTTTGAAAAGACTAGAATAAGCTCCCTTTAGTGCTGCCATTCCAAAGAGTATTGGGAGGTCTGGGACCATTGGGAGTAAAAACATCCACAAAGGTAGACTGTGGTAATTTTCTCTGAGCCATATAATAGGCTGTTGAGCGTATTAATAAAGGATAGGTCAATGGCACTGCCTTTGGCCAAAAACCTAGAATTAGAGATGCAACTCTTTTTTATAGGCATAGAACAAAGAACAGGACAGAGTAGGTGAAGTTATCATAACATTGGTTATGAGGTTGGCAACCTTATGGGGGTGATGGATCATGATTGGTTACATTAAAGAAAGTGGGCATACAGACACACAGGGGCTAAAGACCACATTTCTATTAAAGGAATGTTTTATGAATACATGAGACCCAGCTGCATCCCGGGTCATTGATACTGGAGAGGAGCAGTAGACTCACAGGTGCCTGGGAATGAGATAAAACCACCTTCAGTTGGTAAGGATGAAGCTAAGATGGGACAAAGTTTATCTGCCTTCAAGGATAGCACACAGATATGGAGGGATAACAAGCTTCCTTGGCACAAAGTGATTTGCAGGTGGTGCTGAGATAACAACTTCCTTAGAACTGGAATGTTTCATCAGAGTATTTACCTAAACTTTAGCTCAGAGTTTTTCTTTAACTAAATGTGACTGATAGGGGAAACTAAACTTTTGGCATCTAACTCTGAAGGGGGGTTAGAGAGAGAGACAGAGAGATAGAGAGAGACAGAGAGAGAGAGAGAGAGAGAGAGAGAGAGAGAGAGAGAGAGAGACAGAGAGAGAGAGAGACAGAGAGACAGAGAGAGATAGAGAGACAGAGAGAGACAGAGACAGAGACAGAAATCAGAGATGAGAGAGAGAGAGAAACTTTTGAACTCAGAGACAGAGACTTAGATTTGTTGCACAGAATACAGAAGTTCTGCCCCATTTTATCTCCTCATAGGCTAAGATAGATTACTACTTCCAACTGAGTGTGTGTCATTCCCTCTTCTATCGGTCAATTCTGATGAGTGTAAGGTTCAAGCATTGCCTGCCATGTCCCACCCCCCAACTTCCCCTCCACTGTAATAGCTCTTTCACACCTCTTTTATGTGAGATAATTTATCCCATTCTATTTTACCCTTCCCCCTTCTCCCAGGGCAATCTTGTTTCTCATCTTTTAATTTTATTTTTTTAGATATCATTCTATCATAGTCATCTTATACCTGCACCCTCTGTCTGTGTATACTCCTTCTGATTTCCCTTGTAGTGAA
Organism: Trichosurus vulpecula; assembly: GCF_011100635.1. Lineage (NCBI taxonomy): Eukaryota > Metazoa > Chordata > Mammalia > Diprotodontia > Phalangeridae > Trichosurus > Trichosurus vulpecula. Next base: position 89,077,361 of record NC_050574.1, on the reverse strand, counting down.
GTTTTTAAGAACTACAAATATCATCTTGCCATGTTGAAATATAAATGGTTTAACCTTATTGAATCTCCTATGTTTTCTTTCTTGTTTATTTTTTGCCTTTTTATACTTCTCTTGAGTTTCGTATTTTAAGATCAAATTTTTTATTCAGCTCTGATCTTTTAATTAGGGATACTTGAAAGTCCTCTATTTCATTAAAAATTCATTTTCTTCCTCCCCTGCCCTCCTCAAAGGATTATATTCAGTTTTACTGGGTAGGTGATTCTTGATTATAATCCTGACTCCTCTGCCTTCCAGAATATATTCCAAGCCCTCTGATTCTTTAATATAGAAACTGCTCAATACCGTGTAACCCTGACTGTGGTTCCACAATATTTGAATTGTTTCTTTCTGGTTGTTTGCAGTATTTTCTCCTTGACCTGAGTGCTCTGGAATTTTGTTATGATATTCCTGGGAGTTTTCATTTTGGGATCTCTTTTAGGTGGTGATTGATGGATTCTTTATGTTTCTATTTTGCCCTCTGGTTCTGGGATATCAGGGCAGTTTTCATCGATAATTTTTTGAAAGCTTATGTCTAGGTTCATTTTTTGATCCTGATTTTCAGGTAGTCCAATAATTCTTAAATTATCTCTTTTGGACCTAATTTCCAGGTCAGTTGTTTTTCCAATGAAAAATTTCACATTTTCTTCTTTTAAAAAAAAACAACTTTTGGTTTTGTTTTATCATTTCTTGATGTCTCACAGAGTCATTAGCTTCCAATTGCCCAATTCTAATTTTTAAGGACTTATTTTCTTCAGTGAGCTTTTGTCTCTCCTTTTCCATTTGGCCAATTCTATTTTTAAGGAGTTATTTTCTTTGCTGAATTTTTGTATTTTTCCCCATTTTTTGGTATTTCTTTTAATGAGCTGCTGACACTTTTTTCATTATTTTCTTGCATTACTCTTAGTACTTTTCCCAATTTTTCTTCTACTTTTCTCATTTGCTTCAAAAAGCCTTTTAAAACTCTTCTAGGAGTTCTTTCTTGGCCTGGGACCAATTCACACTTTTCTTTGAGGCTTTATGTGTAGACACTTTGACACTGTTGTCATCTTATAAATTTGTGCCTCGATATTCCCTGTCACCATTGCATTTTTTTATAGTTGAGTTCTGTGGGGTTTTTTTTTTTTTGCCCATTTTCTGCCTATTTTGTGACTTTGTACTTTCATGTAAGAGTTGGGCTCTGCTCCTGCACTGTCCCAAGCTACTTGTACTGGGCTTGGGGCCTACCTGCTGGCTTGCACTAGATGGAGGTGGTATTGTCTCCCTATCAGCCTGTGCAGGGGCAAGGTCTTGCTGCTGCTGGCTAGCCCCCAGGGACAGAGTCTTGCTGTTGGCCAACCCCAAGGCTGAAGTCTTGCTGCTGGTCAGCAATTTGTCAGGACCATATTGGTGGCCTGCAGTGGGGGTAGCACCTTGCTATGCTGCTGGTCTGGGACTGCTGATAGCATGGGCAAGTCTGCTGGTGGATTGTCCTGGGGCTTGGAGCCTCACCGCAAACCGCCTCGGGTTGGAGTATTCCTGCTTTTCTCCATCTGAGCTCCCTTTCCACCCCAGCGAGACAGACTTTTCTTGCTGGGCTGATAAGTTGCTTCCCTGCTCCTAAATTGGTTCTGAGGCATTTTTCAAGGTTGTTTTAAGGGAAATTTGGGAGGACTTCAGTAATTTCCTTCCTCACTCCACCATCCTGACACCAGAAGTTCTTATTCATTAATTTTAAACCATTCAGAGAAAAGTCTCAGAGGATTCCTTTATCTATGATGTGTAGCAATTGAAATCTGAGATGAAAAGATTCTGAATACTGAGAACAATCAAGTTAATAAATGCCAATACATGGGATCTAAGACTCCTCAGAAACCAAGGGTGCCCAGAGGGCTTTACAGAGCTCTTTTATTGTCAGTAAAGGGGAATACAAAAAGGGAATCAAAATTACAAAACCTTGAGTAACATGGAGAATATTACAAAATCAAGAATTTTTGAGGTTAGCAAAACAGAGAACCTAGGCTTACAGCCTTTACCAGCAGAAGGTAGTCTGAGGGAGCCTGATGATCTATAAAAACCTCAAATCAGAGCTGTTCTTAAGTGTTGATTTTAAAAACTCACACTTAAAACTTATTCCAAAATAACATTTTTCAATTCCCCCACTTTGATCCTTAAAAGACTTTGTCCTTCATGGATCATTCATCAATTCATCAAATTCCTTCCATTGTTCTATGGTTGGTTAACCAACAACACCAATGAATTTGCATGGCTCTGAAAGGAAGTGATTGAATCACTGATAATCAGAGTTGATTTTCCTATTTCTAAGGAAAGATCTTCGGGAGCCTGAATTAGAGCAAAGACTCCACCACTACCTGATCAGGGAATTGTCTCTTACTTAAAATAGCATCTAATGCTTTGAACATAACAATCTTTTTATAATTCTATCTTCAAAGGACCATGCCAACCTGGCAGCACTTCCTTAGGTGACCTGCCAGGCAGATCCTTCCATGAAATTTATCAGTTAAACAATCATTTCTCCCAGTACAACACACAAGCAGATGGTGACCCTTAATGACAGTTCTCCTAATATTTTTTTACAACTTTCACAGGAAATGACTCCATAATGATAACCACAAGCAACATCTCCACAGATTTGGCAATTCAGGGTATAACAAGGCTTGATTGTTTGATAGTCCAACTGTAGAATTCCAAGTGATGAAGCATAGGAATAGGGGAGGAGGTGGTATGTAACTAGGGATGGTGGCCAGGTGGGAGTCTGGAGAAGATTTGGGAATCAGAAAGTTTCTGGGTGCATTTTCAGAGACATTCTCATAGCAATCCTTAAGAGGCAGAGGCTTAGAAAGCAGGTGACAAACTAACAAGAATGAACAGAGACAGACAAGGTTAAAAATAAATTATTCTTCTGTAATCCAACTACGTATATTCATGCTCCTGATTATTACTTTTTTGGGCCAACGTAATTCTTTTGGGGACTAAGTTAGATCCCATGTTTGAGCATAATCCATCACAGCAGTTAATAAAGTAAGGGATTGCAGTCATAAGGCATAGGATAATGAGAGGCTGCATTTAAACAATACGGCAAGAAGACCAATGCTACAGGGCCAGTACATCAACCAAGAACCAGGAAGAGGGGTCCCACTATGAAGTACTTTCATGATGTACATATTCAGAGGTATTAAGTAGTGCCTGAGTCCTATCTATATTTTCTTGGATGTTGTGAATACTGGACAAAATCGCTCCAGATTGGTTGATATAGGAGCAACAAGATTGGTTGATAAGAGTACATGTACCTCCTTGTTAGGCAATAAGATCTAAAAGAAGGGTGGGGAACCTGCAGCCTCCAGGCCATATGCAGTATTCTAGGTCCTCAAGTGTGGCCAGTTGGCTGAATCCAAACTTCACAGAACAAATCCCCTTAATATTATATCAGATTGCTTGCTGTCTTGGGGACAGGGAAAGGGAGGGAGGGAGGAGAAAATTTGAAACTCAAAGGCTTGTGGAACTGAATGTGGTAAACTAAAAATAAATAAATAAATTTTTTAAAAAACTCTTAATAAAAGGATCTGTTCTGCAAAACTTGGACTCAGTCGAAAGGTCCTAGAAGGCCAAATATGGCCATGGGCTGCAGGTTCCCCACCCCTGATAAAACTATGTGATTTTGCATAGCCACCTGGGCAAGTGAGTTAACATCAATCTGGAGGGCCTTTGATGACTTAGCTAAATCACAGAGGATCTCAGTGACATCACAAGCATTCTGGGACAACTTTCCAATTTCAAGGGAAAGGTTTTTAGTTGCTTCCCCAACTGCTGCAACTCCTACAGAAGGAAAAAGGAACCAAAGAAATCTCATACCACTGCTACTCTCTTTCTGTGTTACAAAACATTTGTTCTTTGATGGCTAAGCCCCTACGCTCCTAAATTCCTAATAGAACTTCCAACCAAATTTGCACAGTTATTGAAAACTTCAACTGGAAGAAGAAGATAGCCAATCCCACATGTCCCATACCAGTTGCAAAAGGGGATAGAATAAGTTCTGGGATACTTGTTACCATATAAAAAGAATTGTCTTAGAGTGACTAATCCCCAAGAAATAGTTGAATCTATTCAGAGCTGTTGTACTGGACTGCAAGGGGACATACAAAGGAGTCACTAGCAAGTGATGGTAGGAAATGAGATGGTTTCAGTGCAATTCCATGCCCTTCCTAAATGATAGTTAGTCTCGGGTCCCTTTGACTGGTTAATGAAATAAACTGGGGTAAAAGTAGTAAAATTGGTGGGGCCAGACTTTTAGGCTTATTGAGAAAAATGTTCTCCTTTGTTTTTCCATAGATGCCCTCAGAACTGTAGTGAGTAAATGTGATATTCTGTGTCACCGATCAGTTTAGTGAAATGGTAGTAAGATAGCATTCAGCAAGAGCAAAAAGACAGTAGGGTTCATCAAGGCTGAGAGGGTCAATGAAATTCATGCCATTTATGATGTTCCCCTGGGTTGAGTGGACCAGTTAAAGAATTGTTTCATTCATAGTAGTGAGGATGGAGTTGGGAATTCCTTGATGCATATGAAGGTATACCCAGCATCCATGGTGCCTTATTACATTGAGGTTGTGTAGAACCAGACCTACTTCACCATGAAGTTTAGTTATGAGATTTATATTTTCCCAGTTATTAAAAAAAGAGGGCTTTCCAGAAACAGTCACAGGTAATAGAATCGTTAATAGGGGAAGAAGTGGCAGTATGGGTCCTGGTCCTGCTCTCCTTATTCCAGACATAATAATACAAAAGATTACTAGGCCCAATGCAAATGGTAAGGAAAATAAAATCCACTCATAAGCAGGTATCTGAATTCTTTTCCCCTCACTAGGAGAGTTAGTGAGAAAAAAGACCTCATGCACTGAAAATAGGATTAGGAAGAGTATAGTAAATATTATGTATCATTGCAAGGGGCAGGTTTCACGTGTGAGCAGTGAATCTAGGAGTCCTCTTCTACAAGTCTGACAGTGGTTGGGGTGGTTCGCTGTACCTAGAACGGGCCTTTCCAAGCCGGCTGGCTTCCACTGGTTCATTAGAAGTTTTAGATATATACTTTATCACTCATTTGAAAGTTATGGAGTGAGAAGTGCAAAGGCCTAATCCAGGGGTGGGAAACTTGCAGCCTTGAGGCCTTTTATTAAGGGGATTTGTTCTGTAAAGTTTAGATTCAATCAAAGGGACACATTTGAGGACCTAGAGGGCCACATGTAGCCTTGAGGCCACAGGTTCCTCACCCCTGGTTAATCTGTACCACTGCTCCTATGTCACTGAACTCTTTTGGTCAGTTTTGCAATTCTTGTATGTTGGTTGGTTGGTTGATTGATTGTGGTCTTTGGTTCTCAAAGAGGGTCAAAATGACATCTCTGTGTTCGAGTCAAGGTACAGTGTGTCCAACTGTGGGTGAGCTTAGAAGGCTCTACCACAGATCAGGCACAAATAGTGTGCATGAGCATTTGGAGTGGAGATGTCTCTAAATCTACACATCTCAGATCTGTGTCATTTTTGTGGGCAGAGCAGTACACCACTGCCAAGGTGCTGGGAAGGTGTAGGGCAGATAAAACTTCCTTGATGTATTCATAGCAATGATCTTTCCAGTAGAAGTAAGAAAACCTCTTTGTAACTACAGCATTCTGACCATCTGACACACACCAAAAACACACTGACAGTCAGTGTAGATGTTAGTACTCTGTCCCTCAAAGAGATGGCAGACCTGTGTAAACACTTATTAATTCAGCAGCCAGGACACTGAGGTTAGAGGGCAGAGAAGTTGACCACACAGTTCACTGGCAGAAATCACAGCAGTGCCCGTGTGCCAGACATTGTTTCTCATAAAAGGAATCATCAGTGTATAAGACTTGGGCAGGATTCTATAAGGTTTCAGAGAGGTCGTTTCAGGGTTTCTCAGCCATGTCTGCAATGGTGGCACAGTCATGGAGTGGCTCACCTGAAGTAGGTAAATTTGGGAGCAAAGTGGCTGGATTTAAGATGGAACACTGCTTTAGAGTCACATTTTGTTTGTACAACAAAGTCACTTCATACCTAGCCAGTTTCTGCTCAGAAAAAGCTTGAATGTGGTGTTTCAACAAAAGAGCCTCAACTTTATGGGGGCATTATACTACAAGTGGGACCCCTAAAACCAAATCATAAGGTTTTTGTACCAAAAGGATGGTTGCCACTACAGCTCTCTAGTAGGATGGAGAACCTGTAGCTACTGAATCTAGCTGAGTGGAGTAATATGCCACAGGGTGAAGACTGGGCAAGCACTCCAGTAGCTACTCCCTTTTGCCCATGGACAAAAAGAGAAAAGGATTTACTGTAATCTGGGAGTCCTAGCCAGAGCTGATAGTAAAGCCTTCTTGAGGGTGGCGAGGGCAGTCATATATTCAGGTTCAAACTATAAGGGCTCTGGAAGAGTCTTTGGTTAGAGCAGGTAAAAGCTTAGTGATCTCACCAAAAAATGGAATCCACTGTTTTCAGTATCTGGCTACATCCAAAATGGCAGGAAGCTGGTTTTTTGTTGTTGTTTTTTTTTTTTTTTTTTTTTTTTTAGTCTTTGGAGCTATCTGTTGCTGGAGGGCTTGTTGCTTTTGCTGACAGTTGCTTTCCCTGCAAGCCCGCTTCAAGATCAGTAAGCTTTTAACTGCTCTAACCAAAAACTCTGTTCAGGGAGTTCTCAGGGAGAGGCAGAAATTTGCACAAAAGATGGCTACCTAAAATTTATATTAACTGATGATTGAAACATAAAAAGGAAGGAATGTTCAACTGAAAGTGGACCAATGGTGACTACTCAAGAAGACAAAATTGAAAAAACCAGGTTTGCCAAGGATTCCCATGACTCTTTGAAATCCAACAGAAGAACAATCAGAATCTAGCAGCTTAGTTAGAATAGAGCTAGTGGCTCCAGAGTCCAATAAATAATTAAAAATGTATTTCCAATTCTAACAGTAACATAGGGTTCATCAGTACAGGAGGAGACAAAGACTGGAACAGCAGGGGCTAAGACAGCAGAAAACACAAAAAGATCCCCATCAGACTCTACCTTTCCCTTCCCACCACACCCCCTCCATACCTTCATGCTACAGACTTCTTATGGGCCTTCTTGGGATTACTTCTTCCCTTACTCTGTAAGTCCAACTGTTTCTTTATGTACCGTCTAGCCACATGGCCCTTTTAATGGCAGTAAAAGAGGGCTCTCAGTCTCTTTGAGACTTATCTTAGAAAGGAACTGGAGCAGGTCTGGCTCATAGTCAGAAAAGCTTGAGTTTCTGACTTAGGCTTAACTTTCCTACTTTCTTTCAATTTTTCCCTTCCTTCCTAAACATATAGGGGAATGCCTTTAAGTTCACTGGTGGTTTTTTTATGCCATCCAAGACAACTGACTCACAGGGATTGGTTGAAAAAGCCACAGTTAAGAATTCTAGCATCTCTTGGATTAATTGGGTCAAATCCAGCATAAACTCCAGGAAGGAGTTTAATTCTCTCCTTTCAAGATTTCTTGGAATTAACTCCAGTTATCAGGATGTATGACACAGACTTCCATTCCTTTAAGTAGTGCATATCTGGCCTGTAAGGAACTTGGTATAGTCTACAGAAGTTTGGGGTTACAATGGCCAATTAGGAAGAGCCCCTAGACCCACAGGAGCTGCTCCTCCAACTGGGGGTTGTTTATTGGTCTCCTCTATAGTAGTATTCCTTTCTCCAGGGGAGAGAGAAGAGTTTCCATTAAATCAGTAACATCTCCCCAAGTGGAGTTATAGCCCCTAAATATGGCTTGAAATTGAATAATGACAGCAGCAAGCTCCTCACTGAATTTGAGGGTGTCCTTCATCCACACAGAAATATCAGAGGGACTAAAGGACTGATGAGTTCTTAAAGGTACCAGGCCATCATGTACCTGCTTTTCCTGGAAGGGAAAGACATTGGTAGCAGGTTCCTCATTGTTGGAATAGTTAGAAGGAAGAGGATAAGGACAGGAGGGCTCTTTTTGAAGTAATGAGCATAAACCATTTGACATATTGGTCCAGCAGAACCAATAATCTATTTGGCCTGGGTAGGTCACTTCAATAGCTGCTCTCAATTGCTTTATCATACAATGATCAAAATGCCATATCAAGGCCAGTCTAGCTTATCAACAAATTTCTTGCAGTTTGAAACCAAATTTCATACAATTTCAAGGCATGCTTCTTTGTCACTCCTGTTTGAACTAAAAGATTCCCTTGGACTCATGATCTCATGATTTCTGAGGAGTTCCAGTAAGGATGCTGTTAATATTTCCCACAATTTTGCAATTTACCTATTGCTTTAGTAGCAAGCCTTATTTTCCAAAACTTAGACCTATCTTTTCACCATAGAGTTTTTCCTATTTGTTGCCAATCAGAGTTGATATGCACAGGCCAAAGAATCAAAGATCAGATTCCGTGCCTGGTTGTTAAGTTTCTTGTCTAGGCACTTCGGGAATTTTCCTATCTATAGGAGAGATTGTTTTACCCACAAAAAGGACCTTTTTCCTTAAAGGGTGGGTGAGGGTGAGGGGTTGGGACTAAGTTCTGTTCCCCAGTCTGTGAGAGAAGTTGCTCTGTGCATAACAAAGATTCTCCCAGTAGTATGAGAGCTCGCTCTGTCTGCTCTACCACTTTCAAGTCAGATTCTATCATTCAGGAAAAACTACAAAAAAGACATAAACATAAACAACCAAGCACACTGAATATATATCAACAGAGTCAATCTCTGCTAATTAGAAGAACTTCAAAATAAGACTCTACCACAAGTCAGATGTGAAAAATCAGAACAATAAAACAAATCCTCCAGCTCACCTAGGTTGGCAACCTAGTTGTCAACCTCTACTCATTCTCACTCACTCCCAATATCCAAGTTCTCTCATTTCTACCTTTGTAACATCTCTCATATACTCTCCCTTCTTTCCTTTGACACTGCCACCACTTTGGTACAGGCCCTCATCACTTCACAACTGGACTATTGAAATAGCCCACTATGTGGTCTCTCTGCCGCAAGTCTCTCCCCCAATTCCTCCTCTGCTCAGGGATCAAATTGATCTTCTTAAAACACAGGTATGGCAAAATCATCCCTCCCCATCCTAGCTCACCCCACCCTAATAAATATTTAATAAACTCCAGTGACTCCCTATTACCTCTGGAATCAAAAATAAATCATGATTGGCTTTCAAAATCATTCATAACCTGGCCCCTTCCTACCTCTCCAGTCTTCTTATACCTTACTGCTCCCCACATACTCTATAATCCTGACACTGGCCTCTTTGCTGTTTCTCACACAAGACACTCCATCTCTAGACTCTGGGCTTTTTAACTGGCTGTCCCTCGTGCCTAGAAAGAGCTTCCTCCTCATCTCCACCTCCTAGGTTCTCTGGCTTTTTTCAAGTCCTTGGACTTCATAGAGACATGAAGATCCAAGTTCAAAAAGAGCTGCAGATACCTACAGACTATATGACCCTAGGCAAATCATTTAACCTCTGCTTCAGTTTCCTCAAGTGTAAAATACTGATAATAATCATACCTACCTCCCAGGGTTGTAGCGAGGATCAAATGACATAACATTTGTAAAGCACTTAGCACTGGTACGTAGTAGGTGCTTAATAAATGCTTATTCCCTTCCTTTCAAGTCTCAGCTAAAGTCCCAAGGCTTTCCAAGTCCTTAATCTTTATGCTTTCTCTCTGAGATTACCCCCAGTTTATTATACATACATGCATACATACGTACAAATACATGTGTGTGTCTTGCTTATACATACTTGTCTTTATTTATTTTTAGTTTTCAGCATTCACTTTTTTAAGATTTTGAGTTTTAAATTTTCCCCCTTCTTCTCCCAAGATGGCATGCAGTCTGATATAGGCTATACATGTACAATCATATTAAACATATTTCCACATTAGTCATGTTGTAAAAGAAGAATCAGAACAAAAGGGAAAAACCATGAAAAAGAAAAAATGAAAAAAGAAATAAAATAGTATACTTCGATCTGCATTCAAGCTCCATAGTTCTTTCTCTGGATGTGGATAGCATTTTTCATCATGAGTCTTTTGGAATTGTCTCAGATCCTTGTATCGCTGAGAAGAGTTAAGTCTATCAAAGTGGGTTATCACACAATGTTGCTGTTACTGTGTATGATGTTCTCCTGGTTCTGCTCACTTCACTCAACATCAGTTCATGTAAGTCTTTCCAGGTTTTTCTGAAATCCACCTGCTCATCATATCTTATAGAACAATAGTATTCCATTACATTCCTATACCATAATTTGTTCAGACATTCCCTAGTTGATGGGAATCCCCTCCATTTCAAATTCTGGGCCACCACAAAAAGACCTGCTATAACTATTTTTGTACATGTGGGTCTTTTTCCCATTTTTGTGATCTCTTTGGCATATAGGCCCGGAAGTGGCATTTCTGGGTCAAAGGGTATACAGTTTTATAGCCTTTTGGGCATAGCTCCAAATTGCTTTCCAGAATGGTTGGATCAGTTCACAACTCCACCAACAATGCATTAGTGTTCCAATTTTATACATGCTTGTTTGCATGCTATCTCTCCCACTAGAGTGTGAACTCTTAGAAAGCAGGCACTCCTTTTACCTTCTTTTTTTAACCCTTAGAGCTTGCCACAGTACCTGACACATACCAGGAGCATAATAAATGCTAGTTGACTTATTGCCATATTAATTATTGTATGTTTGAATATATTTGTTCTTATTTTGCTGTTCCGTTCATGCTATAGTGATATCTGTTAATTGTTTTGCATATATACTAATGCTTATTTATATTTAGGCTGTATTTTTCATTTTCTTTTCTTTTTTTTTTTTTACATAGGCTTACTAATAGTGTTACTGGTACAACTAGCTAGCTTTGCCTTATTATTTAGCCATGTCTTACTTTGTTGATTGTGCTGTGTACTCTAGCTATGCAGGTACTCCTGTCTGTGCATATGTTATGTACTGTATATCCTCAGGCATACTGTTGCTGTAGTACACTGCCTGGTGATACTTTGTAGAGTGCCACTTCTGTTGCAAGGACTGTTGATGTATATTAATAGCATGTGTATTTTGTTTTCAAACGTATCATTTGTTGGTTATATAGGACACCAGGAAAATCACCCTTCTTGATTTAAAGCCCTGAAGTTTGTGTTTAAGCTGCATTGTTAGAAATTTCAAGTTTGCCTTAGGTGACTTTTTTCAAGGGATTGAAAAAGGTTTTGGTCCAAGGGAGGAATGAAATGTAGGGTTTGCATAAACCCCTCTTATTGGTGGAAGGAATAATTACTCAACACACTGTGCCTGTATGAGGGGCAGAGTTGGCAGGAGCCTGTATGAGAAGAGCTGCTTCTTCTGGCTTCCAGATTTGAGCAGTACCTCCTCAAGAACATTTTATTCTACTAAAATATTCTTACCTCTCCCATTGCCAGTCTTGGTCACAGTAAATAGAGATGTTAGTCATAGTGGCTAGCAACAAAGGGGGCCAGTCTTCAATGTATGCTCTTATTTGCCCACACGACAATGAGTCTCATTGCTACATTTCTCTCCGCTTCCTGTGCCTTGAAAAATGGCATCTTTGTTGTTGTATGGAAATCCAAGTTGTCATTGTTAAATTATTTTCAGTCATATCTGACTCTTTGTGACCTCATTAGGGGTTTTCTTAGCAAAGAGTGCTTTCCAATTTCCTTCTCCAGCTCATTTTTCAGATGAGGAACTAAGGCAAATAGGATTAAGTGACTTGCCCAGGTTCATACAGCTAGTAAGTGTCTGAGGCCAGATTTGAACTCAAAAAAATGAGTCTTCCTGATTCCAGGTCCAGTACTTTATCCACTGTGACACCTAGCTACCCCTAGGAATCTAAGTGGGTGGGTGATTCCAAGAGACAAGCTCAGTCAACTGGCAGACAATTTCAGTTCACCTGCAACATCTCTCCACTGTCTGCCCCCTTTATTTGCCAACAAGCATTTATCAAGCTCCTTTTATATGTCAGTCAGGGACTCTTCTAAGCACTGGGATTATACAGACAAAAACAAAATAAGAAGCTTACATTCTTTGGGGAGAAACACCTAGTGCAACTGGTGTTTTCCTCACTCTACTACTTAGTTCTTGCCCAAATGGATTTTTCCAACATAAATGGTTATTTTCCTCTTTGGGAAATAGCATTTAAAAAGTGTAATTCTCTTTATCTTTTCATTAGCTCCAAGCCACCAGTCAGAGATAGTGCTTCTGGTAAAATACTTGAATCTTAGAACTATCTCTATGGTATATTCCTCCCCTGCCTCCCAACTTAATTGTTTTCTCCCAATGTAATTCCCACTAAATATCACCCATACTGGAAACTACTAGTGTTAATAAAGACAGAGTAAACATTTAAACAAAGAAAGGTAAACAAATCCCTTTCCCTCATGCTCTGAAAGAAAAAAAGGCTTCATGCTTCCATGAAGCTACTTATAGCTAGGGTTCTACAGTTGGGGGCAGGGGAGTGGTTGGGACAGGATGTAGACAGAGAAGGATCAGCAACACAGCTTCTGTCCAAACACAGATCAGCCCAAGCAGCCCCACTCCCAGAATCCTGATCTCTTTCCTTGTGGCATTTACCTCTGCCCGATGTTTCTGCTCTCTCACCTCTACATGGATGCTTGGAGCTTTCCTTTCTCCAGTAGCATAGGACTTCCTAAAGCTCCCCCTTCTTACAAACCACACTTTCTCCCACTCCAGCTTCTTCTGCTCACCTGATCAGGAGCTGGATTCCTCTTCCATTCTGTCTCCTAGACTCAATCAACTTACTTTTAAAAGTCCTCTGATGCCTTGCCTATTGTATTTCAATCTATTACCCTGCCTCTTTTTAAAAATTCACTCAAAGAACTCATTCTAAAGGGATGGCTCGGCATTAATGCATTTTACAGTTAACCACTTCTTTATCTGGCCCCTTTTCTGTGATTAGGTCTGTGAAAAGACCTGCTCCTTTACATTCACATGTAAATAAATGCAAAATTTATACAAATATTAGGCAAAAACAAGGACATTTGGGGGAAGAAGCACTAGACTTCTGGTAGGAGGTAGCCTTTTAGCTGAGCTTTTATGGAAGGCAGGGATTCTATGAAGGGAAGGAAGAGGTGGGGAGGAGTTGCTTCCAGAAGTGAGTTATCTATGCAAAGTCATAGAGATGAGAAACGGAATGTTGTGTAGGGGGAGCAGAAAACTTAGTTTGGCTGGAAGGTAAAATGTGTGAAGGAAACCAGAGGAAAAGTAGTCTGGAGACAGATTGTGAAGCTCTTCACAACTCTAAAAACATTTCTTCTGAAAAAAAGTCTCTTACGAGTGTCTTACTAATCTATTCCCTTCTCTCAGAACTTCCAGGGTTCTACTCAGCTTTCCAAAGAGATGAGATCTGTGGCAGGCACCAGATAGACAAGGAATTCCTCAATCTCAGAGGAATGTAAATTGGAGGTGACACAAAGGGCCACATTAGGCATACGTAGGCTATATCATAGTACCCACAATGACTTGGGCACAAGGGGTAGTACAAAAGACATCATCGATGACTTGTATGTCTGGAAAAGAAAGTGAATTGACTATGTAACAACAGTAAGAGATGGATGACTCAGGGCAACATTGTTAACCACAAAATTATTAAAAGACCCAAAGGAAGAGCTCCAGTACATAGAATGTATGCTTTTTGGGAAGATTAATGGAAGGACATGGAAGGAAGGTGGAATTACATATGATAAGGAGTTACAAGTAGGCTGTGATATATACTCATATTGATGAGATCACAGATCTGTGAAAATAGATGCGTGAAATAATGGTGAACAAACAGAGTGAATAAGTGAATGAAAAAATAGTGATTTGATGAGTGATGGAATAAGTCACTGAGTAATTGAATGAGTGACTTAATGAATGAAACAGTGATAGCATCATTGAATGAATAATAAATGCTTGTGGAATTGAATTAAGTGAGTGTACATTTTTCTTTCTCCTCCATTCTAGGTCACTCACCCTCTGCCTAAAGAGGCCTCTCGTTATTTCTTCCCTATTCCCAGTAGCTTTGTCCCTCAGTCACACCTGGCTTCACTGCTGGAATGAACCCCCGAAAATTCACTTGTCTTTGTGTCCAGTATTATTCTAAGGTTAAAAATTCAATTTTGGCTGTGGGAGTTCCTTCCTGATATATTCCACATCTATTAGAATCAAAAGGCCTCAGCTGGAGCCACATTATGTAAAATTTATGTAAAACATAAGGCAAATGTTCAAGATCCTGCAGATCTAAGATTTAAGAACTAGGGCTCTAGGCAAATGGAAGATGATTGAAGTAGCTGACACTGGTAGGGAAGAAATAGGACACTGAAAGAGAACACATCAATCTGACGTTTGAGGTCTCCATGGTTTGGTCTCAACACTTTAAGATCTTTCCCTGCTTCTTGGATCCTTTACCCTCCTCCAACACTGGTATAATTCCCTCTTCCCAACCTTTACTTTGGCTGTTCTCCCTATCTGGAATATTTATGACTCTCTCCACCTTTTCTTCTTTTCCTCTTTAAATCTTACTTGTCCTTTAGACTCATCTCCACCTCCTCCAGAAAGTCCTCCCAACCCATCCTTATCTCTCCTCACAACTCTGAAGAGCCTTAGAGTTTTAATTCCTTATTGGTCCTGAACACTGTTATTGTTCTAAATGTGGGTATTTCCTGTCTCTAGCCAGATATCAACTCTCAAAGGTTAGAACCTCTTCTCAGCTCCCTCCCACCCCTCCCACCTCAGTGTTGCTGAGCAAAGGGATTATCAGGAGGGGGGAACTACTCAGTAAATATTTGAAGAGGTGGAGCTAGATTTGGCCTTTGGAAAGGCATTAACGTGAATTAGGGAAAAGGAAGGCCGGTCAACATGGAGGAGAATGACACAGGAAAGGAGCTTCATGTGGTAGCCAGGGGACCTTGGGGAGCTTAAAAGGAAGCTGTGTGAAAGAGTCTGAGCTTCTTCTTTTTTAATGTATGGCATAGTCCAAAAAGATGGAGTGTCTTATGTGAGGAGCAACAGGAAGACCGATATCACTGAGAGTGCTTGATGGAGAATAAGATCTAAGAGAATTGTAAAGGTAGGAGGGGACTCGGTTATGAAGAGCTTTAGGATACAAACAGAAGATCTTATATTTGAACCTGATGGTGATGGGAAGCCAAAGATGTTTATTGAATAGGAGGGTGACATAGTCAGTCTTACATTTTAGGAGGAGACTTAAGACAGGGAGACCAACCAGCCGGCTGTTGCAATAGTCTAGACTTGAGGTGATAAGGCCTACATCAGGGTTGTGGCAATGTTAAAGAAATGGGGGCATATATGAGAGATGTTATGAAAGTAGATGTGACAGGTGCTGGCAACTGATTGGATATGGGAGGTAAGAGGGAGTGAGGGCTCAAGGGTGACACCTAGGTTAGGAACCTGAGCGATTGGGAGAATGATAGCACCTTCCACAGTTATAGGGAAGCTAGAAAGAAGGGAAGATTTGGGGGAAAAGATAATGAAAGTGAATAGGGGAGGCAAGGCAAGCATGTTGGGGGAAAGGCAAAGGGCAGGTCACTTCCCTGCTGCTCATAAGTTGTTTACACATTTTTGAGAAAGCCCATCCCTGGCCTCACCCAGGCCCCTGGCTTCTACAACACTGGGCAAAGAGAAAGAAAAAACAGGGAACTTTCTAACCCCAGAAAACAAAGATCTAGCCTGCCTAGACAGGATCTTCCCCTCTCCCTGGGGGCTGATCTGACCTAGGCAGGGTTGTCCCATTCACTTTTTTCCATTTGCACCTCCCCTCACCCCCAATCCGGCTTTCCCTGACAACCAGTCAATACATATTATTAAGAAATTAGACAGGAGCTCAAAGGTAATATAAACCATGCATGGTAAATGTCAGATCAGAGTGCAGACAAGCTGGACTGAGGAACAAGAGCTCAGGGTTCACTTTTAGCTCTACTATGGATTGATTGTTCAATATGAGGACGAATTCAGGAATAGCCAAACAGTCCCAGTAGGACCTGCCTCAAGAAATAGAGAATTCTGTTATTGGAAGTATCCAAGCAGTTTTGTTATTGGAAGTATGCAAGCAGTTCTGAGATTCTGTGATCCCATGAGTCTATGAACCTGGGCAAATAGCCCCCTCCTCTCCCAGCCTCAATTTTGAGGAGGGTTAGATTAAGTGGTTCTTTAAGAGGCTTAGCTCTCTTACTCTGCTATATTAAGGGGACAGAAGCAGACCAGTCCTGCTTAGCCCTACAGATTTGGTTCAATAAAAAGAAAAATTTTATAACATTCAATAATGAAATAATTACAAGAATTTATAAATCAATTTTATAATAAATGACAAATCAGAATTTTATAACAATCTTTATAACAATCAGACCCATCCCATAATGTAATGAATTGCTTCAGAAGGAAATGAGATCCCTGTTTTACTGGAGTTACCCAAGCAGATGTTGGATAACACCATTCCCCCATTACCCCTCCCCCTCCCCAGTCAGGGAGGATGCAAATGGCATTCTTTGCCCTGGAATGTTGGACCACGTGCCTTCTGAGGTTCTTTTCTGGCTTTGAAGTTCTGTGATTCTATTCAGAGAAAGAAATTGAGGCTCAGAGTAGTGAGGTGACACAGCAAGGAAGTATCAAAGCATGAAGAGACGACCGGGAGCTAGTTCTGATGAGGCAAGAAAGAGAACTAGAGCATGAAGTAATGACCTAAGAAGAGGGAGACACGGGAGCAATGGGGGGTAGAGTACCACAAATGGGGCCAAGGGAAGAATCAAGGAAAACCTCCCTGACATCACATGTTTTCAGTGAGGTCAGCAAAGCTCTACTTTAGCTGGTATAGAGGCTACCACAAGGCAGCTTGAGAAAGGTGAAAGAATTCTGGACTTATAGGGGATCTTGTATCTAGTCCTTGGGTAAGATTCTCTCTCACATTACCTCTCTGATTTCACTTTCCTTATCTGGAAAAATAAGTGAATTGAGCAAGCTAAAATTTAAGATCCCTTCCGGTGGTGACATGCCATGATTCTGAGTCATTTCCTTTCTCTAGATATGTTTTTTCTCTCTCAAACACAAGATAAAGAGATGGCAAGATAAGAGTTTGTATAAAAAAGTCTGGAAGTTCTAGTGGGCTGAAAACTCAATGTAAATCAGCAGGATGACATGGCAGATGAAGAGTTAAAGCAATCTTTGAGAAATTGAGAAAGGCAGAGGGTCCAGAATGAGAGAGGTGATAATCCCGCTGTACAATTTTCTGGTATATTGTGTTCGGTTATTGTTAGAAACATACTCACATTGTCTAGGAATAAGCAAGACTCCTTCAGAAGTCAGGAACATTTTAATTATAATTTACATTTATTCCCCCTGAATAAATGGGTACCTCCCCTGAATAGAGTACAGGAGAAAGTACAAAGAACTCAGGTGGACACCAGTCCTTTAATAGACCCTCACCTTGAATCTCCCGCCAGGCTCTTTATTGGCCAGATACAACCCCCTGACTGCCTATGTCATGCCCTCCTCAAATGGCTCGTTTAAGCATGGGTACAAGCCTCTGACCTTTCACCTGACCGACCTGAGGCCTGCTTTCTGCTAAAGCTGGGGTGGGGGAGGGAGGGAAGTACATCTTCAGTTCTGTGGAAACAAAACTCCTCCTCCCATTTCTTACAGTTTTGAACTCAACATGTTAGTAGGGATATTGATAAGCTGGAATATTTCCAGAGTAAGGTAAACCACATGGTCAAAGGCCTGGAAGCCCTGCCAGAGGAGAATCAAGGGAAGAAACTGGGACTATTTAGTTTGGAGAAGAACAAACTAGAGGTGGGATGAGGCACAATAGATGTCTTCAAGTATCTGAAGTGTTGTCTCTTGGAGGAGGGATTGCAATTATTCTGCTTTGAATCAGAAGGCAGAACCAGGAGCAACAGGGGGATGTTTCAGATGTTAGAGGCAGCTGGAAGGTGCAGTGGATAGAGCACTGGGCCTGGAGTCAGGAAGACCCAAATTCAAATCTGGCCTCAGATATTCACCAACATCATGACCAAGTTACTTAATCTCTGTTTGCCTCAGTTAACTCAACCATAAAATGGGGATAATAATGACACCTACCTTCCAGAGTGGCTGTAAGGATCAAATGAGATATTTATAAAGCACTTAGCACAGTATCTGGTACGTAGCAGGTGCTATATAAATGTTAACTGTGACTATTATTTTCTTCAGAGAGGCAGATTTTAACTCAATGTAAGGAAAAACTTCCTAAGAATTAGTGCTATCCAAAAATGAAATGGCTTACCTCAAGAAATAACAATTCTCCCTCACTAAAACTTTTCAAGTGGAAGCCAGATGATCATGTGTAGGTGATATTGGAGAAAGGATTAACATTAAGATAGAGTTTTAGACAAATGGTCTTTGAGGCATTTTCCAATTCTAAAATTCTGTGATTTCTTGAGATCAGGAAGGAAACTTTATCTCTGAAACCCAATGACTATTATTTCATATTCCCACAGCCCTCACTTCACCAGCTGTTAACTAAATTTCCCTTATTCCTTGAAGTCACTTTCCTCTCTCAGTTCCAGGGTATAAAACCTGACTCCTCTTTCCTCTGTAAATCTATGTTGACATAGTGGAATAGATCAAGACAAAACAAAAGGCCTTCTGCCATCCCCACCCAAGGTCCTGGGGGTCAGTTTCTTAGGGTTCCTTTTCTTTCCCCCATAACCCCTCCTTGGACTTCAGATACCTACAGCCACACCCTCTCAGACCCAACTAGAAATTCCTTCCTTTAGGGATCAATGACAGCTTCATCATAGATGCATATAGAAAGATGAAGAGTGATACGCTCCCTATCCTGACGTGACTGCTTTTGGCTCTCAGCTTAGAACTGCCTAAATAATGGCCATGGTCTGTTTTCTACTCAGCCAATCACATTGCCTCTTCTGATTCATTCAAAGGACTTGTTCATACCTTTTAAATGTGTAGTTGTTACTTTACACTTAGCTTAATACCTTATTAACACACTGAAACCTAGCCATCTGTGACTAAATATTGTTACTACATGAACCAAGTTGAGAGAAGATTCATATCCTTTCTCCCTTACTTCAGGGCAGGGAGTGTGTCACTTTTCATCTTTCTATCAGTAGCTTCCCTAAGGGAAGAAATTTCTGGTTGGGCCTGAGAGGGTGCACCTAAAGGTACCTGAAGACTAAGGAGGGGGAATGGGGAGAAAAAAGAGTGTCCAAAGAAACTGATCCCCAGGACCTTAGGTGGGGACTGCTCTTCAAGGGGATAGAGTTATTATTCCCCCACCCACTCACCCTATCACAGACTAGGTCATTTGGAAGCAGAACCACTTAACTGGTAAGAGACAGACATTGCATCCAAGAGGTCACTCATTCCACCAAGTCCCAACATTTTCATAGATTCTAAGGCTATTTTTCCTTACCTATTTCTGGTAAAAATGAATAAAATATGATTGCAGCTTGAGATCCACATTCAGGACAGCAGGGAATTCCACATTCTCAATCTTCATCATCATCTCATTGCATGGTCCTATGAATCCAGAAAGAATGGACCTCTAAGCTACTAATAAAGAGGCCATGCTTATTGTTTTAGAGGTCTGGGGAAACTTTCCCTGGTCCCATCTTCTTTTCCTAAAGTTGGTTTGGTAGATTTTAACTTCTGCAGGACCAAAGTTACATTCTCTTCATGAGGAAATCTAACATATATATGGGCATCTAATCTGTAAAATGTAACAGAAGATGTATCTACTTCACTGCTTGTGTCTTGATGGTGGTGTTCTTGGACCAGGCTGTTGTGGTATATACTTCTTCCTTGTTATTTATTAATCAGAGATTGTTGAAAGTTATCTCTATTGTTATATCTTTTGAAGGATCACATGATTTTTATGTCACCTATGGCTCAGGGCTGGGGCGCAAGGGAGTAGGGTATAGGTTGGGGAGAAAGAGAACCTTCTATCAGGTGCCATATCTGCTC
This sequence comes from Trichosurus vulpecula, assembly GCF_011100635.1. Lineage (NCBI taxonomy): Eukaryota > Metazoa > Chordata > Mammalia > Diprotodontia > Phalangeridae > Trichosurus > Trichosurus vulpecula. The sequence goes on along the minus strand of NC_050574.1, from coordinate 89,057,296 downwards.
TGATATAAAGAGAGAAGTTCAGGTTTTCTTTTGTTTTTGTTTGTTTTTTGGAGGGGGGGAAGGCAAGGCAATTGGGGTTAAGTGACTTGCCCAAGGTCACACAGCTAGTAAGGGTGTCTGTGAAGTGTCTGAGGCCGGATTTGAACTCAGGTCCTCCTGACTCCAGGGCTGGTGCTCTACTCACTGCACCACCTAGCTGCCCTGAAGTTCAGGTTTTCTTACTCTCTGACTTATTATACCCTTACTCTGGAGATCTGGGGAAAATCTCGATAATAAAATTTAGGTATGGTCATGTTTAGGGTCTCCCCCAAAAGTTATTAACAGTGTCCCTCCTAGAAAAGGTACTCAATATATAAGTAGATATCAGACATAGGACAGCTATTTATTTCGTCCACTATAAAAGAAATCCATACAACACGAAAGACTCATAAGTACACTTAACAAATACCTAAAACATAAAACAAGCCATCACACCTATGAGGCTTTCACAGGAGGCAAAAACAGCTTTGTAGGAATGCTGATGAGAGAGTTCACATTCACCTCAGATCTGCAATGCCCAAACAACTCACAAATTCTAGTTCTGGTTGGCCAGGCCTGGATCCCTAGTTCCTTCAGATGCAACATGATTTTGTCAGTGGTCATCTTCTCTTTTAATAAGTAGTATACGGACTTCAGAAAAACCTAGAAAGACTTGAATGAACTGATGCTGAGTGAAGCAGTGAGCAGAACCAGGAGAACATTGTACACAGTAACAGCCATAATGTCTGATGACTAACTTTGAATAGACTTATCTCTTCTTATCAATGCAAGGATCCAAAGGACTCATGATGGAAAATGCTGTCTACATCCAGAGAATTGCATATGAATGCAGATTGAAGCATGTTATTTGCTCTCTCTCTTTTTTTTCTTTTCTTGTTTGTATCTTCTTTCTCCTAGTTTCTCCTATTGGTTCTAATTTCTTCTTTACAACATGACTAATGTGAAAATAGGTTCAATATAAATGTATATGTAGAGCCTATATCAAAGTACATGCCATCTTGGAGTAGGGGTAGGGATAGGGGAGAGATAGGGAGAAAATTTGGAACTCAAAATCTTATGGAAGTGAATATTGAAAACTAAAAATAAATACATTAAAAAAGAATTGGTATAGGTAGGGGAAGCTTCTCCTGCTGGGCAGTTAGCAGCAATCCTAGAACACAAGAACTCAAACTTGGTAGCCACCAAGGCTGAAAAAGTTTCTCATTTCACAGGGCTTCCACACTAAAGGAAAGAAATTGAAGATCAGTCTCATCTAGGCAACATGTTTTTATTGCTATGTGCCTAAGTTGCAGCTGTTAACTGCTGCTGGTGGGTAGAGGTGGGGAAGAAGAGAGAGAAATCGCCCCCTTTTTTTTTTCTTTTTGGAAGTCTAAGACAAAGCTAGTACTGGCTGTCCCAGGGCAGCCCTAAAAAGAAATTCTTGTAGCCTAATGAAAAAGGTTTCTCCAAAAGAGTCTATCCTCCATGACACCCAATGATCAATACTATTTGACAGACACCTGTCCTCTGCCCCCCAGTTGTGGGGACACACAGGGAACAATCAAGAGTTGCTGCATCACAGCAGCAGATTAAAAGTACCTTGCCCTCAGCAAAAATCCAATGCCCAAGTCCTTCCCTACAAAGCCAGTGCACATATTCCACAGGATCATCCCCACTACATTTACATATACATGAGAGATATCTTGTTGGAGGAGCATCTTTCGGGTTGTCTTTTACTCTACCACACCAAACATACACTGTATTCTCTGCACCTTTCAGTCAATTATGTGACTGTGAAAATGTAGCCTGCTTATAAAGTACTGTTTGTGAAAACTGCCTGTTCCCTTCTTATACCTCCATCAAGGATACACCTGATCCATGTGAAGATAATTTTCATAAATATGCTCTAAAGAGGAGAAAGGTAAACAAGTTAATTCATATTGCTATTCTCTCGATTATCTTTTTCAATAATACAGTTTGTTATATTTCTAAGTATTTGGTAGCTTACATACTACTACTTTTTAATTAAATACAACAATAATAGTAAGACATACATGAATGGATCTGTGGCCTCAACAATGTGGTTGCTACCTCCAATGATGGATGTCACAAACCTAGCTATATCTGCAAATCTTGTACAATTCTTGTCCATGTTCTCTCATATTGGGAGGTGTGTGGGTGTGTATGTGTGTGTGTGTGTGTGTGTGTGTGTGTGAGAGAGAGAGAGAGAGAGAGAGAGAGAAACAGAGGGAAGGAGATTCCTCACTTTTTATTGCCATTAATAGGAAATCAAGAGGGTACTTGAAATGTCCAACTACTTTTATTCTCACCATATCACCAGTTCAACTTCTTCACTCATACATTTCCTCATTGACATCCTTAGCTCCAGTATTCTTTGTGGTTCCTTTTTTTAATGTATTACAGCCTGCTACCACCCACCATGCCCCTCTACATTATCTTCTGAGTGTTAATTAATTTTAATTCTTCAGAAAATGCAGTATTCTGTGACTCACAGCCATACAACAACAATGGTATAATATTGGTATTAAAAAGATGGGACTTCCTTTTAGAGAGAAGTTTGGGGTAATTAAAGGAGCTCTATAATTGCCTTTAGGCAATGCAGCCTTTTTTCCCTCCTCCTGTACAACTGGGTTAAATTCTATGTCTGTTTTCAGTATCTTTTCAAGGTATCTATCCTGGTGGATGAGCTGTCTACATTGTTCATCTAACTGCACATTCATTTGGTTTTTCCTGTGTGGGTGGTTATACCAAACTGTTTTGAATTTCACCCAGGTGACCCTGCAGTGTTCTAGGACTTGATGCAACCAGTATGATGTCATCTGTGAACATGAGACTCTGGAGGACTTTATCATCTATGAAGAATCCTTCTTGTATTCTTGACTTGGATTCTGCACTGGATCTCTTCCATGACAGCAGGAAACACGCTTTGAAAAGCCTGTCTCCCTGTTTTATCCTTCATCTGCCATTCATGATTATAATATAGTCAAACCAAGTTTTCTCCATTGTTATATCTTTCAAGGAATTTTGAGGTATGCATGACAGACACCTTGGTGTAAGAGAGCCTTTAAAGTGGCATTTTGCTCTACTACATCAAAAGCTTTTTAAAAATATTAGCAAAAAGATTGCAGCAACTTATCATGAGAATAATACGCTATGACCAGGTTTTATTATCCAGGATTTACTCCAGGAATGCAAGGCTGGTTCAATATTAGGAAAACTATCAGTATAATTGATCATATCAGCAACAAAACTAGCAGAAACCATATGATCATCTCAATAGATGCAGAAAAAGCCTTTGACAAAATACAACACCCATTCCTATTAAAAACACTAGAAAACATAGGAATAAATGGAGCCTTCCTTAAAATTATAAATAACATCTACCTAAAACCACCAACAAGCGTTATTTGTAATGGGGATAAGTTAGATGCATTCCCAATAAGATCAGGGGTGAAACAAGGATGTCCGTTATCACCCCTACTATTCAATTTGGTACTAGAAACATTAGTTGTAACAATAAGAGAGGAAAAAGAAATTGAAGGAATTAAAATAGGCAAAGAAGAAACTAAATTATCGTATTTTGCAGATGATATGATGATTTACTTAGAAAATCCTAGAGAATGAAATAAAAAACTACTTGAAATAATAAACAACTTTAGCAAAGTTGCAGGATATAAAATAAACCCACATAAATCCTAGGCATTCCTATACATTACTAACAAAGCCCATCAGCAACAGATAGAAAGAGAAATTCCATTCAGAATTACTGTAGACATTATAAAATATTTGGGAGTCTATCTGCCAAGAAAAACCCAGGGCCTATATGAACACAATTATGAAATACTTTTCACACGAATAAAGTCAGACCTAAATAAATGGAAAAATATTAGTTGCTCATGGTTAGGCTGAGCTAACATGATAAAAATGACAATTTTACCTAAATTTATCTAGGGCCATACCAATCAAACTACCAAAAAATTATTTTACAGAGCTGGATCAAATAATAATAAAATTTATCTGGAAGAATAAGAGGTCAAGAATATCTAGGGTATTAATAAAAAGAAATGCTAGGGAAGGTAGCCTAGCCATACCAGATATTAAACTGTACTATAAAGCAGCAGTCATCAAAACTACCTGGTACTGGCTAAGAAACAGAGTTGTGGATCAGTGGAATAGGATAGGTACACAAGATGGAGTAGTCAATGACTATAGCAATCTACTCTTTGATAAACCCAAAGAATCCAGCTTCTGGGCTAAGAATTCACTATTTCACAAAAACTTTTGGGAAAATTGGAAAATGGTAATGGAAACTGGGCATAGACCAATACCTTACACCATATACCAAAATAAAGTCAAAATGGGTTCATGATTTAGGAATAAAGGATGATACTATAAGCAATTTGGGAGAGCAAGGAATAGTTTAGCTATCAGATTTATGGAAAAGAAAAGAATTCATGACATAACAAGAGACAGAGAGCATTGCAAAATGGATAATTTTGATTATGTTAAATTGAAGTGTTTTTGTATAAAAAAAGCAAATGCAACAAAGATTAGAAGGGAAGCAGAAAATTGGGAGAAAATCTTTACAACCAGTGTCTCTGATAAAGGCCTCATTTCTAAAATATACAGGGAACTGAGCCAAATTTATAGGAATACAAGTCATTCCCCAACTGAAAAATGGTCAAAGGATATGAACAGGCAGTTTTCAGAGGAAGAAATTTTAAAGATATCTATAGGCATATGAAAAAATGCTCTAAATCACTACCGATTAGAGAAATGCAAATCAAAACAACTCTTAGGTACCACATCTCTCCTGTCAGATTGGCTAAATGACAAAACAGGAAAATGATAAATGCTGGAGAGAATGTGGGAAAATTGGAACATTGTTACATCGCTGGTGGAGTTGTGAACTGATCCAGTCATTCTGGAGAGCAATTTGGAGCTATGGCCAAAGGGCTATAAAAATGTTCATACCCTTTGACCCAGCAATACCACTTCTAGGGTTGTATCCCAAAGAGATCACACAAGCGGGAAAAGGACCCACGTGTACAAAAATATTCATAGCGGCTCTTTTTGTAGTAGCAAAGAATTCGAAAATCAAGGGGATGCCCATCAATTGGGGAATGGCTGAACAAGTTGTGGTATATGAAGGTAACGGAATACTATTGTGCTATAAGAAATGGGGATGACACGGACTTCATAACAACCTGGAAAAACCTACACGATATAATGCCGAGTGAGCGGAGCAGAGCAAGGAGAGCATTATATACAACCACAGATATATGGATTCTGTGACGACCAACCCTGACAGACTTTGCTTGTCTCAGCAACACAAGGTGCAAAGACAACTCCAAAGGACTCACGATGAAGAATGCTATCTACATCCGGAGAAAGAACTATGAAGTATGAATGCAGATGGAGGCACACTTTATGCTCACTTTTTTTTCCCCTTTTTTCTCTTTTGTTTTTGTTTTTGGGGTTGTTTTTTTTTTTTTGGTTCTGTTTCCTCTTTCTCAGGATTCATTCCATTGGTCATAATTCTTCTCCACAACTTGATTAGTGTGTTATACATAGAAGATATATCGGATTCCATGCTGTCTTGGGGAGGGAGGTGCAGAGGTGGGGAAGAAAACCTGGAACTCAAAATTATGTAGAACTGAGTGTTGCAAACTAAAAATGAAAACTCTAAAATAAATAAATACATACATACATACATATATTTTTAAAAGTGGCATTATTTAATAAGCACAAGAGGATCTTATATTATTTGTATCTTTCTTTTGTGTTTAATTTTTATTTATATCTTTTATTTTTATATCAAGTTCATTTCCAAATATATTCCTCCATTCTCTCCTAAGCAGTGAGCCATTCCTTATAACAAAGAATAAAAAGAAGTAGAGAAAAAAAGTTAAATAATACTAACCAATATATAAATCATCAGACCACATCTGACAGCATATGCAATATATTCCACACCCATAGTCCTCAATATTTGCAAAGAAGTGAGAGAGATACATTTTCTCAGCTCTTCTTTGGGGCCAGGCTTAGTCATTTTAATTATACAGTATTCTTCAGTCAATTGTGTGATGGTAAAAAATGTCACTTACTATGAAATGTCACTTGAGAAAGTCTGCCTGGTCACTACTAACACTGTCATCAAGGATACTTTTAATGAATCTGCATATTATTTTCTTTTTTAAAAATTATTATTTATTTACCTTTGACATTCCTTTTTTTTTTAATAAATTTTGAGCTCCAAATTTTCTCCCTCCCTCCAGTTCCTCCCCTATACATTGAAAAGGCAAGTAATATGATAGCAATTATACATGTGAAATCATGCAAAACATATTTCCATATTTGTTGGTGTTGTTTGGTTGTTTCAGTTATGACCAACTCTTTGTGACCCTATTTCTTGGCAAAGATGCTGGTGTGGTTTGCCATGTCCTTCTCCTATTCATTTTATAGATGAGGAAACTGAGCCAAACAGAGTTAACTGACTTGCCCAGGACAGCTAGTAAGTATTTGAGGCTGGATTTAAACTCAAGTCTTCCTGACTCAAGGCCTGATGCTCTATCCACTGTGCCATCTAGCTTCTCTATTTCCATATTACCCGTGTTGCCAAAAATAAATAAATGAAAACAAGAAAAATAAAGTGAAAAAAAATATACTTGAATCTGCAATCAGACTTCATCGGTTCTCTCTCTGGAAGTAGATAGCATTTTTTATCATGAGTCCTTCAGAAATGGATCATTTTCCTGATCACAGTAGCCAAATCTTTCACAGTTTATCATTGTTACAATATTGCTGTTACTATGTACAAGGTTCTCCAGATTCTGCTCACTTTATGTTGCATCAGTTCTTATGTCTTCCCAGGTTTTTCTGAAACCATCCTGCTCATCATTTATTATAGCACAATAACATTCCATCAATATATCACAACTTGTTCACCACTCCCCAAATGATAGGTATCTCCTCAATTTCCAATTCTTTGCCATCACAAAAAGAGCTGCTATAAAATATTTTTGTACAGATAGTCTATTTCCTTTTCCTTTGATCTCTTTGGGATACAGACCCAACAGTGGCATTGCTGGGTCATATATTTTTTTTTATTTTAAACTTCAACACAAAATTAGAAAAAAAAAAAAAAGAAAGAGTATTTCCATGTACACAACAGAACATAAGAGAGAATTCAATATAAAACGATACATTTCCATTTCAAGAAAAGCCAATGTAACAAATACTACACATTGTTCTCAAAATTGCCCAGTTTTTTCTCTACTTCCTTCTAGGTTTTCTTTTGTTCTCTGCTGTGCATTTTTCCTTTTTTTTCTCTCTCACTCTCCCACCAGACAATGCTACAGTTAAACGCAGATATACATACACATACACAACTATACATAGTATCTATAAAGATATATATGCACACATATATATTTATATAAGAGCATACTAGGCAGATTTCTATTTGTCATTTCTTTTTCTGGAGGTCGATAGCATTTTCCTTTGCAAGTCCAAATCTTTCCATGTTTTTCTAATTCAATCAGCTCATTTTTCATGTCATGGCAGTATTCCAACACAATTATATCCTATCTGAAAGATCTTTTATGAAAGTTTTTTTTCCCCAATTTTCTGTTTTCCTTCTTTTCTTGGCTACACGGTTTTTAATACTAGAAATTTTTAATTTAAAATAATCAAAATTATCCATTTTACACTTCAACAATGCTCTCACCTTATAACATAGTTTAAGGTCTGGTACTGCTGAATCGTACATATTATTTTCATAACCATTTTTGTAACATTATTTTTGTAGCTCAGTTCTGCTTTCCTTAAATATATAAGAAGATAGGATGTCTCTGTACTAATTATCCAGCAAGGAACTTTAAAAAAAGGAATAGAATACTAGAGCTGACGTGATATACTACTTAACTACTGGCCTTGACCTCTTTAGTCACTTGCTGGCACAGGACTGAAGAAACAGTCACTTTATTATACAGCTTATAGCTGTAGTATTTTTTTCTGGCCACCAGAGGGCACCAAAGTCTACAAACACCTAGGTTACTCTCTCCAATATAGTGACTGCCAAGAAGTTTTGGGCTCTGAAGCGGATTTTGTGTTAACCTCTCACGGGACCAGTTCAATTTAGTCCAGGAGAGGAAATGGAATAAGCCTCAAGATATTAAAATATGAAATCTGTTATATACATATAATGCAGAACTGGCCAATGAGATCAGTCCTTACAAGCAAGCACAATATGTTCTGCTAATGGAAACCCCATGCTGACTTGAGCATGAGCAGACATTCAGTAATTAGCTTTGGTTCATTAGCCATGTGATGAAAAGAAGCCTTTTTTATTGGTTGCAAAGAAGAACATGGCATTAGTCAGAAAGAATCTGGCCCTTGCTTGGTTCTTGGCTGGTGTCTTCCTTGCCTACTTACTATTCAGGTGAGAGAAAATGATGTAAAGTGAGAGGCCTACCCAGCTAAAGCCAACATGTAACCCATAAATATACGTCTTTGTTCTCTGCATGTTCGAATAAGTTCTTTCTCGTTTTAGGTGAAAGAGACTGGAAATGGCTATAATCATGTGCTATTCAAAATAGTCAGGGAAGAGAGCCACCAGAAGTCCAGGAGTGGAGTCCATGACAGGGTCCTCTAGAAGAAAGATGGTGAGGAGCAAAGAACCCAGCAACTTGCCAGGTCCATTCCAGCAGTAGCAGAGGAGCATCCTGGGCCATCTTCAGTCATCCTGATCTATATCTGACCACTGGACCCAGATGGTTCTGATGGAGAAAGTGAGGCTGGTGACTTTGCACAGTCCTCCCTCACTAAAATCCAATTCACTTGCAAGTCATAGCATCATCTTCCTGATGTCATGGTCCTCTTCAAGAATGAAGGACAAACCACAACACACACAACCATACAAGCAGAGAAGGATTCATTCATCCAGTGACAATGCTACATTTGGAAGTGAACTAACTGGAACAAATGCTATGTAGAAAATGCATTAGGTTTGAGTCCATTCTCCCTAGGGACTGAGGTGGTATAGGAATGAGTTGGGGGATAAATATTTGTTCTCCTCTTTTTGTTCTACATTTGCACTAAATATCTTTTTGCAAAAGCTAATTGATGTTAATTGGTTAAATTAACCTAGGGCACTAACCACTGGTGGCTGACTGTAGGGGAATACACCACAATGATTACTCAAGCTGATGGCACTAAAAAGACTTCTCAAACTGCTCAGGGGTACCTCTAGAAACCTCTGAGGAAAAAATGTAGCCAGCCTTGTTCTAGGAGAAAGAAAAAAAATAATGAAAAAAACATATGGTGGGCAATTGAAACAACTTATTTAAATAGGTAATTTAACTATTTACACAGGGAATTAAAGAACCAAAAGTGGGAAATGAACAAAAATAATAGCCACTATAATAATTTCATTCAGAAATTTAGTCAATGTATATTAATTGCTAAAAGGAGACTGAAAGAACCCAAAAAGTACCTTAATCAACAAATACCTGATCAACTTTCCAAATGGAGAGAGTTACCTATGGCAACATTGGGCTAAAATATAAACTTATTTGGAAAATCTCATAATGAAGAGTGATGGATGATTATAAACAGAATTGTCTCATAAAGCAGAGAGAAGCTGTGGAGGATAAAACCAGTTTAAAGAAGGCTTGGCAAGATATCCAACCGAGCAGTTTTTCCATGTGAATTCAAGGATAAATAAGGAAGGATTACAAAAAGAAGATAAATTAAGGATATTTGCTTTAAAAAAATTAAAAACTGCTTTTTCTATCAAGGAAAGTGAAATCACTACACTTAGATCTTCACATTAAATTTCTAAACGCGCTTATAGAGGAGACAGAAATGTCACTAAACAGAGCCGAGATGGGGAAAGTAACTAAATTAGGCCAAGCATATAAAGAAGAAATCTGTGCTAGATGTGATAAATTATGAGGGAGTAATATGTAAGTCATCTGAAGTAAAGAAAAAGTACCAAAGGTGTGGGTGTGTGTGTGGGGATCTTAGACCTAATGGACTCTGAAAAAAATTGATTAAGAAGACATTAGTTACAACTTATCTATATGCCTACTCTCTCATCTATATAAAATCTTCATGAGAGTCATGTACACATGAATCAAGGGCATCCTTGACATGTGTGTGGGAAATGTAGGAAACAAGTAGGTTTTCATATGCATTATTTTCTAATGCGCCATACTTTTTGTTTGTTAAGGAAAGCACTTGAATTGGTGGAAGAAACTACTGTCTTAGGGTGATTTAACAACAAAGAGTCTACCATCGAGATCATTCAAGATTCCCTGGAATATGTAACAACAAAAATAACCCTGTTCAATGCCCCTCTTGTTGAGTTTGTGAATAATGCTTGGGCTGGTTACGTTGCTGAGCCTCCTGGGAAAGACCTGTAACCACTCAAAAGATCTTGGCCTGACCATCCACAGAGGAACAATCAAGTAGATGAAGAATGTCTATGGCCCAGATTTCAACATGTGTTTGAAAGAGTACACTATAGAGGAGGGATTCTCAACCTTTTCTGTAGGATTTTGAGAGGTTTGCAAAAGAAACAGATCCAAATTAACAGCTTCTGTGACAGTTTCTCCAACAGTACTGTATCTTAGAGTTTAAATGGACAATGAACTGGGCCCAGATTGAACAGAAGGAAGAGAGATGATTTGATTGCTTTTAGGAAATTGCAAAGCTCATTTATTGATCCCAAGCTTCCTACAAAAGCAAAGACCCATCCTTTCAATACTAACATTTTACCAACATGGTTGTACAGCAGTGAGACATGGGGCACAACTGCCTCTAAAGAACTAAAAATAAATATTATGCTGAAGGCAATGGAGAAACATGCTTGCATGTTATAGATAAGTCTCTTAATCTCTCAGAATCTGTTTTCCCATCCATAAAATGGAGGTAATATTTGTACTAACCACCTTGTAGTGTTGTTGTAAACCTTATAACATTCTATTAAAAGAAAGTTGTTGCTATTATCTGTCAGATATTTAATGAAAGATTTTTCTAGTCTGTATTTTTCCTTTTGATTCTAGCTGCATTTTGTGCATAATCTTTCATTTTTATCTAGTTCAATTAATCCATTTTGTCTTTGCAATTTTCTTTAAGTCATGGTTGTTTCTAATTTTATCCTTTATCTACAGTTGTGAAAGATAAAACTTTCCATTCTGCATTTGGATAAACATTTATATCATTACCTTTCTTCTAGGTCTCTCTGAATCAAGTCCCTTCCCTCTCCAATTTATCTTCCCATACAGTTGCCAAAGTGAGAATCCTAAAGCAGAGGTCTAACATGTCATTTCTTTATTCAAGTAGTTACAATGGCTCCCTATTACTTGCTGAATAAAATACAGGCTCTTCTGCTTGACATTTAAAGCCCCTCACTACTTGGTTTCTGGCTCTCCTTTGCTGGATCTTCACCCAGATTGTGCCTGATAACTGTGGGTGTTCTGGATCTTCTTTGCTTCTCCCTCTATCCTATTTGGCTTAGTGTATCTCATCAGCAGCCATGGATTCAATTATCATTTCCACGAAGGTGATTCTCATATCCATTTTCCCAGTCCTAATCTCATTCCTGACCATCACATAGTCTCCAACTGTTTAGTGGACATCTCAAATTGGATGTTCCATAGACATCTTAAACTCAACATGTCCAAAATTGAACTCATCTTTCCTCTCTAAAATTCTTCTTCCTAACTTTTCGATTACTGTTAAGGGCATCGCCATCTCCCCACTCACCTAGGCTTACAACCTAGGTGTCAGCCTTGACTCCTCACTCAGTCAATCAGCTGCCAAGTACTATCCATTCTACATTCACAAAATCTGGCACCACAATGATGAAGAACATCTCATTCCTGGAATATGTCAATAGCTTGCTCTTGTCTATAAAATGAGCTGGAAAAGGAAATGGCAAACCATTCCAGTATCTTTGCCAGGAAAACCCCAAAAGGGGTCACAAAGAAGGGTCAGACATGACTGAAAAATGACTAAAAAACAAACATTTGACTTTTAGGGCCCATCATAACCTGGCTTCTTACCTTTCCAATCTTCTTGCACCTTAATTTCCCCTGCACACACTCTATAATCCAGTCACAGTAGGCTCCTTACTGTTCCTTGTACAAGAAACTCTTATCTCCTGACTCCTTGAACAGCTACTGGCTGCCCTCTTTCCCTCCTTATCTGTTGGCTTCTTTGGCTTCCTTTAGGTCTCAGACAAAAACTCATCTCCTGAAAGAAGCCTTTTCCCTGTCTCTTTAATATTTTTTAATTCAATTTTTTTTCAGGTCTGCACTCTCCTTTTCACATCCCCTTTGCTCCCCCACCTCTCTTTAAGAAAGGGGGTGGGGGAGCTAACACCTACCAGTTACTATCATGTAGTCAAGGAAAACAAATTCTCACCATGGTCATGCCCAAAAAAAACATATGACTCAATCTGCACTCTGCATATATCACCTTTCATTGTGGAAATGGATACTGTGTTTCATCATGGGTCCTCTGGAATTTTAGTTGGTTATTGTGTTCTTGGTTATTGTCTTTACAATATTATTATTTGTATGAATTGTTCTACTCACCTCACTGGGTGAATCAGTTCATTCAAGTCTTCCCTGCTTTCTCTGAAATAATTCTCATCGTTTTTTCTTTCACTTTTCATATCTACATTTTATTTTTTGCCTTACAAGGTGCGTGTCTACGTATATATGTACACATATACATGACGTATGTTTCACATTTCTTCATAAGTCATCCAAACATTATACATATACATATAGATACACACACAGAGGAGTATTCACATATGATTTTATTGGGTAGTATTATAGCGGAAATAAAAAGAAACCGTGTAATTCCATCCAGGCAACAATTTATTAAGCAATGCATGCAGTTGTAATACAAACTGGGACCAGGGCTCTCAAAAGACACGAACCCCAAAGCTTGGTTTCTACATTATTAACATACCATTTGAAGGGAGTAAAAAACAGGATTACAGGGATTGAGACATTTGTTTCTCATTGGTAAGAAAGTATCTGAAGACACTGAGGTGAGAGAAAGAAGGGTTTTGTTACATTCTTTAAATGGGGTGACTGGGGAAGGGGAGCAGACTTGTGACTTGGAGTTGAAACTTAATTTCACAAAATGGTGGATGAAAGGCAAAATGGAGTTACGCGTGCTAATTTTAATGTAACAGTATCTCTTTACTACGTAAACTGCTAAATGCAAGTAATGCACACGCTACTCATGTAATACAAAACATATTTTCATATTCTGCATTGTAAAGAAAGAAGTCAATGACATAATGTGTTCTTCGATTTCAGATTAGTCCAACTGTCTTAGTAGTAAAAGATTGTTTTCATGATTTTTTTTAGTATGATAAGTCCTTGCTTTACTTAAGCACATGCCAAATCCACATAGGGACTGGCGGCAGCCCGGGAGGCTCCCTCTCTGCTCCTTCCTCTCGGCTTTAGTATGCTACTTGAAAGAGAAAGAAGTTTGTTCAGAGCCAAGGGGGGAGGGGAACGAGGAGCCGCGAGATAGGCAGGACTGGACCCGACTGGAGGTAGGAGCTGTGGGTACCCTCGCCGCCCGCAACCAAAGAACCCCTGGGGCTCCCCCGAAATACACTCACCGCCCCCCCAGCACCTCCCACCTCAGATCCCTAGACGCCACCCCAGATCCAAGGAGCGCTGCCCCAAGACTCCCAAATACTGTTCAGCGACCCACAAAAGACATCCTGAAGGTCCCCAATACTATCCAGAAACACCCTAGGATGCCCAAATTCTACTTAATGGGCCCTCTAAAACACACATTCCCAGTGATACACCCCTCCCCAGTCCCCGCGACTACCATTCGGAGTTCTCCAAAGCCGCCACGAATCACCCCCAAAACCTACACTCCCGCTGTGCCTCTCAGCCCCCAAATCCTCTCCCAATTTTCTGCCTCAAAAGAACCCCTAAACATTGTTCATAGACTTTCCCAACACACCTGCGAGCCTCCGCTACACCCCAAAACCCTCCAAAATCACTCGAGCACCAAACACCCTTCAGCGTTAACCCAAACACAGGAGTCCTTGCCACCAGCCCCTGACATCCCTGGGGATACTGCCCCGAACCCCCCAAACACTCCCCCGAGAAGCACAACACTCCCAATAAGCCCTGCCAGCGCAGCTTCCTCTCGGGATCCCCCGAGCCCTCCAGAGAGCGGAATCTCCCCTCCCCCCCGCACTTTCCCAGTTCTCTTCCGCCGCCACCCGCAGCCCCCGAGGCCTCTCCCGGGCCTGGGAAAGGGGCCCCAGTCTCGCAGATACAGTTAAGGGAAACTCCTTCCTCTTCCCGAAAAAGGCGAAAGTCTCACAAAGCCAACCCCGCTCTCCCTAGGAGGGCCTGCCTGGGCTCAAGGAGCGCTTAGCCCACCTGGGAATACACTCACACACCCTCTTCCCCCGGGAACGTTGGGCCGGGCCAGGCCAGGCTGCCAGTCGACTTAAGATGGTCAGCCACCCCTCAGCCCCGTCAGTCAGCCCTCCTCCGCCCCAGGTCCCAGACCCGCAGCCTTCCGACCCGCCCCTCTGCTCTGCCTCTCCCCGCCTCCTGCTTCCCTCCCGCCTCCTTGTAGATTCAGCCCAGAGCCCGGGAAATCAAGCTTTCTCCTACGACCTATCCGACCTCCTCCATATTCCCCTTCTTACTCCATCCCTCCCCACTTCCCCATCTCTGCTCACCCCTTTTCTTCCATCTCACTCGTCCCATCCTTCCCTAGATCCCTCCATCGCTCCTTGTCTCCCTCCTACCTTCTTTACCCCTCCCCATCGCTCCCATCCCATCCTCTCCATCTTCGCTTCCTTTGTCCCCAACCCCCACAGCCCCAATCCGTTCAAGTCTGTTTTCTGGATCCAAGACACTGGGCCAGAGCAGTTGCGGGCAGATCTCGGCCAAAAATGTACTGCCTGAGGCCCAATCAATGGGGTGGTAACTTCCTGGCCCGGCCCCCAGGACTTCTCCAAAGGCTGGATAAAAGCGGGGAGTTGTGGAGCCACCCCCGATCTCCTCCCCACCCCTAGGGCAAGAAGAAACAGAAAGCCGCATAACTTATTAAAATCTGTCCTATTTTTAAACTGACGGCCCCCCCCTCCCCCTTCCCCCCACTACAACCACTCTGTTCTCAAAGAATTTTCACTTGGAAATCAGGAGACTAGGCATTAGGGCTGTACAGCAGGACCCAGACTATCAATCCTCAGTTGGGGAAGGGGGAAACGCTTAGGAAGGCAGGAAACCTGGTTTCCAGGTTCATACCCAAAGCTCTACTTCTTACTATTTGTATGACTTCCTCCCTCTTAGTTTCCTCATATATTGAATAATGGGATTGGACTAAATCAGTGTTTTTCTAAGCCTGGTTAGAGAGCCCTGAAACCCTTTCAAGGAGTCCTTGTCAGAACTATTTTCATAATACAGAGATACTACTACTAAAATATTCCTCCCTTTTCCAGATACATTGTCTGCCTGAGACCGAATTTTCTTCACATACTTCGACAAATTGATGGTACAAGATGAAAATCCAGCTGTCTCCTATTAAGACAGACCTTAAAAGATTAGCAAAAATATGTAAAACAATAACTTTTCTAATTTTTGGAAAACATTTTTCATTAAAATACTATTTGTGTTAACACCTAATGGATGTGACTTTTAACTAAATTAGTGAACATTTTTAAATGTATGTTTTAATTTCTAATATCATAAATATCAAGATATTACCAGTCAAACTGAAAATAAATTACCAAAGAGCCACAGAAGTTATTGCAAAACCTTTATACCAACTGTCAACTCTGAAAAATAAAATACAATAAAACCAAAGAGCTCATAGAACTCAAAAATCTTGCTTTATTCCGTTGGAGGAGGGAAACTAGACACAAGTGCAGGTGTCTGCTCTAGGAAGGAAACTCAAGGCATTGAAGCTATGCCTTAATACATTTAGTTGTGTCTAGATGAAGAACCAGGCACCGAGGTGCTACTTTTTGAGCCTTCTATGGAGGCTGATCTGTAACTAGACTCCACTTTTTGTTTGAAGACCCTTAACGAAGGACCTAGGTTATGCTAACCCGAAACTTAGATCCACATATTAATGCAAGGGACTTCCTCACAACTGTACATCGTAAGCAACCCATATGTCTTATCTGAAAACTTAGACCTGTACTGATCAGTCGTTGTTTCCATGTTACAGATATTTGGGAGTGTTACACCTCCTTTTCTGAATTCAGGAAATTGCACCTGTTCAATCCACCCCCTCAATCTAAGGGCCGCTACCAAGTTCTTCTGACTACTCCCACAGCTGCCAGATCTGTGCATCTGGACTCCTGGATCATCTGAAGAAAGCCTCCACTCTTGAGTGGATGGCAGAAGTGTTCAGGGATCTCAAGGCTCCTCTGGTTACAGACATCCAGATGAGACAGCTGTCCCAAGATTGCAACAGGGACTGAGTCCTAGTTTTTTCCTGTTCTGTTTTTTGTCTCCAGCTACCAAAGCCTTGATGTAAGCGTGTGTTGACCTTTTCTCCCTTTTACATTCTTGGTTTCCCCCTCCTTTTTTCTGCTTGCAATAGACAATGGCAACCCCTAGCTACTGACAAGCACTCCCAGAAAGAATGGACTCAGATATCTTTGGCATTTAGCAAACCCCCTGGTACTCCATGACTCCACCAAGGAATGTCAATAGATAGGACCATCCACTGAAGGATAACCTGGCAGACCCTTTCCAGCAGATATCCCTGGGGCTCTGTGACTCCACCAAGGAATGTAAATGAGTTTATCCCACTAGTAAGATAACCTGACTGAATCTTTGATCAGCCAGGACCTTTGTTCCTGTACCCCCAGACCACCCTGTGACTTGGCACGTAAATTCTCTATATAAACTACCCTTTTGCTTCAACACATTGCCATTGACTTGTGGTGCCGTACCCCAATGGCCGCCAGCTAATAAATTCTCCACTTAAAACTTATACTCTGTGGTGTGTCTCGCTCGCTTCTGGTACAACACTTTATCTGTTTATGCTCTGTGTCCTGTTGAGAGTTTCTCAAAGACACCTAGTCTAGTATGCACTTCCCTGATAGGTTCCCTCAAGGAACTAACCTCCTGGGATAGAAATGCCGTTCATTATCTATCCTCCATCATTGCCAAGGGGGAGGAGCTAACAAATTGATTGATTTGCCACCTTAACTCCCAAGCTCACCAACCTAAACCCGAAGCTATCCCTCAATTCAACATCTCCTCCTGGCCCAACTAGCTTCTCATGGCATCTTGGCTCATACTTGCCTCTCCTATGTTGGCCAGAGTGGGAGAGTCTCTTTTAGACAGTTCCTCCCCTCCCCCCCCCCACTTTGGCCAAAAGGGGGAAATATCAGGATCCCTATGCCAATAACACCCCTCTCTTTTTACTGTTAGAAGATACCGTATTTCCCAGAGTTAAGGCCCAGCAAACAAGCTGAACCCTGAGCAAAACAACAATCCTTTGCCCTCACCCTCTAGATGAACTCTGCTGCAGCTAAATCACAGAATTGGCTCAAGCCAGTCCCAGGTGGTCAATGAGCTCAGACAAAGCACCTGCAGGAACCATGTTCAAGTCATGAAGCCTTGCTATGAATAGCTTTTTTTCATTACACAAACTTGCCTCATTGCTGGTGTTACCCCTGACTGATAGCTACACCTCACTGCTTGGTTCTTTGTCTCATCACAACTCTATGTGTCAAGGTTTGGCCTTGCTGCCTTGGGGCTCCTTGGTTCTAGAGCAGACACTGGCACCCCTGTCTAGTTTCCTCCTCCCAACAGAATAAAGAAAGCTTTTTTTCTTGTAACCTCAGTGAGTGCTTTGGGTTTATTTTATTTTTCAGAGTTGGCAGTTGGTATAAAGTCCCTACATGCTATGGGACCCAAGTGAACAAGTCGCTTAAGTTCTCACTCCCCCTGACAAAGTACAATTGTAGAGCTGATTGAGTAAAAGGAATTACACACCTGCTAGTTTCCAGTACCAATGAAATCATAAATGCTGACCAAGGAAAAAAGTTTCATTTGGCTCTAAAATCCCATTATCTGAATGTTGCCTTTGAAAAGCCCCTCTTCTTTTATAGGCCCCAGAATTCCTTTTCCTCATTCCAAATTTATTGAACCTGTTACTTTGATCATCCCTAAAGTGAGGGGAACATGTGAAGAACAAGATACAATTATGAGCTTTAAATTGAGGTAGAATAGGGCAATGGTGTCAAACTGAAGTAAAAATAGGTTCCTAATCTGTATATAAGCATCCATGAAGGGCACATTTAAGTTTTAAAATGTGATGTGTTATTACATTTTTATTTATTTTGTTAAATACTTCCAAATTACATTTTGATCTGGTTCAGGCATGTGCCCCAGAGTGCCAGACACTTCTGGATTAGGGTCCTACAGGTCCTAGAGACCTGTACGTCTCATCTCCACTTCTCTGCTGCCATCTTTCCCAAGGGATCATTGATTTAGAATTGAAAGGGAACTTGGAAGCCATCTATTCCAATCCTTTCTTCATACTGATGTGAAAACTGAGGGAGAACTCTGTCCCCAAATCCATTGTTCTTTCCCCTCATACCACTCTGCATCTATAAGATGGGTCTTTTCCTTCAGTAGAGTGCATACTTTATCATTTGCTAGGAACCCAGAGTGCAAAGAAACAGAAGAGAGACAGATCACTTCAAGGTAGCTTTAGTAAACCCTAGCTTTGGCTTGCCCCAGTCACTGCCTCCCCCCACCCCCCACACACTGCCTAGTAGCTCATTTGAGGGGGATGGGGGCTTAGAAGTCAAGATCCTTCTGTTATTCTCACCCCTACTTCTTTATTCTTCTTTATTAACTGCTGGTGATGAGCAGAGTCGATAATCATTGAATATACCCCACCTCCCAAGGGTAATTGCAAAGTTGCCAAGGGATCATCAAGGCCTTGTTAAAAGAATAGACCTTTCAGGGGTAGAATTTCAGGCAAAACATATTAGGGTAGAGTACTAAAGGGGCAGCCAGGTGGCTCAGTAGGTAGAGCATTGGGCTTGGAGTCAGGAAGACCTGAATTCAAATATGGCTTCAGACACTCACTCTGTGAGCCTGTCCAAGTCACTTAACCCTGATTGTCTCAAGTTTCTTCAACTGAAAAATGAGCCAGAAAAGGAAAAGGAAAACTACTCCAGTATCTTTGCCAAGAAATTGCCAAATGGGGTCATGAAGAGTCAGACACAACTGAAATGCCTAAACAACAGAGTGCTAAAGGAAAATTTCTATTGCATGGGGAAGAACTGTGAAAGATAAGAGATTTTTTGGGGGGTCAATCAACATTTATTAAGCACCTACTTATATATATGGACCAGGTACTAGGGATACAAATATAATCAATGAAATGATCCTTACTTGAAGGGGGTAAGGAGGGTTTTACTTTAGGGAGGATAGACATGATATCCAATTTCCCCTAAAGAAGAGAAGAGCAGTGGGTGGACTTGGCTATGCAGAGGAAGAGGTAGGAGACTGGAGCTGGAGCTACTTAAAAGTGGGGAGAAAAGGAGGCACTCTCTCCCTCACCCCCTCAGTAGTGGGGTGGGGGATGTGAAATCCAAAGTGTGTGGGGGTGTAGGCTTCCCAGAAGAAAGCTCAGGTTTGAGGGGAAAGACTCCAGATTGGGAAGCCAGGGTTTCAGGAGAGCCAGGCTGTGTCAGGCAGGAAGCTGAGGTCCAGGGATCTCAGACTGGGAGTAAATCTCGGCTATGGTTTTGCATGTAGATTGGTTAGATTTTATTCCTGATGAGGGTTAACCGCAGAAAAGCAACAGGAGTATCAAAGTCAAGAAGGGGAAACTGGCCCCCCAACTGAAGATGCCTGGGGCAGAGGCAAAGGCAAAGGCATAATATTTAGCCACAGCTTCATTCGGGTTTCCCTGGGCTGGGTCAAACCACATGTGGATACATTTGCCACTGCCTCGGCCAAAAGAGCTTACGATGTAAGAGTGACCCCAAACGTTCTCACATAGGGAGGCTGGTGTTGGGAAGTAAAATGTGAAAGGGTGGCAGGCAGCCTTAACTGGACACTGGTTAATCCCTATGGAATGGAAATGAAGAATATCAGCCTGACTCCTTTTGGCTCCCCCATAACCTTGGATCCACCTCCCCACCAGCCTTCCACCCCAACTTCCAGGCTTCCCCTGCACTCTTCTCCACATGACCAACTCTGGATCCCAGCCTTCATCCTAAGCCCCAAATCCCTAGCTCTTAAATGTCTAGAGCCTCTCCCACCCCAGCTGTCACATCCCATGCCCTCAGCCCCTGACCCAGATGTCCAAACCCAAATTGCAGTCAGCCCTCTCTCTACTCTCTGGTCCTTCCCCCAGGTCCCTACTTATCTACCTCTCTACTCAAAACCATGTGAAGTTCCTATACTTAATTTCAAATCCCAGCCCCTAACCTGAGGCTCAGGCTTTCCTCCAGGTTCCTTTAGCCCCCACTTTGCATACCCAAACCCTTACCCTCTACTCTATCTTTTTTTATATCAACCACATTTCCCCAAATCTCTTAAGCTCCTCCCTCATCTAGAGCTATAGATTATAAGAAAAAAATTGAAGGGGATGGTGGTGGTGGTGGTGTGTGTGGCAAAAATTCGGCAGAACTAACCACCCCATCAAAAAGACTTTATGTACAGTGTGCCACAGCAATAGCCCTCCCCCCTCTCTTCCCCTCTGCAAAGACACGGAGGTGCAATCTCTACTCTTACTCTTGGCTCCCTCCCTCACTCCCCTCTGCCCCTGTCCCTCTCCCTCTAGCCACAGGGGAAGTCTGAGCCTCACCTGAAGTCCAATTCCAGCCTTTGTTCCAGTTCTCTTTGCAGGTATATGAGGTTTGGCAGTCCTCCCACCACTGGTCACAGTCCTCCTTGCACAGGGGAACATTGAGCATCCGTTCCCTCCTCCAGCTTGAGGACACCTTGGTCAGGGAGAGGGAACATCAATTTTCGACCTCTTAACACTGGCACATCTCCCTGAGGGTGGAAGCTGTGCTTTCTCCTTAATACAGGGCCAAGGGGGTGGGGGAGGGGTGTTGCGTGTTAATAGGTAAGGGCAGAAGTCTTGTTTCCTCCTCAGTTACCTACCGGCTGGATCCAGGGTCCTAAGTTAGGGGAGCATTCATAGAGACAATTGTCCTGGATAAAGTGGCGCATGCAGGCTGGAGTCATCTTTCCACAGTGGTTATAGTCGAACTGGTACAGGTGGGAGGTGTCTTCATGGGCAGCACGGCTTGTGTTTGCTGTGCAGCAGGCTTTTTTCTTCCATGGGCTACACTGGAGGGGAGGGAGTTGGGGGAAGGGAAGGCACAGAGGGCTGAGGAGCTAGCCAGAAACTCTCATTTCTAAAGCACTTTAAGGTTTGCCAAATGCTTTCCACACAACGATGGGGACCTCCAGAGGCCAATGACTGGCCCAACCTTCCACATATAAGGTCACTACCAGAATGCAAATACAATTCTTAGGACTATGAGTCCAGGACCCCATCCATTACATCACATTGCCTCTCCCAAAGGCAGAGCCATTAGACATCACCTACTCTGACCCAAGTTGGCCTGAGAAATTCAAGCCAGTGGGTAGTCATCCTATCCTGGACATTGCTGTGTTCTTTCCCTCTTCAAATTTCCCTTAATTGTTGTTGCTGCTGCTGCTATCTGAACACATGCTTCTTGTGTCTTGCATGGAATACAAGGACTATCTGTGCCTGACCTGTGGTAGAGCCTTCTGAGTTCCTCTTGGTCTGACCAGCCACAGGCTGACAAACTGTACCTTGACCCCAACATAGTGTTGTGCTTTTGGTCTTCTTCATGCACTAAGAACAACCAACCAACCAATCCACATAAGGCTTGAGAGCAGGCACCCAGAACTTAGCAAACACAAATTCTAGAGGACTAATGAAGGACTAAGGACGCAGAATGAAACATATTTTTCTAGACAAGGGCGATATAGGAATATTTTGCTTGATTACCCATATTTCTTATAAGAGCTTGAGGCTTTTTGTTGTTTTTCCAATGGCAAGATTGTGGAGATAAAACATGCTTTTGTTTACTTTTTAATGAAATTAATTTTAAAATTGTCAGGTAGAAAAAAATTTAAATTATCTTTCTCCTCAAATTTCTCATACCACTTTCTCTGAACTTCCCCTCTGCCCTTATCTGCCTTCCCTTTATAACTTATTCATTTGTACATCTCTTTTCTCTCCATTTGATAGTAAGCTCTGAACAGACTATATGTCAAATCTTCCCCCAGTATGCCCAGTGCCAAGCTCATAGACCTTCATACTATTTGTTGAATGCAATAGTTTGAAGGTCCCTCCTACTTCTGACACTCTAGGAGTCTATGAAGCTTCCCTGAGCCTGAAATGTTTGTCTCAGATGTAGATTAGTCCCAGCCTGACCACTTACCAGCCATCTGACTCTGAACCTATCATTTCATCTCCCTTGAGTCTCAGTTTACTCATCTGTAAAATGTACTATCTTCCCTCCTTGGGTGGTTATTGTTGTTGTGATGAAACTTTGTTAACTGTCAAATTGACAGTAGGAACACTCCTATTCCTAAATCAGGTATGTGCAGTGCTACCTCTCCCCTCTTGCCCACCCCTTAGCCTGGTCTTCCATTCAGAATTCCGTACTGTGGTCCCCCTAGGCCCAGGATGTTTGCTCCCTGCCTGTTACCTGGTGATGAAGGTCATCTTCTGGACCAGGCTCTGACTTGTGGTGTTTAGCATCCATGCAGACATTGAGCAGATCATTACCCTTCCGAAGTCCATGAGCCATGGCCAAGAGGCCTAGGAACAGCAACCCCCATCCTGGTTGAGTCATGATCTCTTGAGCCTGGAACCCAAGGAAAGGGAAAGTCAGAGGCTGAGGGAGGATGGGACCAGGAAGCAGGGGGAGGGGAGCAAGAGGGGAGGGGGATGGAAGGAAGAGGAGAGGACGTCATGGCTCAAGGTACCCACAATGATGGGTAGTGGTTCTAGGGGTGGGGGTGGGGAGGGTCTAGAATCTCTCTAAGGTTAAGGTCTAAACCTTAGAGTCATAGACCTTTTTGGTAGTCTAGTGAAGCTTATGGACTCCTCAGAATAATGCCTTTCAAAGGATAAACCCAAATACATAGGATTACAAAGGAAATCAGTTATTTCGAAATAGTTATCAAAATTTTTTAAGTCCATAGATCTCGGGTTAAAAACTCCTGTTTTGGGAAGGAGTTCCAGGCGATTGGGATGGGAAGGGGAGGGCATTAAGTTAAGGGGGAAAAGGGGGAATGGGAGGGTGTAGGGAGGAGATGGAGTACTAGAAAAGCAGAATCTGGGGTGGGCTGGGGCAGAAAGCCCAGATACTGGAACCTTCCTGAAAGGAGAATCTCTGACCTTTGACCAAAGCTTTCTGCTCCTCTGAACACCTTTTCAAGGGGAAAAGATCTAGTGCCAGTGAGAGGAAGGAGAAAAAAAGAGGAAAATCTTGCTATCTCTCTCTCTCTCCCTCCCTCCCAAGCAAGAGGGATTCTGCCCTGCCTCAGCCCCAACCATTATTTAGACCAGAAATTTGGACCCAATTTCAAGACAGATACCTAATTGCCCTCTGGGATAGAGGGTATACCCCAGGGCTAGAAATCCTCTATCCTAGGTTCTAACTCCATCTGTAGGATGAACTCTGGTTGAATACACAGCCATCACTCTGTTTCAGACCTGAGAGGGACCTCAGAATGTTTAATGTAAGAGCAGGAGAGGCTTGAAGAACATAAAATTTTAGAGCTAGACAGGTCCTTAGAGATTATTTTGTTCAACCCATTTATTCTACAGTGAAAGAAACTGAAGTCCAAAGAGGGGAAAGGATTTCCCCAAGGTCACTAAGCAAGTCAAAAATGGAAATACAACCTGAACCAACTGAGACAGTTTTTTTCTCCTCCTCTGCATGTCCCTGCCTTCCTTGGGAAAGGTATGATTTGAGCTTTTCCTCCTTATCCCCACCCCCGGTTCTAAAGGCTTCAATTTCCCTGTTCCAAATTGGCATGGAGGTCTGGTCCAGAAAAGGGATAAAGGCTTATGGCTAGTAATCCCCAGGGAAAAGATAGATTGAGGATCAGAAAGGGAGCTCCTTCCCCCAGCAGGGTCTCCCCCATTTCATTCCCCAAAGCCTTCTTCCCTTCCTGGAGTTTTTTCCTCAAATCCACCACCCCACCCCTGCCCCCTTCAACCCAAGCATTCCCTGGAGCCCCTCCTTGATCACTGCACAGGCTTCTAACAATCTGTGGTAGGGAGCCAGGGGATAAGGCAACTAGAGATTAGGATGTATAGCCCTCCCCAGGAAGGAAAGAAGACAGCATTGTCAAAGCCAAGCTAGGCCAGGGCTTATCTACTTGTACCAGATTACTGTAGGTTGAGTCTCCATGCAGATGTTTATTTGAAAAATCATTGAATTTCAAATCTTAGAACCTAGGCCAGAAGCCTCATGCCACTGGCAATCACTTCTTTGACTTCTTAGTCTTTTAACCTTTCTGGGCCTCAGTTTCCTCCTCTGTAAGATGGAAGGGGGGAAGTACTGGCCTGGATGGTCTCTGTTAGACACATACTCACATTGCCTAGGAATAAGCAAGACTCGTTGGGAAGTCAGGAACGTTTTAATTACGATTTACATTTATTTCCCCTGAATAAATAGATACCTCCCTTGAACAGAGTACAGGAGAAAGTACAAAGGACTCAGATGGATGCCAGTCCTTTAATAGACTCTCACCTTGAATCTCCCACCAGGCTCTTCATTGGCCAGATACAACCCCCTGACTGCCTATGTCATGCTCTCCTCAAACGACTTGTTTAAGCATGGGTACAAGCCTCTGACCTTTCACCCGATCGACCTGAGGCCTGCTTTCTGCTAAAGCTGGAGTGGGGGAGGGGGGACAGTACACCTTCAGTTCTGTGGAAACAAAACTCCTCCTCCCATTTCTTATAGTCTCTCATATCTCTTTTTAACTCTAGAATTTCATACTCTCTGCTCCAAGGCTCTGTCCTGCTCTTACATTCTATATTTTATGTCCTAAGCTTTGATAGCCTATGAAACAGTCGAGTGGTACCCTCGATAGCTCTCTGGGCCTTTAATCAGGAAGACTCTCAGACTATTACTAGTCATGCGATCCAAACCTCTTTCTGCCTCTGTTTCCTCAACTGTAAAATGGGGAAATATAGTGCCTGATAACAACCAGCTACGAAGGTTGTTGTAAGGATCAAATGAGACATTTGTAAAGTGTCTGGAACATTCTTATTCTCTTCTCAGGTCAAAGGGAGCGGAAGCTGATAGGGTGACGAGATTAGGGATTAAATTTAATTCCAAAATCGTTTATTAAATACATGCTGTTTGGAGGACACTGTGCTTCCAGCTGGGGATGTAAAGCTGAAAAACTATAATCTTTGCCCTCAAGCAGCTTAGCCTAATAGAAGTAGCTAAGTATTACAGGGATAGATCCGCCTGCAAATCCAGCCTCATACACTTAATACTAGCAAATCATTTAACCTTTCTTAACAGATATCCTCATATGTAAAATGGGGATAATAATAGCACCTATCCCACAGGACTGATATGAGTGGGCATCAAATGAGTCCCCTAAAGTGAAACATAAAGGCTGGCTATTATAATTATTAATGAACTAGATAAAAGTACACAAATCATTTTATTGCAAGAGAGAGTTAAATAACAGCAAAGAAGAATCCCAAGCAAAGTCTTTTTAGGTATAAGAGAAATCAAGAGATCACTTTCAATTCTTGGGAAGCTAACACCAAAGGCAAACATAGGATAAGGATTTTAGCAGCTAGGCCTTGGGGAAGGCTGGGAGGAATGGTTGTAAGAAATGGGAGGAGGAGTTTTGTTTCCACAGAACTAAAGGTGTACTTCCCTCCCCTCCCCCACCCCAGCTTTAGCAGAAACCAGTCCTCAAGGTCGATCAGGTGAGATGTCAGAGGCTTGTATACATGTGCATGCTTTTTGAGAAGGCAGTCTGGGGAATTAGAGAGGCCAAACCCACTTGAACCAGTTCAAGCTTATCTAGGGTCTGGTCTTGCTCAAGAATCCAGGCCTACTGATTTGCATAATTTGCATATGTTAAAGAGGGAAAAGTGGGAGAAGTAAAAGAATATAGTTTAATCCTAAACTAAGACAAGGAAAATCTAATTAACTTTACTTTTGCTTCTGTATCCTTATTATCCTATCTATATAAACTGTATAATCTAGGAAAACTATGTAAAAAATAAAGATTGTAAAGTAACCATAACTCTAGCAGGAGTGGAGGGAATGGTTACCCCTGCTCCTGCAGCTATATTAGTATGAGTGTTCCAGTGAACAGCATACCTGTTCTCTCAAGGAATGTGATAAAATCCCTTTCTCTGTCTGCTCTAGTCTTGACTTATTTGGGTGAGAATGGGCAAATCACATGGAATCTCTTAAGGTCAAGTGAAAGGAAGCAATAGGCAGGGGAAGCTTGTCCTGGCCTTACTCCTGGATTTTGCTTTGGGGTGTTCTGTGATCCCCACTATAGTGTTAAGATGGTTACTATTCCTAATTCCCTTAGGGAACCCTGTGGTCTGCACAGCTTTCTTAAGTGGATATCACTTGGCAATTCCGGCCCTGTCTTGGGAACCTTGTGATTTTACTGCTGTTCTAAAGAGGCCATCACTTGAGTTCTCCTTAGGGTCTGACTCCTAGGAGGCCATGTGATCCCCAGATTAAGGGAGAGCTAACACTTGGTCTTCCTCTCAGAGTTCTGTGGTCTGTACAGCCTTCCCTAGGGATTATCACAGGGTTCTTCCTCAGGACTTTGGCCCTGCCTAGGAAGTCCAGTGATTCCCCAAAGCCATGTTTTCTCACAATTTGGGGAAGTCCAGTGATCCCCAAAACCACATTTCTCACAAGGTGATAGGGTGAAGGAAGGACATCAGAGGCAAACCTATAAGGAAGATAAGGATTTTAGGGTGAGGGAAAGTTGGGTAAGGAAAAGGGAAGGCAGCTGGGTGGCTCAGTGGATAGGGTGCTGGGCTTTAAGTGAAGTAGGCTCATCTTCCAGAGTTCAAATCTGACCTCAGACAGTGCAATGACCCTAGGCAAGTCAATTAACCCTGTTTTCCTAAGTTCCTCATCTGTAAAATGCGCTGGAGAAGGAAATCGAAAACCCTTCTAGTATCATTGCCAAGAAAACCCCAAATGGAGTCACAGAGTTGGACAAAACTGAATAACAGAAAGCCTGAAAGAGACCGAAAAATGTTAACTACAGCCAGATTATTGGAGAGCCTCGAGTTCCAGGCAAAGGAATTTTTATAATGCCCTATAAACAGGAGAAAGCCACCAAAATTAATCTTTTTGAGCAAGGAATCAAGGCAGCCTTCAAATGTCTGTGGAACAGAATTATTTGAGGAGCTGATTTAAACTGAAAGGAGCCTGAGGTGGTGGGTAGGGAGAGAAGAGACAAGAAGGCTAGGGTTTAGGGGAAGAGTAGGAGAGCCAAGCAGGAAGACAGGAATGAAAGGTCCCCAGAGTTACAGGGTTCAGGGGAAGAGCTCAGACATAGAGAGAGAGGTTTAAGAATCATGAGAGTGGAGGGAAATGAGATTGCCCAAGAAAGAAACATAGAGAGGGGAGAGAGAGCCTGACCCATCTGTTCTACCTGTCCCCAGACTCTCCAATACCCTTAGCCGTAAGTGTCTCTTACCTGTCTCTTCTAGGTTCCCAGAGATTCTAAGAAAGCCTGGAGCCCAAAACAATAGCAAAGACTTTTAGGAGGGAAGTTTCCTTTTATAAAGCCAGCACTAATTTAAATATGAACCCTAGCCCTGGATTTCAAAGACTTTGGTGGCTTGAGGGGTGGGAAGAGAAACCTTGCCCCAAACCGCAATCACACCCCCAGGTAAGGGAGGCACTCAAGGGCCAACAGTCATTTTTGATCCAAAATCCACTACTGACCAGAAATCTATTGTTCCTGTCCCATAGCTCCACCCACCCCTCCATTCCTCAGTGTTCAGCAGTAATTTGCATTGGCCAACCAGACTGAACATACCTCTAATCTGTGGATGGCCTCAAAGCATCCTCAAAGTCCTGAGGAGAAAATTTTATCTATATAATGGTTATCACTTTTATCAATCTTAGTCTTTTTTTGACTAAGAACAGATCAATGAATTAGGCATGCAAGTTTAAAAATAACCCAAACAACAGGAAAAGCAACAAATAAGAAACCCCAACATTTAAAATTCCAACGTAAAAATTCAGAAAATCAAAGAAATTAACAAAAGTGAAAGCAAAAGACCCATTGAATTGATAAATAAAAGTAGTAACTTAAAAAAGTAAACCATTAGCTTATCTAATTTTTAATAGAGGAAACCCCAAATCATAAATGAAAAGGGAAAATTCACCAAAAAATGAAGAATTTATTAGAAATAATTTTGCCTAGTAACATGCCAACCAAACTCATAATGTGACTTAAATGGATGAATATTTATGAATATATGAATGTAAGAAATAATTCATTTGGACCACTACTCTATTGCAATCAATATTAATCATTTTGATAGTCTACATAAATCATCTAGGGATAGATGGATTCTTATAGTAGGCCTCAAACTTTAATGTAACTTTCACTACTTGTTTACCAAATTATTAGGCTCACTTGCCCAATGACAAGAATGCTGACAGATATTTCCATTCAGTTTTACTCAAATTCCATGTCCAACCCAGCATGGGTGGGAGACCTATTGATGCTTTGGAAAGTCTCCCAACTTATTTTTTGTACCTCCATTCTCTCTTGTCCAACATGAGCAGGTGTCCATCTTATGGCCACTTAGTAGAAATACCACATACTTCACCCAACCTATGACCCTCAGTCCCCACCCCTCACACCCGCTGATAGGTCATTTTTGGTCCTCAAGAGCAAGGTCTATCAACCAATGAGATTCTGTATTTTACCATGCCTCTTTTATATATGTGAGTACCAAACAAAGTCCCAGAAGGGGGCATCTCAGATCATGAGGAAGACCTGAGGTCCACTTCATTAAAGGGGACCATGAACTGTTTAATAAAGTGCCACTGGCTCAAAGTTCTGCCTCAGTCTCTTTTATTGTAGGTTGGACAATTTTAATCCTTACATTAATGGCACCCCGAGATGGGATTGTTATTTGTGGACCTCAAGCTATTTAGGCTGGTCCCTGCAAGAAAGTGCACCCTAGGTTGAATTTTTGCTGATGGCACCCCACAGACACTAGCCCTGAAAGGTTGAACTCCCCTCAATGTCTGCACACAAATTCTCTGAGACTGAGGTAAGTCTCTTCAAGATTGGTAAATCTACCTTGATTTACCCTAAATTCATTTTCTTTAAGAAGGGCCCTCATTAGGCTAAGAGGGACTATCTGAATTTGTGACTAACCTGAATTTATAAGCTCTGGAGCACTCGAATTCTATTTTAATAAAAATTATATGACCATAATTTTAACTTTTTGTACACATACTACTGTTTTTCCTGCTCAGTTTTCTTTACTTTCATTTTGTTAAGACTAGGGAGATTCAGCCGTGGAATTGCGAGTTCCTTGTTTTCAGCCAGCTAGCCAGCTAGCTAATTTTCAAACTTCCTGTTGGCAAGGCTAAAAGAGATTTATTGTCTTTAAATTCTTTTATCAAGGAGTTATTAAATGATTTTTGTTATTAGTAGAGAAATCCCTCAAATTGGTTGAGGGGGACCTTTCAGTTGCTCAAAACAGTCATGAAACCCATCTAGAGGACCTCATAATCAGTTCCTGGATGGGTAGGGCTTGGGGGAGTGATTCCTCAGGAGTGGGGGGACTCCACTTAGAGAGAGCAATAATTCTGGCCAGATCTGATAGCCTTAGGGGAGAGATTCTCCACCTCAAGGGCAAACTGTCCAGGTATATGACCACCCTGGAAACAATCCCAACCTTTTCTGACCTGAGAATATTCATTTTAGTTTTATGGAGATGAGGAAAGGAAAAGGCACCCTTTCACTTAGTGAGTAAGGTTATTATCCCTTATATTCGTTTAGGAATAGGTTAGTCACTGACAATTAGAGCTAAATTTTCAGGAAGTTTTAAAGGAAAGTAGGTATAAATTTTGCTGAATATTCACTTATAAAGGGCCTTTGTGCCCCGGTTGACCAGTCTTAAGACCCTAGCGATTAAGCCTAGAAATTAAGAATTACAAGTATTGTAGAAATTGCTAAAAGGAGTCCTTGAATATTACAGTGCTAGCTATAGGAAAAGAACTTCCATATAGGTGGAACTCAGGTGGATAGAAGATTGTCTCCCTGGATTCATAATCAAAAAGGGGCCATCTCTAGCATCTTCAGTGGAAGCTTCTCAAATAGAATAAGCCAAAAGGTGGTTACCTCCCATTCTCTCAGGAGCAGTTCCTCTGGGGAGTGCCACTCCTGGTTAGGGAGGGCCTCGGGAAAGATGGGGTCAGGCATAAGAGCATAAATGCATCCTATAGGATCCCCATTGGGACAAGAGTAGACCCCCTATCTGGGGATGACTAAAGAAAGAGCTATTAAGTTTGGTTTGAGAATACAAAGAGTTTAAGGAATTATTTTGGCCATAGCTTGGAATTTTCGATTACTTAGAAAGTTAAAAAATGTTACTGAATAATCCCCCAAATCAGCTTAGAGCAAACGAACTTTGGCAAAAAATCTAGAGGAATGGAATTTTAACTACCTCTTCTGTCTATTAGGGATTTGTTCTAAATATAAAGTGCACTTTAAATGAGTAAACTCAATTGGCAAATTAGACTAAAGTAATTCTATATTATTATTAAATTATATTTTTGGGGATAAGATTCTAAAAACATTAACATAATTAGGAAATAGAATGATTATCTTAGACTGACAGCAGGACCCCAGCCACAACATGGTCATAAGTTCTATACTTAATAGAAAAGACAGGTAAGATCTTGACTTCAAAATCTCCTAGAGAAAAACTTCCAAGAAGTTCACGCCTGATTTAATGTTGTGTCTTGTTATATGTTCTGTGTATGTCTGCTTTACAAATGATGAAACTAAGTTTAAGAATAGTGGGTTCCTTATTTCAGATAGAAAGGGACCTTATACAATTAGGAAAATTTTTAAGAGAATGGGAAATAAGTGTCTGTTTTGTCTATGCTATTTGTGCTTTGCGCTAACCCACAGCAAACAGGTGTTTTACTTATGCCTTTTCTTTTGGCATGATCAACCAACAGAAGCAGGCTTAAAAAAATAAACTTTCAAAAAAGCCTTAAAATAGGACAACTCTCTCTTTTTTCTCTATTTCCAACACTGGTCATGTTGGAGATTGTTGAGATGAAAGACAGATAACAGAGATTAATTGAAAACTAAGATACAAAAAATGATTGGAAACCAAATTTGTGAAAAAGGAATGATCAAATTTCTTTTATTTCTAAATTATAATTTGTATGTTTTACAAAATATTTTGATGAGCTTATAGTGGTGCTACCAAACTCTATACAGTTTAATGAAAACAAACAAACAAAAATGTATAGATCAGTTATTCTTTAATGGAACCCTTAAAATGACTAGGGATTGATTTAAAGCTGAAGTTTGCATTTTTAGAACTGTTTTTTTAGTCATGAGATATGTTCAGGAGAGATTCAGTGAAACAAGAATTCAGGGAAGTGTTTGAATAATAAAAACTTAAGGAATAGCATAGGTGAATTTAGAATAAAACTCTTGTGAGCTGACATAATTTCATTTGCTAAGCCTGAGAAGTTTCAGCTAGCCAATCTCTAAGTCTGAAGTTTTGGGGTATCCATCTGTGAAATTGACTTTAATTTTTGTGTAGGACAAAGGCATACTTAAAAATTATTCTTAGAGTTAGAATAAGTTTATCATAGAAAGGAATTTTTATTATTAGAAGGCAGAACAAGGAAATCTTAGACAATCTTCAGAAAAAAAAATAAAAGTGTGTAAAATTGGAGTTCATTTACCCTTTTGTTTACTGCTTTTAAACAATCATTCTGAGGGCACCAATCAAGTCCTGACTGGGACTCCAGATTGAAGATGATCCCCGAAGTGCTCCCAGAAAAAGAAAACTTGTTTTGAAATCAGAAAGCAACTGAAGATAAATTAAGTTTAATAATACTACTGCAGTTTAAATCAATTGTTCAAGGAAATTAAAACACAGTAAAACTTGTGTTGAAATCAATTGGTTAGTGAAAATAAGCTCAAATTGTATAAATATGGCTATAGCAAATTAGAGAAAGAATTATTGAAGATAGAATTAAACCAGAATATAAAAAAAAGATAGATATAGGAATAAATTAACTGCATGCACACCTAATAGAGGGTTCCACCAGTTAGGGCATCCTTGGGGATCCCTTAGGCCTTACCAGCCTGAACACCAAGTCTGAGACTAGATCTCCAGAAGCCTGTCAGGCTGAAGGATGAACTCATGAGACTTTTCAGGACAGGAACCCCTATTTCCCAAACCCTAAAAATATAGGGAATAGTTTAGTTTTACATAAAAGGGGAGAAGGGGAAAGGGCAACACTGCTGGCAGCCACACCTATAACTGGAGGAGCAGGGCACTATGATTACAGTTGCAGAGAGTAGGGGCTGGTGGTGGAGCCCTGTAACCCTTTGAAAGGAGAGAAAGGTCCTTGGTAGCTTTCATGCTATTAGTGCTGATTACAGCCACACTAAGGCGGTTTTGAGCAGATCAAAGCGATGGCAGCTTTGAAAGGCTTGCTTTTCATGTCTGTCTGTCTGAAGGCATGAAAAGCCATAAATGATCAAGGGTGCTCAGAATACAAAAGATCAAATTAAAATGAGTATTTGGCTTACAAAAGTATAAAATACTGAAATTTTGAGAGGGAAAAGCAGAATTTGCAAATTATTTCAGGACAAATAAACATTTTTATAGGATAAAATAAGAAAACTTACAATATGAAAGAAATTCTTATTCCTTGGAAGCTTGCAAAGTCATGAAACAGTGATTTGGAATTTCTACTAAATGGTACCTTACAATAGGTTAGCTTAAAAAAATGGACTTAGGGGCAACTAGGTGGCCCAATGAGTAGAGCACCAGCCCCGGAGTCAGGAGGACCTGAGTTCAAATGCGGCCTCAGACACTTGACACTCTAGCTGTGTGACCCTGGATAGTCACTTAACCCCAATTGCCCTGCCTTCCCTGCCCCTCCCCCAGCAAAAAAAAAATTTAAAAAAGGATACCAATATCTATGACATTCCTGTGCTATAACAGGGCTTTGGCCAATCCCTTTGGGCATTGCCAGCATAAAAGAGTATAACTTTGAGGAGATAGGTGCTTTCTTCTTCAAAGTCATCTTGCTCATTGAAATGGGTGACACCCTACAATGAGGAACTTGTGCTGAGTTAGTTATTTTTGAGTCTGTCTGCCCATCACTTACAAAGAACTATTTGATTGTAACTCATTCTAACTGCTTAAAAAAACCCTTAAAGAAATTGGTATGACAGATCTTAAACTGTATTATAAAGCAGGAGTCATTATGTTGTACCAGAAGCGAGCGAGACACACCACAGAGTATAAGTTTTAAGTGGAGAATTTATTAGCCGGCGGCCATCGGGGTACGGCACCACAAATCAATGGCAAATGTGTTGGGGTGATGGCTTGGCTTATATAGGATATGGGGGTACAGAGTAGGGGGGAAAAGGAACAAAGGTCCTGGCTGATCAAAAGATTCAGTCAGGTTATCGTACTAGTGGGATAATCTCATTTACATTCCTTGGTGGAGTCACAGAGTCCCAGGGATATCTCCCAGGAAGGGTCTATCAAGTTATCTCTCAGTGGGATGGTCCTATCTATTGACATTCCAGGAAGGAACCAAGGAGTCTCAGGGATATCTGCTAGACAGGATCTGCCAGGTTATCTCTCAGTGGGATGGTCCTATCTATTGACATTTCAGGAAGGAGCCATGGAGTCCCAGGGGGTTTGCTAAATACCAAAGATATCTGAATCCATTCTTTCTGGGGGGGCTTGTCAGTAAAGGGGTTCCTAATTTTCCTTGTATTACATTCCCCACTTTTTTTCTTCATGGGAATTTCAAATCCTTGAAAAAAGGAACAACCTGATGGGGCATAGCGATAAAATTAGGAGGCCAACCAAAACGCTAAGCAGGGGTGACAATAAAAGAAACGCTAGGTCGTTGGCCCCAGGGGAAGGCCAGACCTAGTTGGAGGACTCAAGGAGGGTCCAAGGAGCCTCCCCAGGTACTACACTCCAGAAATTTTAAAAAATGGTATAAAACATCCCACATTTCTCAAAACATCCCACATTTCCCCCTTTTTTTTTTTTTTTTTTTTTTTTGGTCAAAGGCAAACTGAAAGTTTTGCCTAAAGACCAATTAAAGGTATGGAAAAAAAAAAACTCTATTTCCCACAGGGTGAAGTTTTAAAATCCCTATCTAGGTGGAGTCAGGTTTTCCCTTTTCTGTATTGGGACATCACCAGGGATGGGCAGAGATTGTAAACTAACTGTAAGTAAGTAGAGGGAACATAATAAAAGTTCAGGAAAAACAGTCTTGGGAACACAAGGACGCAGAAGGGAAAAAAGCAGATCTTTGCTCAGGTTCTGGTTCCGGATCCCGTGAGAAAGCTGTCGGCGTCCGGTGCTGTCCTTCTCAGGCTCTTGGAACCGCAGGGCGAGGTCTTCTATAGGCCCAGATGTCCACTCCTCACACGGGGTTCCCAGAACACATGTAATTTGATGATTAAGGTCCCAGCCACGCAGGGCTAAGTTCTGCCTCTCTGGTTCAGATCTAGAAATTCTCAGACAATTTTAACTTACTATAACTTACAGATACTTTACAAAGGGGATATATTTTCACCTGTACCACTATCTTATACAATTTTCTTGTATTAGCATCCAAATTTAAGATCTTATTACCAAAACACACTTAACAGCTCGAATTTCCAGAATTGATAAATTTTTAGAGCCAATCATACACATCTGTACATAATTCTTAGGGGAATCAATCAATTGCCTTTTTTCAAAATTCACTACCCCTTCCTTTTATTAGACATTTATCACATTACATCTTTGCCTTATTTGCTTTGCCTAATCATTTTCCCCTTTTGGAGGATGTTATCCCTATATTATTTCAATGTCTTATTGGTCATGAACCTAAGTTAAAATTGTAAGCTATTCATACCTGTATCCTATTATAATAACTCAGAGATATTTCAGTATTCATCTATCTATTACCTAACAGATTTAGCATAGTGCTTACAAAACTTCTTGATAATTTAAATTTGCTACGAAAGAAATGAGGGACTATGTCATATATCTTAACAGAAGGAAAGAACTTACTTCCTTAGCTCTGTTTGATTCCAGGCACGAGTCATATCTGATAGCCAATCTTATAGTCACCAGGTGCTGAAAGCAGGGCTTAGGTGTAACCAGGTGGGGACTTTCCTTTTCAGAAAGGAAATAGCAGAGTTGGGAAATAAAGTCAGGAAGATCCTACCTAGGCTGTGTCCAAGGTCGTCTTCACGACTGCTCCCAGGCAGACCCACCTAAAAAATTCTCAGCTTGTAACGCCTGGTGTGCCATTACCGGCTTCATGTGACCTAGTCCTGTAATCAGGGCTTAAGACAATATTAAATTGTAGTCCCATAAAATTTTAAATAGCAAATAAATATCCTTCAGATAAGACTGCCCAAATTTTATTGAGCTAACAATTATCAAATCAAGCTGATGAGGGCACAGTCTCTGGGAACCCCCTTGAACCTGGAATACAGTCTCTGGGAGCCCCCTTGAACTGTCCTTGAATCTTCCAACTGGATTTGGCCTTCCCCTAAGGCCACAAGCCTCACATTATCATTAGGCCCAAATCTCTACCTAGCCTCGCCCTTTGTTGCCCTTTGTTGTGCAGATACTTCCCACCCTTAATCCCATTACCTCACCTTGCCCTCCTTGGACTTCCCCTCAAGACCCTTCCTAAACCCCTCCTCTAGTCACCCCAGACCACCCCTCAATCCCTCCTACAATCTTTGTGTATATAATCTCCATCTTGCCTCCATGAAAGTGCTCAGATTCAATCTAATTCAGTAGGTTGAATCTGGCCCGCTTGTGGAAACAGGCGTCACAAGGGGGGAAGGGGGGATTTCTTAAGACAGCCCATTGTGGTGAATCCCTAATAAACTTTGTCTTTTCCCTTGGCTGAGAAGGCTTGAGTCGAATTCTTTCGGCAGGACCCGGTGTGTCAATATTTCGGGGTGTCGATCACCCCTCAACCTAAAACCTCTTCATTTTTATGGTGCGTTGGCCGGGAACGACTGCTAATCTCACGTTCTTCTCCAGCCAGGACTGGAAGGTAAGCCTCTCCCTAACCCAAACCCTTTCTTGCTCTCAAAGCATTTTGGAAGTGCTTTTCGGGCCTGACTTCCCAGGTCCCCAGTAGGTCAGACAGCTGCTCGCTGTCTTGGACTCAGCCTGACGCTCTCAGTTCGGTCCAGTGGTTTATGTTCAAGGCCATGGACCTGGGCACACCTTCTGAAGCATAGAGGACAAGGACGGACACCCTATCCAGAAATGCGCACCAATTTTCCCAATTCTCTCAGTGCTAGGGAATGGGAAAATCTCAGGTACCTTTTTGTGTTTGTTTTTTCCTGTCTTGCTTTGTTCCTTTTTGAGGCTTACTCCCAGATCCTCCTTGCAGAGGAAGGGACTTCCAGCCCCCTGGGCTCACAATGGGTCAAACCTCCTCAATCCCCAAAAATTCACCCTTAGGTTGTCTTTTACAAAATTGGAAAAAATTTAAATTCTCTAAAGAACTTAAAAAGAAAAAGCTGGTATACCTTTGCAATACTGCTTGGCCACAATACTGCCTAGAAGACCATGAAGAGTGGCCTTATTTTGGGACTTTACAATATAATACTCTTTTACAGTTAAATTTATATTGTCAGCGAGAAAGAAAATGGACAGAAATTCCTTACATAATGACCTTCGTGGAGCTCTCTCGGAACCCTGTTCTCACAAAAGATTGTAAGATGCTCATAGCTAGAGCTCCCCCACAAAGGGGCAATGAAGGTCAACAGGACATTTTGGATAACCCCTTCCTAATGGCCCCCAGGGCTTCAGCTCCAGCCCCTCCTCCTGCTCCCCAACCTCCCCGGAGCACCCTTGTTCCCTGTGCTCCCCCTTCCGTAGCCATCCCCTCTTTCTCTTGGTTTCCTGTAGTGCAACCCTCCTCTTATCCTGCCTCTTCCACGGTTCAAGTCTCCTACCCTGCATCTCCTCCCATGGCCCCTACCCCCTTGGTGACCCCCGCTCAGGTCCCAGCCAAGGGTCTTGTTGCGGTGCCTCCCTCTGTGGCCCCTTCCCCCGAAGGGACCCCTACTCAGGTTCTGGCCTCACGGCCTGCCCCTATTTCAGGCCCTGCAGTATCTACCACCATGGGCCCTACCCCTGAGGCAACCCCTACTCAGATTACAGTCTCGGGCCCTGCCCCCAAGGCAGTACGTTCTCCCCTGGCCCCTCTCTCTGAGGTGGCTCCCACTCAGGTCTCTTTGGTATCTCCCTCTCTGACCCCTACCCCTCCTCAGGTACTAGCTGATCTCCCTTGCCAGGCAGATGCCCTGGCCTTGCAGTCTAATCTACCTCAGCCGGCAGCTCCCAACCCCTCCCTCACCAGAAGCGGGACTTCTTATATCGCTCCGCAAGCTCCAGGTCCCACAACGCCTTCAAGGCTTTTTCCCCTGAGAGAAATGCCTGCCTTCCCTGCTGGGACAAGGAGAGTGCATGTTCCATTCTCCATTTCAGATCTCATCCAAATTAAAGAAAAACTGGGGAGATACTCAGAAGATCCCACTAAGTTTACTGAGGGTTTTAGGGATCTGTCCCTACAATTTGAACTTTCTTGGTGTGATTTGCATATCCTTTTCTCTACCTGTTGTACTACTGAGGAGAAGAGGAGAATCTGGGAACATGCCCAAAAATTTGGGGATAGTTTGGCTAGCAATAACCCCATAAAATATCCCCCAGGTACAGCCGCTGTTCCCACTAGTGACCCAGGATGGAATTATCAAAGGAGTGAGGATAGAGAAAAGGGAGACCATATGGTAATTTGCCTGTTAGAAGGCCTAAGAACTGCATTTCAAAAGCAAATAAATTTTCAAAAAATCAGGGAAGTTACTCAGGGAGAAAAGGAAAACCCTGCTCTTTTCCAGGCCCGGCTAGTAGAAGCTATTAAGAAGTATACAAATTTGGATCCTGATTCTATTGAAGGGGCGGCAATACTTAACATGTATTTCATTAATCAGTCTGCCCCAGATATTAGGAGGAAACTGCAGAAATTGGCCATGGGACTCCAAACACCTCAGGTCCAATTGCTGGAGACGGCCTTTGGAGTCTTCAACAACAGAGACCTGGTTGCAGCAGAGGAAAGGAAACGCAGGGAAAGAGCTAGAGACAGAAAACACGCTCAATTCTTGGCTGTTGCCATGGCCAGGAAAAGACCCAAGGAGCGCCCCTCCAGGGAGCCCCCTTGGAAGCCCATTGGCTTGGGCAGTGGGGAAAGCTGCTTTCGATGCCACAAGAAGGGTCACTGGTCTAAGGAGTGCCCCTCTAGGGCGCCCCCCTGGAAGAAGCCTCCAGGATCCAGGCCTCTAGGACCGTGCCCAGCATCTAACCAGGAGGGACATTGGAGGTGTCCCCGAGGCTGGAAAAGTGGTAGAGCCTCCTCCCAGTACCCTGTCCTCCAGTCTTCTCAAGACTTGGAAGGAGGGGAAAGCCTGGGGCTTGGCTGTGCTCCCACTTTCTCCACCTCTCTCGCGGAGCCCTGGGCAAAATCAAGGCAGAAGGTAAGGTTACCCACTTTATCACGGCTATGTTCTCTTGTTTTAACTAATTGCTCTGTCCCCACATGCCCCTCGACCCATCAGGTCATGGGCATCAAGGATCTGTTGTCTGAACACTCCTCCTCTGGCCCTGCCCCCTTGGGAAGGGACCTGATGGTGAAATTGGGAAGCCAATTTTCTCTAGTTAAACCTCATAACTCCCTTTTCCCTCTATTTACCAGACCTCCCCATGTTCCCTCAGAGGTGTGGGAGAAGGTTGAGCCAATTATTTGGGATGAGGGAATTCTAGGCAAGCTACTTTTGCCACCCCAGCCATAGTTCCCCTCCATAGCCTTCAATATCCAATTAAGCCCAAGGCTTGGGAGGGACTGCAACCATTAATTGGCACTCAAGGCCCCGACTCACTCCCTCTAGAGTGGGGCCCCTACCCAGCACAAGCTTCTGGGACTTTGAAAACTAAACTGACCGCCACTCCAGCATTAGCTTTACCTAATCTAGAAAAACCTTTCACTCACTCTGCTGATGAAAGGAGAGGACAGGCTTTGGAAATCCTAACCCAGTCCTTAAGACCTGACCGAAAGCCCTGTTTTTCAAAACAATTAGATTCTCTGGCAGCTACAGCCATTCCAATTGAGGAAGCTTCTAAACCTCTAGCAGACCAGCCCCTAGAAGCTCTGACTTGCCAGAGCACCCTGGAAGCAGATGGCCACCAGTGGCTGGCTAACCACAGGCTCACCACATATCAAACCTTGCTCTTAGATACCCCCGACCTAATTTGGATGTGCTACACACTCATGAACCCCGAAGCAGTGTGGCACACAGAACAGGTGATTAGGGGAGCTAGGTATGAAATAGTCATCTTTAATTCCCACCAGGGTCTTCTCTCTATACTCCTATATTGCCTGTTTGCTGCTTGTTTGCTTAACCACTTTGCCAAGTTTGTCTCCTCCAGACTCCAAGCCATCAACTTCCAGATGACTGTGTACCCCTTGAACTGGACTCATCGAGACCCCTTGAACTGGACCCATCAAGCCGGGAACAGATCTACACCCCTTGCCAGCAGGAAGCAGTTTCAGAAGCTGAGATCTTCGTCCCTGACCCCAAAAGAATTTGGGTCCTATTTGTTTGAGGGGGGAAATGATGAGGGCACAGTCTCTGGGAACCCCCTTGAACCTGGAATACAGTCTCTGGGAGCCCCCTTGAACTGTCCTTGAATCTTCCAACTGGATTTGGCCTTCCCCTAAGGCCACAAGCCTCACATTATCATTAGGCCCAAATCTCTACCTAGCCTCGCCCTTTGTTGCCCTTTGTTGTGCAGATACTTCCCACCCTTAATCCCAATACCTCACCTTGCCCTCCTTGGACTTCCCCTCAAGACCCTTCCTAAACCCCTCCTCTAGTCACCCCAGACCACCCCTCAATCCCTCCTACAATCTTTGTGTATATAATCTCCATCTTGCCTCCATGAAGGTGCTCAGATTCAATCTAATTCAGGAGGTTGAATCTGGCCCGCTTGTGGAAACAGGCATCACAAAGGGGGGGATTTCTTAAGACAGCCCATTGTGGTGAATCCCTAATAAACTTTGTCTTTTCCCTTGGCTGAGAAGGCTTGAGTCGAATTCTTTCGGCAGGACCCGGTGTGTCAATATTTCGGGGTGTCGATCACCCCTCAACCTAAAACCTCTTCAAAGCTACATAACTTTTCCATCTTCTAAATACTTCCTCACACTCATCTCCAACTTACTTTGACCATCTGAAACTATCATTCTCGGGACAGGAGAGGCTTAGCTAACTCCCATTTGTCCCCAAACTTTCTTATCTGCCTTTCCTATTTTCCCTCAACCTTAATTCACCTTTCCAAATCTTTCAAACCTAGTACTAAGTCTTCTTTACATTTCAACCATAAGACAAAACAACTCATAAGTTAGTACTTTCATTGTCATAACTGTGTATGCTGGAATACCATTCCAGCTTCTTAAACCACAAAGAAAAAAAAGGGGATTTGTTTTTCGTGATAACTCATTCTAAAAGAAGGAACACTTATTAAAAAGATCTGCCATCTCATCTCCCCCTGAAGGTGGGTTCTTCTCCATCATTTGGCAGACTTCACTAATTAAACTACTAGGCCAAACCCATCTCAAGTCTTAGTCTAATCTTATCAGTTTTTTTAAAGAAGCCAGGTTGGAGGCTTCTTGGCCCCTACCATCCTCTTATTGCTGCCCCTCTCCTTTCC
Organism: Trichosurus vulpecula; assembly: GCF_011100635.1. Lineage (NCBI taxonomy): Eukaryota > Metazoa > Chordata > Mammalia > Diprotodontia > Phalangeridae > Trichosurus > Trichosurus vulpecula. The sequence goes on along the minus strand of NC_050574.1, from coordinate 89,016,139 downwards.
TTCCCTTCTGACAGGTGGGCGAAGGTGAAATTCTTTTCTTATCTAAACTAAGGGCGGGGAGCAGTAAGGAATTCAGACTGTCATTTGGAACCTCCTTACTCAAAAAAAACTTGAATAAGACATTGAATGGGCGCTTCTATAAATAAGCATCAATTCTAATAATTCTAATAAGGATTATTTTTTTATCCAGATGTTAAAAGGCATGCTCGCTAAACTTTCCTGAACACAATTATTTAGAAGGTTTTAAAATGATAGACATCTTTTTCCTTAAAGCAAATTAACCCTTAAATGCTGGAATTCATTAACTAAGTTGGTGCCAAATGTCCTCACTCTCAAATATTGCACAGAATTCCTAGACATTACAAAGTTCCTTAATCAAAAAGTGTTATAATGGGAGGACACTTAATTTCTATAAATTACGTACTCAATTAATTAGCCTTATCACAATAATAAGGTTTACCAGGACTTAAAAAAGCTTTTTTTTTTTCATAAGAATTCCTCTACACAGAAAACCACACAAGATTGATAAGAATTCATGACTAGATGGTTTCAAAAGTTCTTGTTTCAGTTAATAACCTCAATTTCTTAATTAACTACGTTTCTCAATCTAACAACATCCAGATTATAAGAGAATTATTCTCTAACAGCACAGGTAATGCGATGTTAACCAATTTGTATATAATAACTAACTTAGAAATAAGTACACCACAAGCAATTATCATGTATCTAAGACTTGAAACAGATTCCAATTAATTACCAATCTAGTGATCATAACTGAGTTGGATAAGCAAATCAAATGATTCATAACCACTAGTGGTAACATTTTAATTTCTAAGGCCCAATATTCTCTGCATTGTAAAAGATTACCACATTTTTCAATATTGCTGATACATCTGTTTGTCAAATTACACAATTTAGAAATGTACCAGTGCCCTAAACATAATTATGCATTTTAAAACTTGAAACAACCCTTTTATCAATTTAGGTGATCACATTTCTAAATCTCCTTGCACAGAGAATCTTTCATATCATTATTTGAAACTATAACTTTAAATCACCAGATATATTCTCATAATAGAAAACTTTTTCACACAGAAAGTCTGTTCTCATGGTTAAATATCAGTATTATTAATTATTTACTTGTTATAACCAGTAAACAGTTCCAAATTTTATCACATCCCTTTAAAAACCCAATTCACATATATCAAAATCAGATTAAAATTGCTATAATATCATTTCTTACCACACAATGGTCTTCTCAAATTTCACAATCTAAGAGAATTTTTGGGAACACAATGCAAGTTTAGAAATACAGAAACAATAATTTTCAGATGACATCTATTGCATTTCCAGACTTCCACATATAGAAATTATTCAGCTTATTACTTTTGGTATTATATATTAATGTATTAATATATAAATACATGTATCACATATATTAATACATTAACATCCCAAATACACTTTATTTAGCTGTATATTCTTCAGCACCACTACCTCTGGCCCAGGTATAGGAACTTTTGCCTGGCCATGAATGAACTTATGAAAGAAAGAGAAACTTAATTTTGCACCCACTTTTTCCAAGCTTCATCTTATACAAGAATGCCTAAAAAGATTTTTTTTCGGACTCCCAAGGAAGATAAGAGCAGGAAAAAATCCCTTTTAGTTTTCTAAAGGGCTTCTCCCTAGGTGGGGCCTGGCAGCCCCTTGAGGGCAAGGAGCCTACCCTCCCAAGCACTAACTAACCAGCCCTGTTTCTTTACAAGTTTCCTTTAGCTTCAGCTCTGATAACCTTTCAATGTGGAGGGTGGGGGAAGGGTGAGACCAGGAGCAGCACATGGCAGCCAAGAGGAGCACATGGACTCCTGACTAGACAGGTAATCTCAAGCTGCTATTCTACAACCCCCTAAATTACTTATACAGGTTTTCTATCTCTCTCTTTCACAAATTCACCTTTTAAACTTTACCACAAGGACGGGCTACAAAGGTACTCAGGGGCACAGGACTGACTGTCAGTCTGTGAATTTCTATCCTTTCCTCCTTTGGCCCGGTGGGGAGGGCGATTTAAGTTTTTCCCTACAGTTCTCCTGCATTCTCTTCTAATCTGATCCGGGAGGAGAGGAGTTTGATTTAACTGCTCTAACTTTTACTGCAGCCCTAGTGAAAAGATCTCAATGATTGTAATTCAGGTAAACTTCACCCCCTTGCTCACTCCCAAAAACCTCTTTTGTACTTGAATCTAAGGGAATCCGGGACTAAGACAAATTCAAGAGTCCCGCTGAAGACTTTAACGGAGGTTTAGCCAGAAGGCATTCATTGGGAGGAGATGTTTTCGCAAGAGTGAGCTCCTGGAATGGATTTACAATTTCAGGAGTTCTTTCTTCCCAAATTCAACTAACCAATTTCCAAACTTTTAACAATTTAAAACCCAGAATTTGCCAAATTTTAGCCCATTCCCCGTGGTTCCACGCTGGCCAAACGGGAGCCACAAGGAAGGGAGTCTGTTTCCCTAGTGGCAGCCTGATATCTCTGGCTGCCTATGTTTCAGATTTTTTTAACAAAACATAGACATTTCACAATTGACACAGACACGCGAACAGAGACGAACTCAAAACACAACAAAATTCACGGTGTGGATCGAATTGAAGGCTAAGCAGGTCCCCTCAGAGGAAAGATTTCCTCCTCAAAGATACGACCCCCAATCTCTCTCACACCTCCAACACAAAACAGAGACCAACAGCATGGGCTAATTGGAGGCTAAACAGGTCCCCTCAGAGGAAAGAAGATAAACCAGGTTCCCTCTTCAAGGAAAACACCCCAATCTTCCCATACCCCAACACAAAACAGATAACCAATAGCATGAGTTAATTGGGGCTAAGCAGGTCCCCTCAGAGGAAAGAAAATAAACCAGGTTTCCTCTTCAAGGAAAACACCCCAATCTTCCCACACCCAACACAAAACACATAACCAATGGCATGAGTTAACTGGGGCTAAGCAGGTCCCCTCAGAGGAAAGAAAATAAACCAGTTTCCCTCTTCAAGGAAAACACCCCAATCTTCCCACACCCCAATAGGAAGGGTGGCGTCCCAGCCCTCCTAGCTCTGTACCACAGCCTCGTCAGGGTTTAGCATGGTATCAGAGACCCAAATGGCTAGCCCCAAACCAGAAACCAAACCAGAAAACCTTACCTCTAGAGGTCTACAAAACCAGAATTCTCCGTAGGCCGAAAAGGGACAGGTCAGCAAAGAGTCCATTCTCCGAGACCATCACTCCACATCAGAGTCCTAGGAAAAGAAATCCCCAGGAGCCGGCCCTCTGAAGTGAGAGAAGGTGGATCGGGGGCAGAGACTCCCTGTTGAGGTCCGGAATTCTGTGTGTGTCTCCAGGGCGGTAACAGGAAATATCGCCACATCTCGCTGGGGCCTCCAAAATGTTGTACCAGAAGCGAGCGAGACACACCACAGAGTATAAGTTTTAAGTGGAGAATTTATTAGCCGGCGGCCATCGGGGTACGGCACCACAAATCAATGGCAAATGTGTTGGGGTGATGGCTTGGCTTATATAGGATATGGGGGTACAGAGTAGGGGGAAAAGGAACAAAGGTCCTGGCTGATCAAAAGATTCAGTCAGGTTATCGTACTAGTGGGATAATCTCATTTACATTCCTTGGTGGAGTCACAGAGTCCCAGGGATATCTCCCAGGAAGGGTCTATCAAGTTATCTCTCAGTGGGATGGTCCTATCTATTGACATTCCAGGAAGGAACCCAGGAGTCTCAGGGATATCTGCTAGACAGGATCTGCCAGGTTATCTCTCAGTGGGATGGTCCTATCTATTGACATTTCAGGAAGGAGCCATGGAGTCCCAGGGGGTTTGCTAAATACCAAAGATATCTGAATCCATTCTTTCTGGGGGGGCTTGTCAGTAAAGGGGTTCCTAATTTTCCTTGTATTACAATTAAAACTACCTGGTACTGGCTAAGAAACAGAGTGGTGGATCAGTGGAATAGGTTAAGTACAAAAGACTCAGTAGTCAATGACTATAGTAATCTACTGCTTGATAAACCCAAAGACTCCAGCTTCTGGGATAAGAACTCACTATTTGACAAAAACTGCTGGGAAAACTGGAAAATAGTATGGTAGAAACTGGGCCTAGACCTATTGGTCTTACACCATATGTCAAAATAAAGTCAAAATGGGTTCACGATTTAGATACACAGGCTGATACTATAAGCAATTGGGGAGAGCAAGGAATAGTTTACCTCTCAGATTTATGGAGAAGGGAAGAATTTATGACCAAATGAGATAGAGAGTGTTACGAAATGCAAAATGGATAATTTTGATTACACTAAATTGAAAAGTTTTGTACAAATAAAGCCAATGCTACCAAGATTATGAAGGAAGCAGAAAATTGGGAAAGAATTCTTACAACCAATATCTCTGATAAAGGCCTCATTTCTAAAATATACAGAGAACTGAGTCACATTTATAAGAATACAAGTCATTTCCCAATTGATAAATGGTCAAAGGATATGAACAGGCAGTTTTCAGAGGAAGAAATTAAAGATATCTATAGGCATATGAAAAAATGCTTTAAATCACTATTGATTAGAGAAATGCAAATCAAAACAACTCTTAGGTACCACATCTCACCTGTCACATTGGCTAACACGACAAAACAGGAAAATGATAAATGTTGGAGAGGATGTGGGCAAATTGGAACGCTAATGCATTGTTGGTGGAGTTGTGAACTGATCCAGCCATTCTGGAGAGTAATTTAGAACTTTTCCCAAAGGGCTATCAAAATGTGCATACTCTTTGGCCCAGCAATACCACTTCTAGGGCTATATCTCAAAGAAATAATACAAGTGGGAAAAGGTCCCGTATGTTCAAAGATATTTATAGCAGCTCTTTTTGTGGTGGCAAACAATTGGAAATCAAAGGGATGCCCATCAATTGGGGAATGGCTAAACAAATTGTGGTATATAATGTAATGTAATACTATTGTGTTATAAGAAATGAGGAACAGGCAGTCTTCATAAT